>NC_051324.1:13798469-14173258 GCF_015220235.1 Choloepus didactylus
TTAGGATTAGGCATGGGGATAGGGATTGAGAAACATTTATGGATAGGGATAGGGTTAGGGTTAGGGATATGATAGGTATATGCATAGGGTTGTTTAGGGATAGGGAAAGGAGAGGGTTAGGGATAGGTTTAGGGTTAGGGTGAGGGTTAGGATCAGGGTTAGGGATATTGTAGGGATATGGATAGGGTTAGGGTTAAGATTAGTGTTGGGGTTAGGGTTAGGGATAGGGATTGAGTTAGGTTTATGGATGGGGATAAGATGAGGATTAGGGTTGGGGTTAACCCTAGCACTAACCTAAACTGTTTCCCTAACAGTACCAGTATGTGTATCTCTATCCGTAACCTTAACCCTAAACCAAACCCTAATCCTAACTTTATTCCTATCCATAACCCTAAACCTAACCTTATCCGTAACCTATCATATACCTAAAATGCACCCTAGCACTAACCCTAACCGTAACCCTAACCTCTAACCATAACCCTAAACCTAAACCTAAGCCGCACACTATTGGTAACCCTATCTCTATCCCTAACCCTAACTCTAACCCTAACCCTAACCCTAGCGAAAACCTCATCCCTATACATAACCCTATCTCTCGTTGTAGGCCTATCCCTAATCCTAACCCTTATCCATGAATCTATTCCTATCCCTAACCCTATGAGTATCCATGTCCCTCTCATGGCCCTAGACCTACCCCACCCCTAGCCCTAGCCTCAGCCATAGCCCCACCCCTAGCCCTAGTCCCAGCCCTAGTCCTAGCACTAGCTCTAGACCTGGGACAACACACGAGAAGACACACTCCCAGAGGCTTCAGTCTGGGCAGCCTGTGGGTTGGGGACAGAGATCTGGTTGGACACCCTGGAGTGGGGTGTGAGTTTTCCCTTTCCCAGGAGGCATATGAGGCTGGGCTGGGGAAAGGTCCATTTTCCCCAACCCTAACCCTAGCCCTATCCCAATCCTTAACCTATATCTACTCCTAACATTGCCCTAGACACAGCCCTAGACCTAGCCCCAGACATAGCCCGAGGCCTAGACATAGCACGTGAGAAGACAATTTTGGAGAGGCTTCATTCTGGAAAGCCTATGGGATGGGGGAAGGGATCTGACTCGTAAGGCTTCCGCATCCTTACACTGGTGGTCGTACTGCGGGCTGGCAAGTGCCACATGCTGGACAGCATAGGAGAAGCACAGAGTCTAAAGGCCGCACAGGAGGGTCTCATTTTCAAGAAAAGTCCATACCCTCCTCCCGAGACCTGTTCCTCTCTGGATTAGGAAACCCTGACTGGCGCTGACCATATCTGAGGAGATCATCTCACAAAAATGCTGCATAGAGGCAGGGCAAGAAACAGAAGACCAAGAGGTGAAAAACTGATCAACTAAACAGAGTGTAAACTAAACGTCTAGAATAAGATGAACTAAACACCAAAGGTTAGAGAAAAAAGCCAACCAACAAGAAAATCCCAGGTAAAAGAGTGAAAACAAGCTCCAGAATAAACTAATCAAGACAGTCAGTTGCCTAGACAGCCTAAGATAATGGGTCATACTAGTGAAGCATTTCCTGAGGAGTTCGCCGAAGTTGCTGGTTCATTTCCTGACGAGTTCGTCGAACACGTTCTTCAAAGATCCCAGTTCATTTCCTGAGGAGTTCATCAAAGTTGCCGGTTCATTTCCTGAGGCGTTCATTGAACATCTTCCTTGGAGTTGACAGTTTGCTGGCTGCTCTACAGAATTTGGACTCGTGCATACCCACAGTTGCATGAGTTGCTTTTACAATTTGATAGTCAGAGACACCTCTCATTGATTCCGTTTCCCTAGAGAACCCTTACTAATACACAGGCCACTCCACCTCCCACTTCTAGGCTTCATCTGTGCTCGGAGAGTTGAGCAGCTGTGCGTGGACGGGCGAAATTCGGCTAGGGAGGCTCGGGCGAGGCTGAAAGAGTCGGTTCCAGAAAGATGTGTCCAGACTGAGGGCCTCGCAGACCTGGGGACCAGGCCCCAGAGGAGCTCCCAGCCAGGTGCTTGGCCATACTGCGTGGAGGGCCTGAACTGCAGGTGCAGGTAGCTATGCCTCTGTCCCCCGGCTCCTGCGTGTGCCTTGCACCCCGAGATCTCTCCGAGGGAAAGTAGGTTTGGATTGGGGGACTGCTAGTCCCCAGCCCAGGGCCTTCAGGGGCCCTGAGTGCACAGGACTCACCTGTGGGCCAAGGTGAGGGGAGCAAGATAAAGAAATAGAGGACCTCAACGAACCAATCACAAGCAAAGAGATTGAGTCAGTCATCAAAAAGCACCCAAAAAAGAAAAGCCCAGGACTAGACGGCTTCACATGTGACTTCTACCAAGCATTCAAGAAGCAACTAATACCAATCCTGCTCAAACCCTTCAAAAAAAATTGAAGAGGAGGGAAAATTATCCAACTCATTCTATGAAGCCAACATCACCCTAATACCAAAATCAGACAAAGATACTACAGAAAAAGAAAATTATAGAACAATCTCTTTGATGAATATAGTTGCAAAAATACTCAACAAAATACTCACAAATCAAATCCAGCAGCACATTAAAAGAATTATGCACCACGACCAAGTCGGTTTTATTCCAGGTATGCAAGGCTGGTTCAACATTAGAAAATGAATTAATGTAATACACCACATCAATAAATCAAAGCAAAAGAACCACATGATCATCTCTATCAATGCAGAAAAGACATTTGACAAAATTCAGCATCGTTCCTTGATGAAAACACTTCAAAGGATAGGAACAGAAGGGAATTTTCTGAATACGATAAAGGCAATATATGAAAAACCCACAGCTAACATCACGCTCAATGGGGGGAGACTGAAAGCTTTCCCTCTAAGATGTGGAACAAGACTGGGATGCCCACCGTCACCATTGATATTCAGCATTGTGAAGGAAGTTCTAGCTAGAGCAATCCAGAAAGAAAAAGAAATAAAATGCATCCAAATTGGAGAGGAAGAAGTAAAACTTTCACTGTTTGCAGATGACATGATTCTATATGAAGAAAATCCAGAAAAATCTACAGGAAAGCTATTGGAGCTTATCAATGAATGCAGCAAAGTGGCAGGTACAAGATCAACAGGCAAAAATCTGTAGTGTTCTTATTCACAAGCAATGTGCAGCAAGAGGAAGAAATTAAAAATTCCACTCACAATAGCAACCAAAAGATTCCAGTATTTAGTAATAAATTTAATGAAGGCCACAAAAGACCTATACAAAGAAAATTATCAGAAACGGCTAAAAGAAATTGAACAAGTGCTAAAAAAAATGGAAGAACATAATGTGTTCATGGATTGGAAGACTCAATATAATTAAGATGTCAACTCTACCTACTGATTTGCAGAGTCAATGCCAGGGATGCCCACCATCACCATTGATATTCAGCATTGTGCTGGAAGTTCTAGCTAGAACAATCCGGAAAGAAAAAATAAAAGGCATCCAAATTGGAGAGGAAGAAGTAAAACTTTCACTGTTTTCAGATGACATGATTGTATATGAAGAAAATCCAGAAAAATCTACAGCAAAGCTATTGGAGCTAATCAATGAATACAGCCAAGTGGCAAGCTACAAGATCAAGATGCAAAAATCTGTAGTGTTCTTATTCACAAGCAATGTGCAACAAGAGGAAGAAATTAGAAATTCCACTTACAATAGCAACCAAAAGATTCCAGTATTTAGTAATAAATTTAACGAAGGCCACAAAAGACCTATACAAAGAAAATTATAAGAAATGGCTAAAAGAAATTGTACAAGTCCTAAAAAAATGGAAGAGCATACCGTGTTTTTGGATTGGAAGACTCAATATAATTAAGATGTTAACTCTACCTACTGATTTGCAGAGTCAATGCCAGGGATGCCCACTGTCCCCACTGATATTCAGCATTGTGCTGGAAGTTCTAGCTAGAGGAATCCGGAAAGAAAAAAATAAAAGGCATCCAAATTTGAGAGGAAGAAGTAAAACTTTCACTGTTTGCAGATGACATGATTGTATATGAAGAAAATCCAGAAAAATCTACAGCAAAGCTATTGGAGCTAATCAATGAATGCAGCAAAGTGGCAGGTACAAGATCAACATGCAAAAATCTGTAGTGTTCTTATTCACAAGCAATGTGCAGCAAGAGGAAGAAATTAAAAATTCCACTTACAATAGCAACCAAAGAATCTAGTATTTAGTAATAAATTTAACGAACACCAGAAAAGACCTTGTGATGGTTAGGTTCATGTGTCAACTTGGCCAGGTGATAGTACCCAGCTGTCTGGTCAAGCAAACACTGTCCTAACAATTGCTGTGAGGACATTTGAGGCTGGTTAATAAACCAACAGGCTGGTTTATTAAATCATCAGGCAGTTGACTGCAGCTGTGACTGATGACTCACCAAAGGGTGTGACTTCCTCAATGAGAGAATGCAATTGGCTGGATTTAATCCAAGTAATCAGTTGAAGACTTACAAGCAAGACAGTTAGAGGACCTTCACTTCTTCAGCCATCCAGTGAAGCATTTCCTGAGGAGTTTGTCGAAGTTGCCGGTTCGTTTCCTGAGGAGTTCATAGAACACGTTCTTCAAAGATCCCAGTTCATTTCCTGAGGAGTTCGTCAAAGTTGCTGGTTCATTTCCTGAGGAGTTTAACGGACATCTTTCTTGGAGTTGACAGTTTGCTGACTGCTCTACAGAATTTGGACTCGTGCATACCCACAGTTGCGTAAGTCACTTTTACAATTTGATAGTCAGAGACACCTCTCATTGATTCTGTTTCCCCAGAGAACCCTTACTAATACACAGGCCACTCCACCTCCCACTTCTAGGCTTCATCTGTGCTTGGGGAGTCGAGCAGCTGTGCATGGACGGGCCCAAATCGGTCTAGGGAGGCTCGGGCGAGGCTGAAAGAGCCGGATCCAGAAAGACATGTCCAGTGATGACTCGGCCTCGCAGACCTGGGGACCAGGCCCCGGAGGAGCTCCCACCCAGGTACTTGGCCACGCTGTGTGGAGGGCCTGAACTGCAGGTGCAGGTAGCTATGCCTCTGTCCCCTGGCTCTTGCCTGTGCCTTGCACCCCAAGATCTCTCGGAGGGAAAGTAGGTTTGGATTGGGAGACTGCTAGTCCCCAGCCCAGAGCCTTCAGGGGCCCTGAGTGCACAGGACTCACCTGTGGGCCAAGGTGAGGGGAGCAAGGTAAAGAAATAGAGGACCTCAACAAACCAATCACAAGCAAAGAGATTGAGTCAGTCATCAAAAAGCTCCCAAGAAAGAAAAGCTCATGCGCCTGAGTGTTTCACTGCCTTCCCCTCATGGTCACAAAGTGACTGCCCCAGCTACAGCAGTTACATCCAAGTCCAGGCAGGTGGGGTGGCCGGAGTTAGCAAATAAAATCCAGGACACCCGGTGAAATTTGGATTTCAGATAACAACAAAATTTGTTGTCGTTGTTCTTTTAGGATAAGTATATCCCATGCAATAATTTGGGATATGCTTATACTAAAAAAAGACAATTATTTCTTTCTCTGAAATTCAAATTTCCCTGGCATCCTGGCCTTTACCCACTACTCCGGGGCAGCTCGGTCGGTGACGGCAAACCTCCCACTGCCCCTGGAGACTCTTGTGTAGGTAGAAGGACCCAGCCAGCGGGCTGGAGGCCACCCTCGACGGCGGGCAACCGTGCCAGACCCTTTCTAGGCCTCACTTCGCTCACCTACAGCCGTTCGGAGGGAGAGGGGTGGGTGCTGCACTGCTGAGCTGGGGGGGCCCGTGGGGAGAGCTGGAGGAAAAGCCGGGGGCGCAGGGCAGGGCCTGGGGTCCAGGGGTCTCCAGAGAGGGCTCCCAGCAGGGCCAGGGGTCTCCTGGGTGTCTCCACACGCCCCGGCTGCTGCAAAATGCACGGGGGCATGGGTGGAAATGACACCACGGCCCAACAGGGTGGAGGCGTCTGGTGGTAAATGGGGGGGTGGGCAGCAGGCTGGGTTCTCCGTCCCCCTACCCATTGCAGTCCTGGCTCCTGTCCTGCCCTGAGGGAGGCAGCCCTGCTCTCCTCTTTACAAGGACAACTCCATTTAGTTTTCAGGGATGTTCAGTGGGTATTTAATTTTCTGTTGGTCAGCCCAGTCCCTCCTGGATGTGAGGGGGCTCAGAGACTGTTCCCCTAAAGTGGTGGTTCTCGTCAGGATGACTCAGCACCCAGGGGACACTGGGTGGTGTCTGGGCACATTTGTGGCTGTCACAGCAGAGGGTGCCACTGGCATCGAGATGGGGGAGCCTGAGGAGGCCACTCAGCACCCCCCAGTGCCCGGGATGCCCCCACCCCAGAGAACGCTCCGGCGAGGCGGGGGACCTGCCCCGGGGAGGGCTGGGGAAGGCCGCCCACCTGGGGGGACCGTCTCCCAGCTGGCCGCCGTCCTCTGGGGCTCTACGACCTGGCCTTGTCTCTCCATCCCAGGGCGCACACCTGTCCCAGCTAACACACCTGGTCCTCCCCCGCCAGGTACAGCCTCCTGTTCTTCGCTTCCGGAGGGGGCAGGTTCAACTACCAGGGAACCAAGCGCTGGTTGGAGGACAACCTAGGCCACACGGGTGAGCGCTCGGGGGTGGCCGGGAGCGTGGGGGGTGGCGGGGGGCTTGGAAGCCACAGCGGGGGACACTGTGGTTCCCGCTGCCCCCCACCAGCTCCCGTTGCCCCGTGCAGATCCCAGCTCACTGCAGGACGACGTGGCCTTCGTGCTCCGCCGGGACACGCTGGGCCGGGGAACAGCCCGCATCTGCACGTGTCCAGGCCGCCCCGGGAGGGGCCCTGCAGCGCGCCTTCCTGCGGGAGCTCGAGACGGTGGGTGCCTGCCGGGGGTGGGGGCTGCGATAGCACATTCACCCTCCCATCGCTGCCCCTTCCGGGCGGACGGTTCAGTGGTGTTCATTACACTCACCGTGTTGTGCTCCCATCGCCTCTATCCGTTATCCAAACTCTTCCAACCCCCCAACCAGAAGCCGCACCCACGAAGCCGGGACACCCCACTCCCCCTCCCTGAGCCCCCACTAGCCTCCCTTCTCCTTCCCGTCTGTGAATCTGCTGGTTTTAGTTACTTCACGGAAGGGAGATCCTCCAGCGTCTGCCCCTTCGTTTCCAGCTTCTTCCACCCAACACAAGGTCTTTGGGGTTCACCCCTGTTGTGGCACAAATGAGAGCCTCGTTTCTGCTTATGGCTGGGTGCTACTCCGTCACGTGGGGGGGACCCTGTTTTGTTTCTCCTTCATCTGTCGTGGACACTCAGGCTGTGTCCTCCTTTCGGCCACCGTGGGTGGTGAGCCCCTCACTCTTGCTTGCTCCCCAAGGCCCATCCTCGTTCTCTGGGATGTCTCTGCTCTGCCCTGACCATACCAGGAGGCGTTTCTGGGGGGCACATGGTTCGCTCCCCGTTTTCCAGATGCAGGAGGTTCAAGATGGTGAGGGAGGTGCTGGGGGAGGTCAGGGGCCCGGCCAGGTTCAGACCCTGGCCCGAGAGCCCTTCCCTGCCGGGCAAGTGTCTGTGGAATGCTCCAGAGGACCTGGGCGGCCACCTTTGTGAGGTGCTGGCAGGGGCCTGGCCGGACCCTCTGGCAGGGTGAACGGAGCCCCATGACCCCACCTGCCCACCGCCAGCAGGTGGCCACCCACCAGTTTCTGGCCATGCACTTCTCCGTGCTGCACAAGAAGATTAACCTGGCGGAGGACATCCTGGCCTGGGAGCACGAGCGCTTCACCATCCGCTGACTGTCCGCCTTCACGCTCTCCCACCTGGAGAGCCACCATGATGGCCGGCGCAGCAGCATCATGGATGTGCGGTGAGTACATCCTGGCGCTGCTCCCTGCCTGCCGGGCACTCGGCCCCGGGGGAAGCAGCGATGTGGGCAGCAGGGAAGGGGCCAGTGGCGAGGCCGGGGTTGGGCTGGGCAGCCACCTGGCTGTGGTCAGGAGAGTGATGGACAGAGTGGGGGCAGGCTGGGTCCCAGGGCTGGAACCTGACGGTTCCTGGGGTCCCCTCTGTGGGGACAGGGAAATGGGAATTCGGGGAGACCCAGCCCTCACGTGTGACCACTAGTTCCCAGTGGCCCCTGATTTAGGACCAGGTGACCTGTGACCCCATCCTGTTCCTCAGACCCAGCAGCTGTGCCCTGGGTGCCCCGACCCCCCTCAGTCTGGCCTCATACACCTTGGCAAGCCCTCCCCACCACCCACCCACCTAAAGTTACCCACACACTTGCCCCCCACCCATGTCATTTCCCTCGGGGACCCTGAGCTTCCTGTTTTATGTATCGACTTTGCATGCTGTCCCTTGACAGGGTGAGGGGTCAGGGGTTGTTTGGTGGCATCCACTGATGCGTCCCAGGACCTGTAACAGTCTGCCCACCCAGTGCACATCCAGCACGAATCCAGCTACATGATGCCTGTTTGCTGGGGGTGAGGGGCTTGTACATGTGGTCTTGGAAGAGGCTCACACCCCTGGTGGGGGCTGGGCATAGTAATCACCGTCCAGCCAGCAGGGGGCAGGGCACTGTCAGAGCAAAGGCAGCTCGGCCAGTCTTGGGCAATCAGGGAAGTCTTCCTGGAGGAGGTGACGTCAGTGCTGAGGGGCATGAGCCAAGAAGGAGCCATGAGAGCCAAGGAGAGTCTGAGGGAAGGCAGGTGGGGAAGAGAGGGTTCAGGGCCAGACCCCATGGCAAAGGGGATGAAGCATTTCCAGGCTGCTGCCTTGTGCCCCCACTTTATACAGGCAGCTTTGTCCCCAAAGTTCCTCCTGGGCCATGAGGCTCAGCGGGTGACACTTGTTCACCCCCAGTGCCTCTCTCACTGGTTTCTGTCCTTGGGATCAGTGGGTCCTCAAGTCACTGCACTAAATGACTGTGCTAGTTTGAATCTGTTATGTCCCGTGTCTCACAGATGCCACGTTCTTTAATGCAATCTTGTGGGGACAGACTTAGTAGTCTTTTGATTAGGGTGGGATCTTTTGATTAGATCATTTCCATGGAGATGCGACCCCGCCCATTCATGGTGGGTTTTAATGAGATCACTGGACTCCTTAATTAGCTCACGGGGTGAAGGAGCTCAGAGAAGCTGGGAGAGACATTTTGGAGAGAAGCTAAGAGATGTAATCCAGAGTTAGCCTCTGGGAGAAGCTAAGAGCCAACGCAGACACAGAAGTTTGGAGATGCTCAGAGATGCAGACAGAAGGATGTTCAGAGATGCTAAGCTAAGAGATGAAGCCCAGAGTTTGCCTCGGAGAAGCTAAGAGAGGACCCCCAGACACTTAGAGAGAAATGCCCTAGAACATGCAAGGATGCACAGAAGCTTAGAGAGAGAAGCTAAGAGAGACAGAAGCCCAGAGACACTTTGGAGAAAGCCATTTTGAAACCAGAACCCGGGAGCAAAGAACCAGCAGGCGCCAGCCACGTGCCTTCCCAGCCGACAGAGGTGTTCCGGACGCCATCGGCTTCTGTTCAGTGAAGGTGTCCTCTTGCTGATGCCTTAGTTTGGGCACTTTTATGAGTAAATGTGTAACCTAATAAATCCCCTTTATGAAAACCAATCCATTTCTGGCCCAGTGAGATCTACCTCCTAGGGATTTGGAGAACTTCTAATTGACCCTCGGTGAAGAGTTGCAAAATGCGGGTGAAGCAGCTAGAGTGGAGAGAAGAAGAAGACTCCGGACAGAGGAAAAACGAAAGAAATTTGTTTTCCCTGCTTCTGAGAGTGAACGTATTTCTACCATAGTCTGGAAGGTTCCGGTGGGTGGGCCTAGGATGTCAGAGCGTTTCTGCAGGGGACCAAAGCGTCAGTATTTTCAGTTTTCTGGGCCACACGGTCTCCGACGCGACAGCTCACCTTCACTGTTAGAGCTGGAAAGACAGACGGCATGAAACTGGGCGGGTGCAGCTGTGTGCCAGTAAAACTTTATCCGTGGTCACCAAAATGCGGATTTCGTGTGGATTTTCACACATCTCGGATACCATTCTTCTTTTGATTTTTTTTTTAATTAATAGACTTTATTTTTAAAAATGGTTTTAGGGTTTACAGATAATTTAAGCAGATAGAACTAGGACAGAGTTTCCACGGTCCCCCAAATTTCCCAAATTATTAACCACTTGCATTAGCTCGGGACGTGTTACAGTAAAACGAACCCATATTGATATATTACCAGGAACTCGAGTCCAGAGTTTCCATCAGGGTCCCCTCTTTGCGTCGTGCAATTCTTGGGGTCTCACTGCCCTGGGCTCCCCTGCTTTACCCTTTCCCCAGAACCCCTGGCAACCCCTGAACTTTGTACTGTCTGTATACTTTCGCCTTTTCCGGAACGTCACGTAGTTGGAATCACACAACGTGCGGCCTTTTCAGACTGGTTCTTTCCCTCAGCCACGTGCATTTAAGGTTCCTCCGTGTCTTCCTGTGGCCGGAGAGCTTGTTTTCTTTTATCCCTGGGTAATTCTCCCTCGCACAGATGGGCTGCAGTTGGTTCATCCATTCACCTCTTCAGGCACATCTTGGCGGCTTCCAGTTTGGGGCAGTTATGAATCAAGCTGCCCAGAAATGTGAGTTTTCCCCGCCTTTGGTTGTGCTCCTGGGAGCACGACTGCTGGATCGGATGGTGAGTCTTGTTTGGCTTTGGAAGGAACTGCCGGACTGTGTTCCAAAGCGGCTGGACCGTTTTGCATCCCCAGCAGCCCTGAGGCATCCCCGCTGCTCCCCGGCCTCACCAGCGTTTGGCATTGTCTTCGGTGTTTTTGGATTTTAGCTGTTCTGACAGATGTGTACTGGTATCTTGTTGCCATTTTAATTTGCAGTTCCCTAATGATATATGATGTAGAGCCTTCCTCATATGTTTCTTTGCCATCTCTATATCGTCTTTGGTAAGGCATCTGTTCAGATCTTTTGCCCATTTTTTTTAATCGTTGAGTTTTGTTCCTGTTTGTTAAGCCTGCCGTTATGCAAGATACCAGAAATAGATTGGCTTTTATAAAGGGGATTTATTAAATTACAAATTTACAGTTCTAAGGCCATAAAAATGTCCAAATTAAGGCATCAACAAGAGGATACCTTCACTGAAGAGAGGCTGATGGCGTCCGGAACACCACTGTCAGCTGGGAAGGCCGGTGGCTGGCGTCTGCCGATCCTGGGTTGTGTTTCAGCTCCTCTCTCAGCTCCTGTGCATTCTTGGTTCTTACTCCCAGGTTTCTTTCTAAGCGCCTGGGGCTCCTGTCTTAGCACATCCCAGGGCACACTCGGGGCTTCACCGCAGCTGAACATGCTTCTGTCTGCGTGTCCGAGCCGTCTGAGCGTCAGCGTCAGCAAGTGTCTGGGCCTGTGTGGCTCTTTCCAAAGGATCCAGTGAACTGATCAAGACCCACCCTGAACGGACGGGGCCAGATCTCCATGGAGACGTTCAGTCAAGAGGTCACACCCTGACCAAAAAGATCAGTCTGCCACCACAAGATTGCATCAAAGAATATGGCCTTTTCTGGGGGACATAATATATCCAAACCGGCACAAGCTTGAAAAACTCTTTGTGTGTTTTGGATACGGTTCCTCTGCCAAATGCATGTTTTTGTGAATATTTTCTCCCAGCCTGTGGCTTGTCTTTTCATTCTCTTATCAGTGTCATTCACAAAGCAGAAGTCTTTAATTTTTGAGAAGTCAAGTTCTTTTCTTTCACAGATTGTGCTTTTGGGGTTGATTCTAAGAAGTCACCACCAAACCCAAGGTGATTGGGTTTTCCCCTATGTTATCTTCTAGTAGTTTTATAGTTTGCATTTTACATTTAGGTCTGTGATCCGTTTTGAGCTCATTGGGCCTGTCTGGGTTCTTTCTTTCTTTCTTTTTTTTTTTTGTTTTTACAAGTGGCTGTCCAGTGGTTCCAGCACCATTTGTTGAAAAGACTTTTCTCCATGAATTGCTGCTGCTCCTTTGTCAGAGATCAGTTGACTGTGGTTGACTGTGGTTGTGTGGCTTGGTTTGTGGGCTGCCTCTTCAGAGCCATTGGTCCGTTTTCTGTTCTTTCACCGGGACCACACCGTCTCAAAGTCTGGTAGTAGCTGTCCTCCAGCTTGGATCTTCTCTAGGAACCTGCTGGCTATTCTGGGTTCTTGTCTTTCCTGATAAATTCTAGAATCAGGTTTTGTCAGGATCCACCACGTAACTTGCTGGGATTTTGGCAGGGATGGTGTTGAATCAGTAGACCACGTTGGGAAGAATTGACTTCTTATCCATATCGTGTCTTCCTATCCATGAACGTGGAATATCTCCCCGTTTATTTAGATCTTCTTTGATTTCTTTCATCAAAATTCTGTCGTTTTCCTCCTGTCGATCTCATACTTATTTTGTTAGATTTGTGCCTAGTTCTGTTTCCTCTTTTTTTGACACCAACCTAAATGGTGTCGCATTTTTTATTTCAAGTTCCAACCTTCATTGTTTGTATATAGTGGAAAACAGTTGGTTTGGGCACATAAATCTTGTATCCTGCAACCTTGCTATAAGGGCTTTTTAGTTTCAGAAGTTATTTGGTCAGTTCTTTGGGATTTTCTACATAGACAATCACATCATCCAAGAACAAAGACACTTTTATTTCTTCCTTCCCAACCATATACATTTTCTGTTTTTCTCCAGGTTAATCACTTGTTTATACCATTGCAATAAGTGATTCACGGCTTTATTGTTGTTCCCATTTTGGCTTTGATTGTTGTAATCAGCTGCCTTCAGTCCCTGGTAGCTCAGCTCAGTTCTTTCTCAGCTCAGCTCAGCTTTTGACCGTTCTAGTATACAAATTCCATTTATGAAGGATAGAGTTTGAGACATACAATGATCAGATTGTGAAATGCAAGTAAAATAAAACATTCCAGCCTTCCATACAGAAAAATCATAGAAATGAGAGCAAAACCAATGTCCCTTAACATCACATGAATGTGAAAATAGACTGGCCACCGATATAAAAACAGATGTAGAGGAGAATTGAAGCTTTGTTGTCTTTTTTTAACCAACAATTATGGACATTTATCCAAATTATTTTCATTTCACTTTCTCTTTCTGTTAGAATCAGAGTTTAGGTCTAAGTATTTCCACTGAGCATCTCTAAATTATCTAGATCAATTTTTTTTCCTTGCAATTTCATTGAGATATTGTCACATACCATACAAGCAACCAAAGTGTGCAATCAGTTGTCACAGTATCATCACATAGTTGTGCATTCATCACCACAGTCAATTTTTGAACATTTTCATTACTCCAAAAAAAATAAATAAATAAAAGTAAAAAAGAACAACCCATCCCCCCAACAGAATCCCTTTTATTTCCTTTTCTTGTCTTCCTGCATTGGCTGGGAACTTCCAGCCCTATGTGGAGAGGGGTCTCCTGGCCTTGTTCCGGAACTCAGAGGGAAATATATGCGTGTGGCTGCGTGGCAATAAAGCTTTATCGATCGACACTGAAATGTGAATTTCATATATATTTTCACATGTCATGAATAGTATCCTCCCCATCCCCCAAACATTTAAAAATGCACACACCATTCTCAGCTCGCGGGCCATACAAATCAGACAGCTTGGCCCGGGGGGTAACATTTGCCACCCCCCATTCCAGGACAAGATGCTTTCTCCCGGCCCCAACACCCCACAACCGCCTCACTGCCCACTTGTTCCCTGCCGCTCTTTGCCGTTTCTTCTGGTTGCCTGCACGTGGCTCAGATCATGCTGGGTGGCTGTGTTCTGTGTTGTTTTCCTGCAGACCTGGTACAGCTTCCCAAGTCAGAGAAAACTGCAAAATGCCCCTTTTAAACAACAGTCTTGCCCTCCTAGTCTCCAGGGAAGCACCTGTTCCCTGACCCCCTCCTGACTTCTGGTGGCTTCCGGGGCCATCCGTGGCATTCCTTGGCTTGTAGCCACATCACCCGAGTCTCCATCTCCGTCTCCCCTGTGGGTCTCTGTGTCCACATTTCTCTCCTCCAAGGCCACCATTTGCATCGGATGAGGCCCCCCTTCTCCAGTCTGGCCTCGTTTTAACTACTCACATCTTCAGAGCCCTTATTTCCAAACAGGGGCACACTCATGGGACTTGGGGTAAGCCCTTCAGCCTATCATTTTTTGGGGGGCACAGTTCAGCCCATACCACCGAGCACGGGGCATCACACGGTTTGCCTGCCAGCAGCATCCTCAGCATTCTGACCTTAACAGATGAGCCCGTTTTCCAGGCAGGAAGTCAAGGCCCTGAGAGGTCAAGCCCTGTGTGCCAGATGCAGGCTAGACATACCTGGGCCTCTTCGGACCCTGACCTCAGGCTCTCAGAGAGCGAACCAGGTTCTCTGCCCCGTGGGGGCTCAGGGTGGACATGAGGAGGGACGGAGAGGACCCTCCCCGCTTTTCAAGAAGAGCCCGAGGCCCAGCGACGTGACCCAAGAAGCGGTCGCCTTTCCGCCTTTTATAATTTGGTTCGGGGTGGTTCCAGACGATCCCGGTTCAAGAAAGGCATATTTTCTATCGCCCGTCACAGGTCACGGGTCGACTCCAAGACCCTTACCCGGAACACGAGGGTCATCGCCGAGGCCCTGACACACGTCATCTACAACCTGACCGAGAAGGTGAGCTGCACCCCCACCACCACAGCCGCGAGCCCCCCCACCCCTGCCCGCCAAGCGGGGCTGGACGCAGAGCCATGTCCCCCTCTTCCCGCAGGGCACCCCTCCAGACATGCCAGTCTTCGCCGAGCAGATGGTAAGGGGCCGGGCTGGGCAGGCAGGGGTGGCGGGGGGCCGGGTGGGGGCCCGTGACCTCAGGGCCGTCCCCTGCAGCAGATCCAGCAGAAGCAGCTGGACTCGGTGATGGACTGACTCACCCACCAGCCCCGGGCCGCGCAGCTGCTGGGCAAGGGCAGCACCTTCCTCAGCACACTCGAGCACTACCTGAGCCGCTACCTGAAGGACGTGAAGCAGCACCATGCCAAGGCGGACAAGCGGTGAGGGCCCCGCTCACCCCGCGGACTTCACACAGTCCCGCCTTCCGCCCTTGAACAGTGTCGCTCGCAGGCGAGCGGGACCTCGCCTTCGCTGAGCTTCTAGAATCTTCCACCCCTGAGGGCCTCAGATGTAACAAATAAAAACACAGGAGGGGGCTAAAAAAAAGTACAAAGTACAAGAGATCAGGTTACATTTGGAGTTCAGATAAACAATGAATTGTGTTTTTTAGTATAAGTATGTCCCGTGCGGTGTTTGGGATATACTTATGCTAAAAGAATTATTTGTTGTTTACCTGAAACTCAAATTTAACTGGCCGTCTGGGATTTCATCTAGCAACTCTGCACCCTCCACCCTCCCTCTGTGTTCCTTTCCTGCTTCAGGCCTCAGGTGAATCTCACCCCAGGGTCCCCTGTCTGCCCTTGGGTTGCTTCTCCCCACTGTAGGCCCCCAGGTATTGGGGTTATTTTTTTTGTACCTGATGTTCCTGAGCTCCCCGGGTGGGCTGAGCAAGCACCTCAGGGCCTTGAGGGTGGGAGAGATGCCCACCGGGCATCCATGGGCAGGAAATGCCCTCTCCCCCCTGCACTGGCTCACCACCCTCTTCCCATCTCGTGGACACTCATATCTCCCAGGAGACAGAAACCTGTGTAGAAGAAGAAACCGAGGCTCAGAGTGGACCCACAGCCACATCCAACTGTGGTTCCCCATCCTCTACAGAAATGTTTCCCAGACCAGTAAAATTTCAACAGGCATTGTATTTCATTTTTAAAAGTACATTATAATACCCAAAAAACTAACAGGAAGGGTGTTATTTAGAATAAAAGCCCTTTCCCAGAATAGTCAGCTGGTGCCCTTGTGCTGACACACACAAGATGTTCTCATTCCCGAGCCATGGGATTGCCCACCTTGGCCTTGGAGAAAGGGCTCTGGGGACAGGATGTGACCGGGCAGTTCTGCCCGTCACCAGGAGCCCCCTGAAAACGCTCTCTCTCCCCAGGGACCCCGAGTTCGTCTTCTATGACCAGCTGAAGCAGGTGATGAATGCATACAGGTGAGCGGTCATCAGGGGTCCCCTTGGGAGCCCAGTGTTCCCGGCCGACCCCCTCCCGTCCGGTGTGCCTTACGGCCCAGGGGACTGTGGTGAGCTGGGCCGTGCCACCCCTCTCCTCACCCCGCAGCCCCCTTCCCTCCCCCAGGGTCAAGCTGGCCATTTGTGACCTGCTTCTGGCCGTCTGCATCGGTGCCTACCTCGGAATGGCCTACACGGCTGTCCAGGTGAGCGGGTATGGCAGGCTGGGGGCTGCTGGTGCGCTCTGGGTAGTGGGGGGCCAGCCTGGGGCTGCTGCTAGAGTCGGATGTCCCAACCCAAAGCAGGTGCCCCCGTCCGGCACCCCCACCCTCACTCCCACCCGCGCTGTGCCCCCAGCACTTCGACCTCCTCTACAAGGCGGTTCAGAGGCTGCTACTGAAGGCCAAGACTCAGTGACGGGGGCCCCCGAGCCACGAGCCCCTCCTGCCTGCACCGCCACCCCTCCCTGCTCCTCCAGCCTCCCCCGCCGCCCGGAAGGCCAGGCCGCCCCTCGGGGACCCCCTCCCTCAGGACACACACGGCCCGGCAGGGGGCAGCGACCTCAGCCTCTGCCCAGGCTCCCAGAACCCCGAATTACAGAGGTTTTCTGGTTTGCCCTTTAGGATTTGGGGGATTCTCTTTTCTGTTTTTTTCCTCCTTGAACTTCCTCGGAGGAAAGCTCGGTAGAAAGCCTCTGGAGTGGGGTTCAGGCTGAGCCCTGGGGTCCCTGGAGCCGTGTACGCTGGACTAAAGGGACAGCACGGTGGGCTGCCCCCGGCCTCCAGCCCCGGCCCCTCACCCTGAGCCAACCCTGGGCAGGGCCGAGCGGGGTCGGCTCAGGGTGGGTTCCCTGCCCGGCGCCCCCTTCTCCAGCTGGGCCTGATGGAGTGCCCAGGCCCACTCTGGGGGGCCCCGGGAGCCCCAAGCCCATGTTCCCCAGGCATGGCTGTCCGCCTGTGTCCCTGCTTGCCTCACTCGCGCCCCACACCTCCGCCGGCCCCTCCCGAAGCCCCGTGCCCTCCACTTCCGTCCCAGTGGTTCCCAGCCCTGAGGACAGAGAGGCCCCTGCCTCCCCCAGGCCGTCTCCCCTCCGGTGCCCAACCCCCGACCCAGGGACTTTGCTCTTTGGGGCACCAGAAAACTCCCGGCCCTGGGGGGAGGAAGGGGTTGCCGCTGGGGCACCTCCTTGTGCCCACTGTTCACTATCTTCATACCCCAGCTCCCCAGGCCTCAGTTTCCCCATCTGTGCAAGGAAGTGCATTCTGGGAAGGCAGGCATCTGTGTCTCAGGAGGGACATCGGGGAGCAAACGAGAGCGTTTGTGGGAGAGGAGGTGGCAGGCGGACCCCTCATGGCCTCTGCGTGTCCCTTGTGGACTGTGGGGCCCCCCACTACCCCCCCAGGACCCTGAGGAGGAAACGGGGGCTGGGTGGAATTTGGGGGGAGGGTCTCCAACCAAACCAGGCACTTTGGGGTTGCCGCCTCCTTGTGAGGAATCTGGAGAGGGTGGCATTGATCTCAGGGTGATCAGGATTATCAGCTCATTAGCAATATGATTGATTAAGTATTAGCTAAGGGGCAGGCAGGGCGAGAAGGGGCTCCTGGGCCCTGGGGACCTGCCAAGGTCCCGTCCCCGTGGCCACCAGGGCCTGGCACAGCCCCGTGAGGCCTGGGGGGGGGGCAGGGGTGCCGCATCTCCACTGCTCCCAGCCTGCCTCCCCGTCCCCCATCCCCCTGCACCGTCTGCCATCTTGGTGTCCCGGATCTTGCCAGGCCAGGCTCAGCAGGGAGGAGCGGGCAGGCGGCACTGGGAGGCCCGTCTCTGACTCCTCTGCTCTCCCTTCTCCTTCCTCCCTACCCACCCTGCCAGGGGGTCTCCACAGACCCAGCAGCTCCAGGGGCTGGCTGCCCAGTGCCTGGCCCGGGCAGGGGGCTCCTGTCTGCGTCACGTGGCGTTGCTGGCACCCATGTTTCTGAACCGGCTTCCTTCCCTCCTCGGGCGGGCGGCCCGGGGGGGTTCGTGCTGACTGTGGCCGTGGCTGGGATGAGAAAATAAAGCCATATCAAACGAGTGGCCGCCCGTTTCTTGGCTGGGAGTCTGGGTGCCTGGGGGATTTGGGGTCCCACCTGCCCCACCGCCGTGCATGGACAGCCCCAAGAAAGACAGGACCCATCCTGAAAGAGGTGGGAGAAGGAAGTGGGGACCCAGCCTGCAGGGTAACGGAGCCCCCCAGCCCCCATGCCATGCAGCTCCCCGATTCCAGCCAGCTTCCCTGTCCCGGGAGGCCCAGCACCCAGCAGGGTGTGGCCCAAATTGGGCATGAGTGGGGCCCACCTCGGGCCCCCTGTCTCTCTGTGCAAATGTCAGGGATCACATAGCAGTCTCTGAAGGCTTCCTGGAGGAGGCAGCTTCAAGCCACAAAAGGTGGAGTCGGGGTTTCCCACGCAGCAGGCGGCAGCAGGGGGGACGCTCAGCGAGGACAGAGGCAGGTGTGGGCCGAGACGTGGGTGCGACTTCCGAGGCAGGCCCTGCCCCTGCGGCTCTGCACAAAGGGCCACGAGCCCAGCAGCCTGAGACGACAGCACCTGACTCTTCTGGCTTCAGGGGCGGCCGTCTGGCCTCGGTTTCCTTGTCTTGAGGGCACATCACTCCAGCCTCTCAGCTGTCCATCTTGTCTCCATCTTCCCATGTGCATCTATGTGTGTCTTCTCTTCTTGGAAGGACATGATCATTGGCATCAGGCCCCCCAACCCAGTGTGATCCCCTTTAGCCACACCCACAAAGCCCCTGCTTCCAGAAAAGTGAATTCACCCCAGTGCGGGTGACGGGGCGGTGACGGTGCCCCCTGGTTCCAGCGCAGCCCCTCGTACTAATCCTTCTGAGTAAACTCTCTCCTTGCTGGATCCCCCACCTTTGTCTTTGTAGTTGACTCTGTTTTTGTCGAAAAAGCTTTATCGGCACACAGCTGTGCCCATTAGTTGTCCACACAGCTCACACCACAAGGTCAACCTGCACGGTCATGCCAAAGAATAACCAGCCCCCCAAACCTAAAATATTTCCTTTCCACAGAAAGTTTGCAACTCACTCCACATGCTGATTTTTCTCCTCTTTCTTCGTGGAAAAATTCTGGCTGCCAACAGAGAATAATTGGGTCTGGGGTTGTCTTTTGGGGGGATACAGTCACAGCTTCCTTTTGGTGTTTCAATCAACACCCTGAGATCCACCAGTCACATTCTTCACCCTTTAGACCTGATGGAAGGTGCTGAGAAAACCAAACAAGGGTCAAGAGAAGTGACAGAAGCTTCTCCACCAGTCACCCTGTTTGCACAGGCAATCTCTAATCCATGCCTGGTGCCAGCCTGGGACCCCAAGACTCAGAGCACGGGGAAGAAGGAAAGGGCAGGAGCATAGGCAGCCAGAGTGTGGCCCGAGGACGGGGCTACCCCCAGACCAGCTTGTCTGCACGGCTTTAAGATGGGAACAGCCCATCACCCGGGACTTCACAAGCAGTGTTTGCTTTTTTTGTTGTCTAACTTTTTATTTTGACATAATTTCAGGTTTGCAGACATGTGCCCAGAATATTGCAAAGAACCCCCTTAAAACTTTCATGTGTTCTGCACGTTAACATTTATCCTTTTCCTTCCATCCCTCCGTTTCTGAGAGCTACTGTAGAAAGTACACAAACTGGGGGGCTCAAAGCAACAGAAATTTTTTGTCCCCCCATTCTGGAGGCCAGTCATCTGAGATGAGGATGTTAGTGGGGCCACACTTCCTCTGAAAGCTGCAGGGGAGAATCTGTTCCCTGCGTCTCTCCTGGCTTCTGGCAGCTTCTGGCCATCCTAGCTCTCCTTGGCTTGGAGCCACATCGCTCCATTCTCTGCCTTCACCTTCCCCCAGCCTTCTCCCCTTGGTGTCTGTGTGTCTAGACTTCCCTCCGCTTAGAACTCCTCATCCAGTATGACCACCTCGTAACTAATCCCATCTGCAGCAACCCCATTTCCAAATAAGTTCGCATTCCAAGATATTTTGTGGAACATCGTTCAACCCATAACTCTCCAGAAATGTTTTTTCCTTGATCTATTTGACAGTCGCCAACACAATTTCCTCTACCCCTAAATAATTCTAGGTGTATTTCCTACAAATGAGGGTGTTCTCTTCCCTAATCAGAGGATAATTGCTAAATGCTGGAAATCAACCCTGATGCAATGCAACTAAGTATCCTATAGGCCTTTATCCAAATTTTGTGGCACCTTCTACAGCATCCCAGGGACATGAAGACACCCCTTGACTGTCACCCTCTTGTTTGAGTGCCTGTTGATGATGCTTTCCCAGAACAGCTACCCTCTGATGGTTGCAGATAGTGATTTTCTAAATCCATTGCTCCATCTACATTTGTTGGTCTGCCTTGGTCAGCCATGTATTTCCCATCCTAAGGTGGGACATGGCTGAGGTTTGGGGCTTTCTGGGTGGGTGGCGTGTAAATGATACTTTTGACTTGCAGACACTGTTGCGGTGGGTGATGGCTTTTGAGTGTCGGGACGGGGTGAACGTGTTCCACGCGTGGGAAGGAAGTGAGACTTGGGCAGGGGTCAGAGGGCGGACTGTACTGGGCCAAAGTGAGGCCCCACATTTTATGTCCACATAGACACGAGAACCTGGGGATGTGAGTCCCATCCTTGTCCCCAACCCCAAATTCCCAGCAGAAAGATTCACGGGCCCTGCCGAGGCAGGCAGCCATTGGTGATCCAATCAGCTGCGGCCAGAGAGACAGAGCTGCATCGTAGCAACACGGCCCGGTGGGGCGAGGTGGTGGGGAGGGGACACGGGACCCCTAGAGAGCAGATGAGCCCCTTGGGATCCCCTTCTCAGCCTCCTTCCATCCCTCAGGCCTGCTCAGAGGTGCCTGAACTGGGCTTTGGCCTCACTCATCCCACAAGCCCAGTTTGTTGAGAGAGGCACGTGGCGAGATGTCTGTTTCCCAACCCCAAAGCCAAACATGGTGGACCCAGTTGCTGGGAGAACCCCCTGGCAATGACTGGTGTCCCTGCAGGGAGGGGAAGGCTGGTGGAGCAGGGGGTCTCGAGAGCCCAGAGATGTCTGTCTGTCCTTTGGAGAGGTTGAAGGCAGGAGGTGGCTGGGATCACGGTGGAGAGTGCCTGGGACGAAAACCTGGGGACTGGCTGGGTTTCCTGTGGCTGCTGAAGTAGGACACCACGACTTCAGGCTTAAAACAACGGGAAGCCCCTACGTGGGACCTGACTCCCAGGGGTGTAAATCTCCCTGGCAACGCACGACATGACTCCTGGGGATGAACCTGGACCCAGCATCGTGGGATTGAGAACATCTTCTTGACCAAAAGCGGGATGTGAAATGAAACAAAATAAAGCTTCAGTGGCTGAGAGATTTCAAATGGAGTTGAGAGGTCACTCTGGTGGACATTCTTATGCACTATATAGATAACACTTTTTAGGTTTTAATGTATTGGAATAGCTAGAAGTAAATACCTGAAACTATCAAACTCCAACCCGCTAGCCTTGACTCTTAAAGACGATTGTATAACAATGTAGATTACGAGGGGTGACAGTGTGATTGTGAAAACCCTGTGGATCACACTCCCTTTATCCAGTGTATGCATGGATGAGTAGAAAAATGGGGACAAAACCTAAATGAAAAGTAGTGTGGGATGGGGGGGATGATTTGGGTGTTCTTTCTTTACTTTTATTTTTTATTCTTATTTTTATTCTTTCCGGAGAAAGGAAAATGTTCAAAAAATAGAATGGGGTGATGAATGCACAACTATAGGATGGTACTGTGAACAGTGGATTGTACACCACAGATGATTGTATGGTATGTGAATATATCTCTATAAAACTGAATTTAATTAAAAAATAATAAAACAGCAGGAAGGCATTGTCCCACAGTTCTGGAGGCCACGGGTCCAAAACCCAGGTGTCAGCAGGGCCACCCTCCCCCGGTCACCCCTGGGGAAGCCCCTTCCCAGCCTCCTCCAGCTTCTGATGGCAGCTAGCCTTGCTCTCCTTGGCTTGTGGACATCTGTCTGGTTTGCTGAAACTGCTAAAATGCAAAATACCAGAAATGGATTGGCTTTTATAAAGGGGGATTATTAGATTACAAATTTACAGTCCGAAGGCCATGAAAATGTCCAAACTAAGGCATCAACAAGAGGATACCTCCTAATTGTTATGGACCCCCTAAAAGACTTATGTTCTTTTAATCCACTCGTATGGGGGCAGAACTATTGTGGGTGGGGCCTTTCTATTAGATTATTTCCATGGAGATGTGAAAGACGTTTGGAGATGGTAAGCTAAGAGATGAAACCCAGAGTTTGCCCTGGAGAAGCTAAGTGAGAACCCACAGATGCTTAAAGAGAAGCCACTGGAATCAGAAGCTGAAAGCAACACAACCCGGGAGCAAAGGACCAGCAGACGCCAGCCACATGCCTTCCCAGCTGACAGAAGTGTTCCAGATGCCATCAGCCTTTCTTCAGTGAAGGTATCCTCTTCTTGATGCCTCAGTTTGGACACTTTTATGGTCTTTAACTATAAATTTGTAACCTAATAAATCCCCTTTATAAAAGCCAATCCATTTCTGGTATTTTGCATTTTGGGAGCTCTATCAAACCCAAACAGGAGCTGTGCTGAGTGGACTCTTAGGTGTCAGCCTGTTTTGCTCGTAGCTGAGCTGGGCTCTTTCACCCCATGGCTATCTTCCACCTTTTCCTGGTGATTTGTACCTCCAGGAGCACATAGCTTGTTTTTGCCTTTTTTTTTTTTCTTTCCAAGTAAATGGGCTCATTCTCTGCAAATCGATCTGCCCCAGATGCCCTTTGCTTGATGTGTTGTCTTTCCCAGCCAGAATGGCTGTGGACTCTTCTGTGGAATGACAGAATAAAACCTGCTCAGCCTTGATGGGTGATGGGTGATTAAGGCATTTCCATTTGAACGTCTTTGCACACACGTTGGGTTCTCTGGGGTCGACTTTGAGAAGCAAAACTGCTGAGTCAAAAGGGACAGATGTGTTTTTGTTTTTTGGGTTTTTTTTAAATGCAATTTTATTGAGATTTATTCACATAACATACAATCCTCCAAAGTGTACAATCAGTTGTCCATGGCATTGTCATTTAGTTGTCCATTCATCACCACAATCAATCTTCGAACATTTTCATTACTCCAAAAAATAAAATTAAAATTATAATAAAAAAGAACATCCAAAGCATCCCATTTCCCTCCTCCCCCCATTGCTCATTATACTTTTAAAAATACAATTTTACTGAGATATATTCACACACCCTACAGTCATCCACAGTGTACAGTTATTCACAGCACCATTGTACAGTTGTGTGTTTATCACCAGAATCAATTTTTGAAACTTTTCCTTACTCCAAAATAAAAATAAAACAAAAAAGAGCACCAAAAACTTTCTACCCCCCTCATCCGACCCTATTCTCCATCTAATTTTTGTTTCTGTTTTTCCACTCATCTTTTCATACACTGGATAAAGGGAGTGTGAGCCACAAGGTTTTCACAATCACACAGTCACACTGTGCCATCTACATAATTATACAATCGTCTTCAAGAGTCAAGGCTACTGGGTTACAGTTTGACAGCTTTAGGTATTTCCCTCTAGCCATTCCAACACACTAAACACTAAAGGGTATTATCTCCATAGGGCATAAGAATGTCCACCAGAGTGACCTCTTGACTCCATTTGAAGTCTCTCAGCCACTGGAACCTTATTTTGTTTCCTCTCTCTTCCCCCTTTTGGTCAATAAGATCCTCTCAATCCCACAGTGCTGGGTCCAGGCTCATCCCCAGGAGTCATTTCCCACTTTGCCAGGGAGTTCACACCCCTGGGAGTCATAGGCAGAGACGTTTTGCTTTGTTTGTTTTCTTTTTCTTGAAATGCACACCAATCCTACATTTACATGAGTTTCCAGAGTGTGAACACACACCCATGTAACCACTGCCCGGGTCAAGAAGCAGCACATTCCAAAACATTCCAGAAACATTCCAGAAGAGGCAAATCAAGAAGGCAGATTGGTGTTGTCAGGGGTTGAGGGGTGCCGGGGAATGGGGAGTGACGGCTAATGAGTATGGAGTTCTTTTGGGGGTGATGAAAAATAAAAATGTACAAGGACTTGTACACAGACATACACAGCAGCACTATTCACAATAGCCAAAAAGTGGAAACAACCCGTAAAAAGGAGTGAAGCTCTGATCCATGCTACAACCTGAATGAATCTTGAAATCTTGATGCTCAATGAAAGAAGCCAGACAAAAAGGCCATATATTGCATGATTCCATCGATCTGAGTTTTCCAGAATAGGCAAATCCATGGAGACAGGAGGCAGGTTAGGGGTTGCCAGGGCCTGGGGGGAGGGGGAGTGATGGCCGATGGGTACAGGGTGTCATTTGAAGGTGATGAAATGTTCTGGAATTAGATCGCGGTGATGGTTGTACAATTCTGTGAATATACTAAAAAGCACCTAATTGTAGACTTTAAAAGGGTGAATTGTATATGTGAGTTTTATCTCAATATAAGGAAGAAAGAAAGAGAACATTCCATTGCACCCCCAGTGTGCCAGTTTGGATGTATTACATCCCCCCAAATGCCATGTTCTTTAATGTAGTCTTGTAGGGGCAGATGTATTAGTGTTGATTAGGTTGGAACCTTTGGATTAGGTTGTTTCCATGGAGATGTGCCCCACCCAACTGTGGGTGATGACTCTGATTAGATTATTTCCATGGAGGTGTGGCCCCACCCATTCAGTGTGGGTCTTTATTAAATCACTGGAGCCCTATAAGAGCTCAGACAAGGTGCTCCGTGCTGCAGCCGAGAGAGACATTTTGGAGATGGCCATTGAAGTAGACTTTTGCTAGCCCAGAGTTTGCCTTGGAGAAACTAAGAGAACACCCCCAGACACCTAGAGAGAAACATCCTAGAAGAAAGCTATTTTGAAACCAGAACCCCAGGACAGATGCTAGCTGCGTGCCTGCGCTTTCCCAGATGACAGAGGTTTTCCGGACGCCATCGGTGTTCTTCAGGGAAAGTACCTGTTGTTGATGCCTTAGCTTGGACACTTTTATGGACTTAGGACTATAACTTTGTAACCAAATAAACCCCCTTTATAAAAGCCAATCCATTTCTGATATTTTGCATGATGGCAGCATTAGTAAACCAGAACACCCAGGCACTGCCCCCCAAGGGTCACTCGACATCGAACACTGTAGATTAATTTCACCTCTTTTGGAAATGTAGGGTCTGGAAATTTTAATGTTAACAGCTCCTGGCCAGTCAGCCTGTTGCCTGCCAAGCCCTCCCCACCACCAGCCCCCCAGCCCCCTGTGAGCTCATGGCTGTGGGTGCCGGAGTCGGGGAGCCCCAAGATGCTGCAGACGTGGATCTCCACACCCCAGGTGTGGCTTGGGGGTGGGGTGTGAGCCCGCTCAGGAGGATCCACCTCTAGCTGGGATCAGACAGTCACTGGGTGCCAGGTCCGAGGCGATGGGTTTTCTGTGCGTGAACCCAATTAATCTGCCCCCAACTCTCTGGGAAGGTCCTTTTTACCTTCTTCATCATCAGGATCAGGAATGTGCTGGGCAAGCTCCAGTGCAAAATAAAACATGGGGCCCATCCTGCAAAGAGTATTGTGAATGTCAAATATGATATCATGCATTGCTGGTGGAAAACAGTCTGGGAGGTCCTCTGGAAATTAATCATAGAGTTGCCATATGAGCTGGTAACTGTACTCCTAGGTCCATACACAAAATTGAAAGCAGGTGCACAGACAGAAACTTACATACCAGTGTTCGTTGCGGCTTGATTCGCTGTTGACAAAAGGCGGAAGTAACCCAAGTGTCCATCAGCTGATGAATGGAGAAACAAAATATGGTCCATCCAGACAATGGAATATTATTCAGCCATAAAAAGGAATGATGCTCAGATCTTCACTACATCTGAATGAACCTTGAAGACATGATGCTGAGTGAAAGAAGCCAGATGTGAAAGGACAGATATTGTCTGATTCCACTTATAGAACTATCTAGAATAAGCAAATCCACAGAGACAGAATATTAGCAGTTATTGGGTCCAGAAGAGGGGGAACGGAGAGTCGAGGCTTAAAGGATAGTTTCTGTTTGGGGTGATGAAAAAGTTTTGGTAATGGATGGTGGTGACGGGAACCCAACACTGTTAACACCACTGACTTGTACATTTAAAAATGGCTGAATCGGGATAATTTGTTTTGTTTATATGTTACCACAATAAAAGTTTTTTTAATTATTAAGGATTTTGAGACAGGCGGCAGTGGGTCCTGGGTGATTGTGTGGGTGGCTCGCCCACAAAGCCAGTTCTGCCAGCCTCACAGATGAGGAAACCGAGTCACGGAGGCTTAAAAGCTGCTCGTCAGAGTTGCTCAGCCATCGACATCAGTTCTTACCTGTGTTTTCTTCCCAAGTCCATCAATTCACAGGCCCCACCTGAGGCCTCCATAGGAGGGGTCTTGGTGTGGGCGAAAGGGGGAAGCAGCTCTGGGTTATGATTCGGACTTTGTTCTCCAAGATTAGGCGGTGGAGAGAGTCAGAGAGAGAGAGAGAGAGGGAGGGAGGAAGGGAGAGAGAGAGAGAGGTGATTAGGCAGCAGCAGCAGCAGGTGGTTAAACAGGGGCCCAGCCTCATGCCACACAGGTAAACTGAGGCAGCAGGGTGCAGGGACATAGCATTATGGGACTTGGGGACCTCTCTGAGCCTCAGTTTCCTCATCGGTGATTTAGACATTTATTCATCCAACAAATACTCGCTGAGCAGTAATGACAGGCCATGCTCTGTTCATAGAAAGAGGGAGACAATGTCTTTGTCCTCATGGAGCTGACATTAGAATGGAGAGATGGATGACAAACAAATTCTGCATTTCCAGGAGAAGGGCATTCCAGGTGGAGGGAACAGCCTGTGCAAAGGCCCTGAGGCAGGCCCGGGCGTGGCGTGTTGGAGGAGCAGTGAGGAGGCCCGTGGGGCTGGAGTGGAGGGAGCAAGGGGGAGAGCGGGAGGAGGGGAGGGCAGGGAGGGGACAGGGCAGGGCCTGGTGGGCCACGGGGAGGACTTGGGCTTTTACCCCAAGGAAGGTGGGAGCCATGGAGGGTTGTAGGCAGAGGAGGGCAGGCCCCTCCGTTCAATCAATTCCCAGGGTGGGTGGGGCTGGCCCTCTGCCCTCTGGGGTTTGCAGGCTGTCTGTCTGTCAAGCTGGGTTCGACTAATGGGAGGCACCGGAGGGCGGGAAAAATGGGAAAAACCCAGGGTATTTCTCTCCTCGCCCTCTGGCTCAGGTGGCAGCCATGTCTCCACCGCTCTTATTATACCCATTTTACAGAGGAGAAAGCAGAGGCTCGGAGCACACGTGCTGAGAGGGGTGGCACAGAAGGGACCCAGCCTTTTGCCCCTGGGAAAATCAGAGAGAAGGTACAGCAGCTCAGCAGAGGAGCCCCCGGGGCTGTCCTGCCATTCTGAACTAGGGAGATGATGGTGCAGGGGCCAGCTGGGGACTTTGGACAAGTCACTTCTCCCTGCTGAGCTTCATTCCTTCACCTGTACAATGGGGATGAGCATGCCCCGGCTTGGTTGCCATGGTGATGAGATGAGGTGGGACCCAAGCATGCTGCAGGATGCTTGCATTTGGGAGGTGCTGGCTCCGCTCAGCGTTGGCGCACTTGGAGATGCCCGTCCGGTTCCAGAAGGATGCCCAGCCTGGGGAGAAAGCCCATGGGTGTCCATCTCTGGAGGTGCCCTAGAGGGGCCCTGCACTTTTGCCCCTGAGCCAGAGCATTTGCCATTCCATATGTGTTTATGGCTTAAAAACGGATTACGGATGTGGCGAGTGGGAGGTTTGGAGTTGGGGTTCTGGAATCTTCTGCCTGCTTAGGCGTTCAAATCCTGGTTCCAGTGCTGGCTCGGACAGGTGACCTGGCCTCTGTGAGCCTCAGTCTCTCCACCTGTAAAATGGGCTAATAAGTGTACCCACCTCATAGGGTTATAATGAGGATTGAGTGGATTTGTTCCTGTAAGATGCCTGACATGTAGTAAGGGGTTGTGGTGGACATACCTGAGGGGGATTCCCCCCCGTGAACCCCACCCCTGGTGTCCACACCCTTCTGTAACCCCCTTCTTTTGAGTACAGGCAGAATGTGTGATGGCTTCCAGACACTAGAATATGGCAAAGGTGATGGACGTCACTCCCACGGTTAGAGCACATTATGTTAGGCTCCACTGCCACAGACTGGAGCGAGAGATTCCTGTTGGCCTTGAAGAAACAAACAGCTGGGTTGTGAACCACCTCTGGAGGAAGCCCTTGCATGGGGGGAACGTGAAGGCAGCTCTAGGAACTGGGAGCTGCCCTCCTCCAACGGCCAGTAGGGAAAGAGAGATCACACCCACTTGATCTTGAAAGAGGGCTTTGAGCTCCAGAAAAGGGATCAAGACCTTTAGCCGAGGACCCTGTCGTGCTGTGGTCCAGATTCCCGACCCATGGAACCCATCGGACAGTGAACATGTGCTGTTTTAAGGCACTAAGTTTGTGGTCATTTGTAACGCAGCAGTAGCTGACTGATACAGTACTTGATAAATGTCAGCTGCTATTATTGTCGTTGTCATCGTTACTCTCTGGATTTTGACTTCTTCCCCTTGGAAAGTTACCACACAGTAACTTTCACTCTTGATCGCTCTTTACAGTTAGCAAAGCACTTGCAGAAAGTTGGTCTGGGGCAAAGAATCTGAAATTCTTAACAGGGCAGGGCTAGTGGGGTGAGTTTTCCAGCCACCCATCTGCACCAAAGATTGATGCTCGGAGGCATTTCCTGGGTGATTGGGAGTAGGAGATTTTGACACAGCCTGGCATCCAGGGCATGGGGGTGTCAGCCCTGAGAATTCCCCACTGCCAGTGGAAAGATGGGGGCAAGAAGGAGGGTTAACATGAACAAATAGTAAATACAGAAGCCCAGTATTTCTCTGATATTGGAAATTAGGGTCTGGGGCTCACCGCACTACTCTAGCCTCATTTGAGCTGAGAATCACAGTTGTTTTTCCTACAGATCTTATTTTACAGATAATAGAGTCGCTCTTTCCATAATCTCAGTAAGTTTGTGAGTCACCCAAGGCCACACAGCAGAAACCATCTCTTGATTCACTGAGCTCGTCCCCCAATCTGTTTTTCCCAAAGGGTGGAACTCTCAGCTGTGATTTTAGGTGGTGAGGAAAAGAAGAGGGTGAGAAAGTTCCACCGGGATTTTTGGTTTACTTGCAATCCCATCGTAAGTCAAGCAGAAAGTCTTCCTTGGGTGCTAACATGTCTTTAAGTTTCCTTTTGAAAGAAGAGAGAGCAAACTTCGGTGGTCAGCTCCAACCTCCTAACCAATACAGATTTCATTTCGCGTCTAAGAAAGCCTTGTTTTCCTTTTAAGTTAGTGACGTCCAATTTCTGGTAGATTTACATAAGTATTAACAATAGAAAGAGCTGGTCGATTTCAACAGAAATGGCATATAAATGTGATCAGTGCCCACAGATCTGGCAAAATACACCAATGTGGAAAAACGTGGTAAGCTGCCTTCTGGAAGCTTCTGGGTCCCTCAGTCCCCACTTTGAAGGGCCGACACTGTCCCTGACATGAGATAAATGATCAGTTAGTGTCACCATCAACTCATTAGGCATGAGGGGTCCTGGGGGATGGGGGCAGGGGCAGTGGCCCCGTCTGCTAACGTGGTTTGAACGGGGGCAGCCCGTAAGCCTGAGCTTTGCAAAGCTCTGGGTTCCCTTGAGTACCGAATGCAAAAGAGAAATCCCAGCCCACTTTGGCATCCCGCTTTCCTAGACGTGATAAGACGCCCATAACCCTCCATCTGACATCCCCGGCTGCTAAATAGGCATTTCCTTTCCCATTTTTAATAAACATTAAAATGATTTGTGGTCCTTGTGGGAAGAGGAAAAAAAGCCAAAGAAACAAGAAGAAAGGGGGAGGGGGGAGGGTTTGCAAACCATGTTTAACCACAGACATCTACGTATACAGTCGGCAGGTAATTGTTGCACACCAACTGGGGATGCTGGGGTGAGGGAGTCAGTGCTGACCTCTGCCCTCATCTTTCCCGGGCAAAGACCAGGCTACAGGGCGTGCAGAGCTGTGATGGGGACACGCCAAGAAGGTGCCTGACCCGGCCGAGACCTTCAGGGAGGACTTCCAGGAGGAGGTGGCCCCTGTGCAGAGTCCAACTGGTGAAACCAGGGGAAATTAATAAGAAAATTAACTCAGGGACACAAGGTAGCAATGAGGGACTGGGGCTAAAGATGGGCCATTTGGGGTGGTGGGGGTGGGGGTCTCAGAGGAGGAGAGCCTGAGAGCTGAAGGAGGCTAAGGCATGGATATCTGGGGGTAGAAAATTCTGGAATAGCAGCTCTCTTTCCATGCCCAGTATTTTGTGGTTGTCTCGACTTGGGGGGGACAATGCTACTGGAATGATCCAGCCCCAAATGTCAACAATGCTAAAGAGCGGGAAACTTTATTCTGGGAGATGACAACTAAGTATGTGCAAAGGCCCTGGGGCAACTTGATGAAAAACCAGAGGCCCATATAGCTAAGGCACTTGGCAGAAGCCTCCCAGCCCCTGACAGCCCCCAACAGGCTCTACTTGCCCCCTTCACCTGGATGAGCTCTGTCCAGATGAGCTCTGTCATCTGGATATGTTATCTGGATGATATCCAGATGAGCTCCATCATCTGATGAGCTCTGTCATCTGGAAGAGCCCCATCATCTGGCTGGCTCCATCATCCGGTTGGCTCCATCATGCAGTTGAGCTCCAGGGTCTGGGCAGGGCCGAGAAGTGGGATGTGGTGGGAGGCCTCCAGACCCCTCACCCCAGCTTTGCTCCTTACCCAACCCTGATGTCCCGCCCCCATCTAGCAGGTGGTTACCGCTAACAAAAAAAAGCCATTAATTGAGTGTGGAGAATGCACCAGGCCTGACAATTTTCCCCTTGATCTCACTGAATCCTCCCAAGAGGCCTCAGCCTATTTATTCTCATTGGTCCCACTTGTAAAATGGGGAAACTGAGGCATGGCCTTGTAGAACATGGGGTAGACAGTTTTGGGTCGTGGAAAGTATTTGGGTTCCAAAGCAGGGCTGCCTGGTTTCTTATCCCAGCTTTTCACTGGGTGGTCTTGCCCAAGTGACTTGACCTCTCTGGGCCTCAGTTTCCCCCTCTGTAAAATGGGCATGGGAACAGTATTTACCTCTGAAAGTTGCTGTGAGGATTGGGCAGGGGCTGTGAGCTCACCACAGGTGCAGAATTCAACCATCAAAAGAAGGATATTTTAATGCAATATTGTTTTGAACTCAAAATTAAGGCTAAATGTAGCAATGTTCACTGCAGCATGATTTGCCATAGCCAAGAGGTGGATGCCACCCAAGTGTCCATCAGCAGACAAATGGATGAAAAAAAAAATGTGCTCACCCATGCAATGGAATAGTATTCAGGCATGAAAAAGGAACAAAGTTCTGATAGACACTACAACATGGACGAAACTTGAAGACATCATGTTGAATGAAATAAGCCAGACAGAAGAGGACAATATTGTATGATTTCTTTTATATTGAAATACTTAGAAGAAGCACATTCATAAAGACAAAAAGCAGAATTGTGGTTCCCGGGGGTGGGGTGGGGAGAATGGGGACTTATTGCTAAATGAGTATGAGTTTTGCAAAGAGTCTGGAAATTTGAACAGTCTTGTCAATATACTGATGGGCAAAGAATCGTCCGCTTAAAATGTTTAAAAGGATTTTGATGTTGTGTGTATTTTGCCACCATTGAAGATAAATCAATTTAAAAATGAATGCCCCCCAAATCCAGGAAGCACAAAATGTCAACATCTTAAATCAAGCCAGGATCAGTTTATTCCTGATATTTCCCTTTGGCTCTTGTTTTCCTTTTATTACTCTTCTTGTTCTTACACTAGCTTATGTAATGTTTAGTATTTATTCTATTAATTCTACTTTAGTAATGTTTACATATCTGTTCTATTTATTTAAATTTTTTTCTTTTTAAGTTTTCAATTGATAAAATAAAGGCAGGGCTGTGCTGAGCCAAAAGGAAAAATCTTGTCTTTATTTAAAATGTTGATATTTTGTTCATTGTGGGTTTTTTGGTATGAACATACCCATAGAGTTGTGTAACCATCACCTCTATCTAATTCTAGAATATTCTCATGACCCATGAGCAGTCATTCCCCACCCTCCCTCCCCAGCCCCTGGCAACCTCTGCTCTACTCTCTGTCTCTAGAGATTTGCTTATTTATTCTGTATGTTTCATCTTAATGGGATCATACAATATGTGCTTCTTTCCCTCAGCATCATGTCATCAAGATTTATCCATGATGTCACGTGAATTGGAGCTTTTTCCGGTTTGCTAATGCTGCCATTTGCAAAACACCAGAAATGGATCGGCTTTTATAAAGGGGGTTTATTTGGTTACACAGTTACAGTCTTAAGGCCATAAAGTGTCCAAGGTAACACATCAGCAACTGGGTACCTTCACTGGAGGATGGCCAGTGGTGTCCAGAAAACCTCTGTTAGCTGGGAAGGCACGTGGCTGGCATCTGCTCCAGAGTTCTGGGTTCAAAATGGCTTTCTCCCAGGACATTCCTCTCTAGGCTGCAGTTCCTCAAAAATGTCACTCTTAGTTGCTCTTGGGGCATTTGTCCTCTCTTAGCTTCTCTGGAGCAAAAGTCTGCTTTCAAAGGCCATCTCCAAAATGTCTCTGTAAGCTGAAGCTCCTCTCTCAGTTCCTGTGCATTTTCTTCAAAGTGTCCCTCTTGGCTGTAGCAAGCTCGCTCCTTCTGTCTGAGCTTATATAGTGCTCTAGTAAACTAATCAAGGCCCACGCTGAATGGATGAGGCTACGCCTCCATGGAAATTATCCAATCAGTTATCACCCACAGTTGGGTGGGTCACATCTCCATGGAAACAAAGAATTACAATCTAATCAACCCTAATACATCTACCCACACAAGATTGCATCGAAGATAATGGCGTTTGGGGGGACATGATACATTCACACTGGCACAGCGCTTCAGTCCCTTTTGTGGCTGAATGACATTCCCTTGTACGGATGGACCATGAACAAGATGTAGCAGATCCATCCAATGGAGTATTATTTATCTCGATGATTAAGTGTTTCTTTCCACCTTGAATTTGATGCCCAAGGTTTGTGCCTCATTCGCCTCACCCTAGTCCCAACCCTCAGGATTAAATGAACATTTCCTATAAATGGCTCAGCTCAGCGCCCAGCCTGGAGCCCCTGGGCCACAGCCCCCCAGCCCACCACAGCCCCCTGCCCCCCAGCTGCTCATGGCTGTGTCCACCCTGCTGGAGCCACATGGGTTTCCTCGCTGCCTCTCCACCCTGCCAGGCCGCTGGCTGCCTCGGGGCCTTTGCACTTGCTGAAATGGCTTCTCTCTGCCTCTAACATTCTACTAGAAAATGAACCACAATTTGAAACATACAGTAAAATGTAATCTTTCCATTTTAGCAGTGAAGCTCCTTTATTTTCAAAGAAAGCCAATGGCTGGTGGATTGGATTTTGTTTTTTGCCAATTATATATTTTGCCCCCAAAGCCGCCCAGTGTCCAAAAAAGAAGAGAAGATGTTCACACTTTGAGGATGAATCATCTTCAAAGCTGCCATCGGTGTCCCCCACATTCATAACCCGGTCTTCAGACAAATGCTCTAGTCATTAACAAGCATGCACACGACGGGCTGGAGTTATGGCTAGCATTGTTCACCACAGTAAAGAATGTCCTCTATTAATGACAACAGCTGTCAGCTTAATAACCCCCAAAAAGATCATTAAATTCCTTCACATTTCCCAGAAACAGATGGAAGAATTGCAAAAAGGTTCTAGCATATGGGGAAACATATTGGATTCTGAGAGCTCCTACGTGTGGCCAGGAACCCGGTTCTCTACTGGGCTGCGTCACGTGGCACTGTCTGAGGGTGCCTGGTGGGAGCAGGTGGGCTTCATGCCTTGCTGGAACGTGGGAACACGGTGAGGAGTGGTGTCGAGACAGGCAAACCCTGGTGTGCTGGGCTGGACTGTAAAGACGGTTGGCTGAATTGGAGGGTTCTGGTAAAGGACAGGAGGGTGACTACCATCAACAGCTGCGGGCCCCACTTCCCTGCCTCAGTGATTGCTGGAGGCACCATCCACTGGCTGATTGTGACACACTCACCTTCCTGTGCCTGCTCTCTCTGATCACTGCTCACTTACTCCAATGCACACAACCATGCCCTGGTCCACAACAGCCAGCCCAATGCCCTTGCAGACGGACTCCGGACACCTTGCATCAGTGAACTGCCCACAGGGAGAGCCCCTTGGCTTAGCTTTGATTCCTTTCCCTGAGTTTAGAGCTGCCTGTCCACCTTTCCTGCATCCAAGTGTAGGAGGGCACTTCAAGAGCTCTGGGTCTGGTGCTCCAGTGATTCGGATCTGACTCTGCTCCTTAACATTGAGGGTGCAGTAACCATGGAGGAAATGTAGAGTTATCAAACAGTTATCTCCAGAAATGACTATACTGCCTGAGTGTTTCACCGATGAGATCTCGCAGACTTTCCAGGGAGCATGAATTCCCATGTTCCATGAACTGCTCCCAAATGTAGGCATATAAGGAAAACTGCACTATTCATGCTGTAGAGGAAGCGTGATCTTGGTAACACTTAATATAGCATAAAAAGAAAAGAAAACTAAAGCCAGAGCTCACTTAGGAACATAGGCATAAATTCCTAAATAAATAGTAGCAAGCCAAATGTAAAATTACATTCATGAATAAATAGGAGTTATTACAAGTTTGCAAGAATGGTTTAATGTTACAGAATCAATTAATATAGAATAACATATAAAACTGTTGGATGGAAACATTAAATATTGAAAAGATGTCTACTCTCAAATTAGTTTATTGGTTGAATACAGGAGTCAGCAAACTAAGACTTGAAGGCCAAATCCAGCCTGTGAGCAAAGAATGCTTTGACATTTTACATTTGGAAGAAGTAAAAGAGGAAGAAGAGAAAGAGAATGTAAAAAAGGAAGACGTTGACCACCATGAGACAGAGACGCTATGTACCCCACATAGCCTGAAATATATATTATCTGGCCCTTTCCAGAAAGTGTCTGCTGACTCTAGTTTAATACAATCCTAACAAAAAATCCCAGTGGATAAATTTAACCCTATCTGGAAAAAGAGGCAGGTGAAATTTTTAGCTAAGACAACTTTGGAGGAAAAGAAGAGTAAGGAGAGATCATACTCTGACAAATTTAAATATAAATCTACAATAATTAAATAGGCTAGGGTAAATGTTGACACACAGATCAATAAAATAGGCTATATCACCCTTAAATGGGACTAGTTTATAAGATAAATATATGTCATAGAAAGTATCAGAAGCTTATAAGAAAGGAATAGATAAAATTTTAAAATTATTTGGGGAAAATTAGAATATGAGAAAAAAATCACTAAATCATCGCCCACATTCCACGTCAAAATAAATGCTAGACTAATTTTTTAAAATGTAAAAAAAAAAGCCCTTCAAAAATCTAGAAGAGGATATATGTAGATAATTCCTGAATAGGGAAGGATTTTCTAAGCATAAAGCAATGGAAGAAATAAAGGAAAAGAACTATAGATCTGATGACATTTTCAAATTTATGTACCACAAAAGAATCATAAACAAAACTGAAAGGCAAATGACAAGCTGAGAAAAACATTTGATATAATTATGAGGATTCATAGCCTTCACATATAAGGAAAGATCAATAAGAAAAATGCTAATACCCTAATAGAAAAACAGACAACACGCTGGCCTCAACAATTCACAGGGGACATAGAATTGGCTGAAGAACATATGAGAAATATTCAGCTTTGCCAGTAATAAAAAGTGTACATTTTAATGTGAGATCTCATGTTCAGTCTGGCAACCTGACAAAATTTTAAAGTGATCTGAATACTCTGTTTTTGGCAGAGTGTAGTGAAGGAATTTCATACACCAGTAGTGGGAGTGGAGAGTGAAGCAAATTTTCAGAACAGCAGCATTGCAATTTAGTCTGTTCCACTACAGCACATTCTCCTGTAATGAGACTGAGGTCATGTGCAGTTGGCCAAAAGGGTTAGGATGCCCAGATCTTCCTAGAATAAGTTTTAAGCCACCAAGTAACAGCAGCTGAGCCCAAAGTGCGCAGAAAGCCGCAGTGAATTGCAGTTTACGCTGCCCATTGGCCCGTGTCCTGCCACTTGGCTAGGTTCGGCCACTTGCTCAGCCTTGAAAGCGTTTACTGCTTGGTTCTCCCAAATCTTTCTGGCATTTTGTCCTTGTCTCCATAGTTCAGTATTCTCCAATCCTTCCTTACACCCCTTTCCAGTCAACAACTTGTAAAAGTTAAAGACCAATATTTAATGTAGTTGTTATTCTATTTATGAGAAATTTGTATCTTTTTTAACAGCATTTTTATTAGGATTGTTATTTTTGTTAGTGTTGTGGCTACAACATAATGTAAATTTTGAGTGATCTGCCTCAAACCTATTTTTCTGGTAAGTCATGTTATTTTTAGTGCACGATTTTGCAGAATACAATTTTTTTCATATTTTATGATATATATGTATATGCAAATATATATATATACACACACACATTATTGCAGAACACCTCAATATGATTATCAGAATCTTTAAAGATAAACTAGCAGTTTCACTAATAGCAATATCGACGAACAAAATAGGAGACACGCAAAAATTTATGCACAAGTGGGTTCATCAAAGGATCATTAATAAAACCGAAAAACTGAAAAACATCCAAATGCATAATACTTGCTTCAATACATGATATTCCATCTATACAATGGAATATATAACCATTAAAAATAATACTTTCAAAATTGCTTAGAGCAATAAAATTTTTCATAATAGATCATTAAATGGGAAAAAACAGTCTATAAAATAATGCCAGAGAGTATCATCCAAATTTTCTAATATAAATTACTGTATTGTGTATTTTGTGTTTTATATGTTTTAGATATATAAATATATACAGTGAAATATAAATAATAATTATAAAGAATAGCTCAATATTGTGGATAAACTTGAATTACCTTCTGCATTTTTCTACATTTTTGTAAGTTTCCTACAATGAATAGATATTACTTTTATAGAAAAAAGAAAAATGAACATTATTTTTTAAAGAAATAAAAATTTAATGGATGCTTTAAGATAAATGAAGGAAGGAGAAGAAAGGGGAGAGCAAGGCCACCCTAAGTTTGCTCCTGGTTCCATCTCCCAAGAGCCCCAGAAAGAGGAGCCTCTTGCACTGACCTTTGGAATTCCTCAGTTACTGCAAACTCGCTGCTCACTTTCCTGAGTCCGTCAGTCCTGATTGTCCCATGCAGCCCTCCTCCCCCTGGCCCAGGCCACAGGAGGGGCTTTCAGCCCCCCAGACCTTCTCACTCAGAGCTGCCGGTATTTTTGGGTCAAACTCTTCTACTGCTTAAAACCTCTCTCTGCTCAGCTGCAGCCCAAGAGTCTCAGACACTCTGCAGGTCACCCCAACCTCCTCCCACTCCCCAGAATGCCGATGATGAGGGCCAGGCCCCATGTCCGGGTCACTGGAGGAGCACCCCTCAACCCTGCTCCTGCTGTTACATCACCCTGCAGGAATGAATGTTTCCCTGTAATTCAGAGAAGGCACTGGAGGCCCAGACCCTGCATCCTGCTGATGCGGCAACCAAGAGTAGCACAGAACTACCCGGGAGAGCCACGAGGCCTGAACATCTCCTGTGGCCTGAGGATGGCCTGGGGTCATTCACAGTGACCACCTCGGCCCATGCTCGTGTGGAGAAATGACACTGGGATCAAGTACACTGTTCCCACCCCCTTGCCTCGGTACTTAAAGCCCTTCCACCCACCCAAGGGGGAAAAGAAAAGGGGATCTGTGAATTGACTGACATGAAGCTGATGGTAGTGTTAATGAGAGATTAAGTTGAGTTGTAAAGAATAACGTAATGACTTCCGATACCAACAGCAGGGAGGATTTGATTACCCCGAAGGACCCTCCAAAGGGAAACTACTAAATGGTTGGATAAAATATTTTGCAAAACCTATTTAAATGTATTACCGAGCTGGCACAAAAATTAGGAATCTGCAAAGCTCTGAAACAAAGTGAAATAAGAAGTCTGGAAAGAAAATGAATACTAAAGCCTGCTTTCTTCCCTGAGGGTTTCTGCTAAACCCTAGAGGCCTTGAGGTTCTTCTTTAAGACTACTTGGGGGCTGGAGGGCAGGAGCTAAATTCAGCCACAGCCCCAGGTGGGAAGCCCCATGTGAAATCCCTGCAATAAGCTGCACAAAAGGGCCACACGCACTGTGAAAGTGAGTAAGAAATGATCCTGGATCCCCAGAGAGGTACAGCAAGGAAATGTATCTGTCTTGACCCTGGCATTGATGAAGGGGGAAAACTTATTGCAAACACAAGGCACCCCATACACAACTTTGAAATCCCAAATTACACTAGTTGTGAAGCCCAGAAAACCTCTAGTAATGCCCCCCAAAGTGCTGCAGAAGTGAATCGACATCTTTTCTGGAGAAACTCCACCTCAAATGAGGCCTCAAGAATGCTCAATAAGTCCTAAGATGATAAGCAGCTCACAGCCCAAATTTATCAAAGACAAAAACACAAAAGGAAGTAAAGTTTCATGAGAGAGAATCTGCAGAAAAAAATAATAGAACCACAAGAATTTCAGATATTAGAATTATCAGCTACAGAATATAAAATAGCTTTACATACATGCAAGAAAAATGAATGAATTTAAAAACAAACCAAATAGAACTTCTAGTAATAAAAACTACAATTGAAATTAAAAATTCAGTGAACAGATTAACCGTCAGATTAAACATGTATGAAGAGAGAAGTGGCAAACTAAAATATCCAAAGAAATGATCTAGAATGCAGTCCATATAGACAAAGAGACAAAAACGTGAAAGAAAAGCTGAGATGAAAAAATATATTCAGAACTCTGATATAATTATCAGCAGAGTCCCAAAAGGAGGTAAGAAGGAGAACAAGAAAAGGGCAATCTGGGAAGAGACCATGGCTGAGAATTTTCCAGAATGGTTGAAAGATAGCAATCCACAGCTTCAGGGAGGTCCGTGAATCCCAAATAGAGTAAATTGAAAGAAATTCCCCTCCTAGGTACATTACTGTGAAATTGCAGAATATCAAAGGAAAAGAAGACTACTAATAAAATGATTGCCTGGAAGATTATCTTCAGCATGTTGAGAGAAAATGTCTGTCAACCTAAAAGTCTATTTCAAAAATGAGGATTCAAAAAAGAAGACATTCTTTTAAAAACTGAGGGCACTTACTACTAGAAGAACCTCCCACTAAAGGAAATCCTAAATCTTGTGCCTCTGGAGAAGAAAAACAATCCCAAACAGAAGTTCTAAAATGCCAGGTGGAATGGCAAGGAAAGATACTACAAAATAGTTGGCAAAATCTAAGTGATGACTCTAAAGAACAATAAAAATGTCTCAATCACTGGAATTTAGAATCATCTAGAACTAGAATATTGGCCAATGGCTTATCAGCTGATTGGAGAGTGAGCAGAATAAATGTTCTAAGGCAGTTCTGATTTGCCCCTTGTCCCCAGTCTGTATCCCAGGAATGCACGGTATAGGGATGGTGAATTTCCTCAGAAAGGCAGGGTGGGGGCCCTAGAGTTGTTTGGAAGGAGCCTAGAGGATCAGTTTCCCCAGTTTCTCTGGCTCCTCCCCCCTCCCAATGTTCCCCTTCTGCTATGTTTTCTGGCTTCTATCTCAGATAGGGGCAGGAATTTCCAGCTCTGCAATTTTGCAAGGCACATGGTTTATCCCATCAAGACTCGGGCTCTCAAGGCCCCACCAACAGTATTCCTGAAAACCCTAAAGAAAATCGAGGGCTCCATCTGAGATTGTATAAAAGTTTTACTTATTAAGTTTATTTTTCAGAAACTTAAAACCTCCAGATTGTTCCTATGCCAGATAAGTCTGGAAGCTTAGAGGTACGAGTCTCTCCCAGAACATCAACCAGTTGCATTCCCCTACCCCATTATGTCGATACCCCTTTTCAACATGAAGTTAGAATAGTCATTGCCCAAATACCCCTGAAGATTGAGAGAATGATCAAATGAGAGGGAGGAGTTGTAACAGAGAAGTTAGGATTATGACTATTGAATCATTATATAGATATTTCTTTTTAGTTTCTAGTGTATTAGAACAGCCAGAAGGAAATACCTGAAATTGTGGAACTGTAACCCACACTGTAATTTGAAATTTGCTCTTTAAGTACTTGTTAAACTATACCTTGAAATTTATCACTTTTCTGTACATAAGTTATATTTCACAATAAAAAATGTTTAAAAAAAAAAAAAGACTCTGGCTGAGGATAGGGAAAGGATGATAACCCCTGTCAGTGCTGCCTATCCTTCCTTTCTGCTTTCCAACTGGTCTGATTAGACAACATTGATTGCATTAACTCCCAAGAGGCCAAAAGAAGTAGCTAACACACTCCAATATCCCAAAAATTGTCTACTGATCCCCTGAAGTTCCAGCCTCAGTAAGCATGTGGTAACCATTTAACCAGCTGCTTCTCAGCTGCAAAGGGGTCTCACCCCCAACCTTCATCCTCATTCCTCCTAAACTCCACAATGCCACATTTCAGGCCTATTACTTGCAATAGCCCAATTCCAGGTACCAATTTCTGTCATTTTTAACACTCTTATTTGCAAGTAACAGAAACACAACTCAAAAGAAGTTTAGTTGCAAGAGGGAATTTATCAGCTCACAGAGTTGGGACGTCCGGAGCTAGAGTTTGCGTTTTAGTTTCTTAGGTTGCTGAAGCAAATACCATGCAATGGGTTGGGGTAAACAATGGGAATTTATTTGCTCATGGTTTTGAGGTCAGGAAAATGTCTAAATCAAGGCAATGCTTTCTCCCCCAAGATTGGAACTGGCTTCCAGTGATCCTTGGTTCCTCTGTCCCATGGCAAGGCACACAGCAGCATCTCCTGGTCTCTTCCTTCCCTTCCAGGTTGTTTCAGCTTCTGGCTCCCATGGCTGTTCTCTCTGTGTGATCATTCTCTTATAAAGGACTCCAGTAAGAGGATTAAGTCCCACCCTGATTGAGGTGGGTTACACCTTAACTGAAGTAGCCTCATCAAAATGTCTTACTTAACAATGGATTCACAACCACAGGAATGGATTAAATTTAAGAACATGGTTTCTGGGGTACATACAGCTTCAAACCACAGTAGTTGGCAAAAGTCTTGGCCAGGTCCAGACACTCAAAAGCTGTTCTCAGGACTTTCTCAGTTCACCCTAGTCACAAATCAGTTTCTCTTGTGGGTCACCCTCATTCTCTCCAACTGTAAATGGATGTATCCAGTAAAGATGGCCACGAGCACCTTCACCTAATGTCATCTTTATGTTTCATTCATTAAATATTAATTGAGTGCTCTGATAGATGCTGATGGACAGTGGAGGACAACACAGACAGGCTCCCTGCCTTCTCAGAATTTGTATTATTTCAGGGCACCCAGACAATAAACCAATATACAAAGAGTTACATAAAATAATTGCACACTGTGATTGGTGTTAAGGAACTAGATATGATAGAGAAAAAAGTAGAGATTTAATTACAGAAGGAGGTCTGCGAGTTTGCATAGGAGCACTGTACACTGATCTAGCAGAATGAAACAATAACCGTAGAATGTCAGGCATGGAGGACATCTCTGAGGGAATCTAGCGGAAAGAATGTAATTTAAATCATCAATAATATGGAGGAAGGCATAGAACATTTTGGTAACTATTAAAAAAGTATATAAAACAATATATATATGATATGAACTTAAGAATGTAAAAAAATTATAGAACAAAAGACAAAGGAAACACCAAAATGCTAACATAGCTGTTTCTGGATGGTAGAATAATGGGTTACTCATTCCTTGCTTTTTGTTTTTCTGAAATTTCCAATGTTTCTATGATAAATGTGTATTGCTTTTATAATCCAAAAAATAAAAACCAAACACTGGGGAAAATTGGCAAATCCCTTAGGCTACTTTCAAGGCCTCCGTGATGGGGAAGTTACCTGCACCCCCAGCCTAGCCTGACACATTCTCTCTGCCCCTGCACTCCCAGTGCTCCAGCCACTAGACATTTCCAAACCCGACGTTTGCTCCTCATAGTCACCCCAGGTGGAATCTCCCCACGGCTACTAAAATGTCTTTTGATCTTCAAACTAAGTCATACCTCCTCCCCCAGGAAGCCTTCTGATAAAGCCCAGATGGAAGTTTTCTTTTTACTCCCACTACCTGCACAAAGGGTCCCCAAAAGTGGTCTCCACAGAGAAGGTGTGTGCCTCAGTCTCAGGGCAAGGGTTTTGACAAGGGCCCTGAGTCTCCAAAAGTGGCTTTTCACCCCACACCCCGCTTTGCCATTGCTGGATGGAGCAGAGCACGCCCTGGGGTGCACATGAGCTTCTCTTCCCTGGTGGCCTGCCCCCCACCAGAGGCAGGAGGAAGCCCCAGCATTTGCACCAGTTCATTTAGATCTCAGCAGAGCATAAAATGAACTCTCTGGGAAATTATAAAGACATACAATTTGCAAGTCTATCTGTAATAAGTGGTGTCTGTATCTTGAGGCAGAAGCTCCTCAGCACCGTTTCCTCAGCAGTGGACCTGAGACCTCTCGGTTGGGTCACGATCCCTGGAGGGACGCATGTCCAGGGGCGGCTTTGAGACCAGCAGAAGCAGCGTTCTGCGGTGGAGAGGCCCGCCAGTTCAGACTCGGGCAGGAACGACTCTTCCCCACCCAGAAACACTGCAGTTTCCTGAAAACCAGGGAAACGAGAGATCCATTCTCCAGGCCACAGCAAACACTGGGCCAGCAGCAATTTTACAGGAGTTGGGTCTGGCTTCTTTCCCCCTGGACACTCAACTGCATCACTTGGGGCTCAAAGATCACCCCTGGATTGGCCAAAACCTGTTCCCAGCACTCGGTCTGCTCAGCTCAGATACAGTCTTGGGGTTCCCCGAGCAGAGCAGCGCAGCCCTGATTTTCTCAGTGTCAGACCCTCTGCTGGACTGTCGGCTCTGAGATGGCAGGGCCACACCTGTCTTATCCATCTAGGCCTGGCCTAGAGTCTGCCACCCATCAGACACTGAGTAGATACCTGTTGACTGGATGGATAAACAGCACTGGCCATGGCCTTCACCATTCTCCTGCAGCTCCCAGGTGCTCCAGACCTTCTCCAGTCTCCATCCCTTTCCCCTGAGACTGGAATAGATGATGACAACCAGCAAGCTCAGAGGAATGGTCTGGGCTTTCCGGCAGCTGTAAATGATGGAAGCACTCAGGGGAGTGATTGCTTCTGCCTGAAGGGAGGGGTTCGAGGAGGCATGTTTGTGATGAGCCTTAAGGGATGGATGGAAGTTCTTGGATAAGAGAAGGTGGGGAGATGGGGGTGGGGGTGAGTTACAAACAGAGGAAGCAGAAAGTGCAAAGGCAAGAGAAGGGGGTGGGGCCTGAGAAGCCTGGGCTTCCTTCTGTGGGCAAAAGAGCTGCTGACACACCATCAACAGTGAGCCAAGCCAACCTGTGTTTCTCAAAGGCCATCCTGACAGCCTCTGTGGACAGGTAATACCAGAGGCTGGTGCTGATTTCAGCTGTGAGATGTTGAGGACTGATAAATATAATCCAAAATATTTTCTGGGTTTTCCCAGAACCAACACAAAAGTTAAATTCCCCGATACAGCATAGAATTATGTGGCAAAATTCTGAAAGTCCTGACCAGAATACTCAACCAGAAAAGCCAATTAAACCTCCAGTTAAGCTTATCTGGTCCAGTGAAAAATAAAACCCTGCTTAGACCTAACCCACCCCTATAAGACTAACAGGTCCCTGCTCCCATCAACAAAACCCAGCAGCTTCCTTCCTTCTGTTTATTAAATTGCCTGCAAATTCCCTGGCCTCAAAGCAGCTTTTGGTTTTGCAGGCAAACAGTTCAAACAGTTTCCTTGCTGCAGCAATCTTGGTGTCCTGAACAAAATGCTGTAAACTGTAATTGGACTCGGGTTTGTCTTTTGACAGGCCTGAGCTGAACAGTGGGGTGGGGAGAAGGGACCAGGCTGCACTCTCACTCACTGATGATGGCCAGCAGGTGCCTCTGCCTCTCTGAGCCTCAGTTTTCTCATCTACAAAGAGGGAATAATAATGCCTCCCTTGCAGGGCAGCGGTATGGCACAGTAATAACATACAAAAAGCTCCCTGCACAGTCAGGTTCCTGTGATTGTAATTGCAGCTCCAAGCTCCAGCTGTAGCCCACTTTCCCCAGGGAGCATGTCAGCATCTCCCTCTCTTAGATCCCACAGTCCTTGTGGTCTGCCTGTCAATCTAACACCTGATTCCTCTCCATGAGTTCTTCTTGTCTCCCACAACACACAGAAAACTCTCCAAGAGCAGAGATCACCTCCTCTCCTTCTGCTGCTACTCCTCCTCCCACCCCACCCCACCCCCACACAGTGCAGGGCTGGGCACACAGTAGGTGCTCTGGTAGGCAGTTAGGATGGGGTCAGTTCACTGAGAGCCAAAATGCCAGGAAGGGAAAGTGGGCCTTTACAACCAAGGAACTAAGGAGCTACTGAAGGCTCTGGAGGGAGGGAGATAAGAGAAGGGGCTTAATTGAGGCACCGAGCAGCAGATCCATAATATTTCCAGTCTGCTTCCTTCCTCCTTCCTCTGCTGGGGCCACTGGAGAGTGATGAATGTGTCAGGGTCTGTGCATTATTAATCACCTTAAAAACAAACATTCATCTTGCTGCAGGAGTTTTACTTTTCTCCTCTACTAACGGATTAGAGCACCCAGATATTAATAGGCCAGCTAATTTATTTTTTGCTTAACTGAAAAAAACAAACCATCAGGCCCTCATGAAAACATCACTTTCCGACAGATTGAGAGAGAGGCTGAATAAACTGCTGTAACCGAAACACACGCGTATGCATGCTCACTCGCTGATACGTGACAGTTTGCAAACATTATGCAACAAGTGCAATATGATTTCTGTACACAAAAGCTTAACCTGTTCCCCTTCTGAAGGATTTTCCTCTCCTCCTCACCTTCTCAATTGCTCAGGGCAATTAAGCCACAAATCCTTGGGCAGTGTTCCCCCGTGCTCCTTTTCATAACTGTAACTCAGCCCCAAATAAATCAGTCCCGAGAGGAAACAATCCATCCAGGCTCCAGCCCCACCCTGCGACAGGAGGCCAAGGTGCCGACATTCACTTCTCCCACTGTCTGAGTTCCTAGCAGGGATCCTGTAAAGAGAAAAGGTTTCCTGAAAGGAGAAGCTGGAGGGAAATGTTACCTTGAGCCTCCATGTTTGAACATCCATGGAAAATCAGCAGTGCATGGTGTGAGGTTTCAGCCAATGGCTGAAATAGCGGAAAAGGGCAAGCCATAGAGAAGAAACAGGAGACCCGAACCCTTATCTCTGCACAGACCCTGACCTACTGTGCTTCCTGGACCAATCCCCTCCCATCCTCTGGCCTTCAGGCTCCCCACCTGTGTCATGAATGGTCAGGATGACAGGCTTACCTCAGAGATTTTGAGGGTCCGTTCTAGACCATGGCAGTGAAGTAAATATCACTGTAAAGCAAGTCACAAGTGTTTTTGGCTTCCCAGTGTGTATAAAAATTATGTATACAGTCTACTGTAGTCAATTAAGTATGCAACAGCATTATGTCTAAAAAACAATGTACGTACCTTCGTTAAAATGTGACAGAGACAGGAAGGGAGCACATGCTGTTGGAGAAATGGCACCAATAGACTAGCCCAAGGCAGAGTTTCTACAGACCTACGATTTTTGAAAAACGCTGTATTTGCAAAGCAAATAAAGCAAAGTGCAATAAAACGAGGTATGCCTGTAGATGACTCTAAGCTCTTCCATTTTGTGGATAACAACTCCTTGGGCCCCAACATGCACACAGAGGTGGAGCATCAAGCGTTGGAACTGAGCAGTTGAAAGGAACCTGTGTGCTCAGGCTCCAGGTTGCTGCCCACTGAGCATGCTCAGTGCCAAAGCCCACACATCCTTCATCTAAGGCTTCTGTGCGGAGCTGGTCTCACTGAGCATGCTCAGTTCTGAAGGGAGGTGGCCAAAGGCGTGTTCAATTACCGGGAAATATCCTATCTCCTGCTGAAAGCTTACCCTCCTCCTTGAGCTCCCCAGAGATGCAATAGGCACTCACTAGGCCTGCAAGGTCTAGTTGAACTAAACAAGGCTCACTCTGTTCACCTGCTGGTGCAGGTGGACTCATACGTGGGCCTTTGATGAGTGTTACAACCAAACAAGCTTCCTGCAAATTCTCACCAGGCGGCACCCCCAAACCAAGCATGTCCTCATTCTCATCATTTATCGATAAGGATATAGAAGATTTGAATGTCCTAACAACTTAATATGCCCCAATTGACATTAATAGTTCCCTCCCTCTAATAGGAGAAGACCCATTCTTTGAGGTACGTAAAGAATGTTTATTCACCAGGATAAGCCATATGCCCAGCCAGGAAGCATGTCTCAAAACATTTAAAAAATTGAAATCATACAAGGTATATTCTTTCATCACCAAGGAATTGAATTAAAAAGTAATAACAATAAGTCATCTAGAAAGCCATCAAATGTTAGGAAATTAAACACAATGCTTTTAAATAACCCATAGATTAATGAAGAAATCACAAGGGAAATTGGAATGTATTTCAAAATGAAAGACAATGAAAGCAAAACATCAAAATTTCTAGGATATAGGTAAAACAGAGGTTAGGAGGAAAATTAGTTTCAAATGCCTATATTAATAAAGAAAAAAAGATATAAAATCAATGATGCAAAAAAAAAAAAAAAAAAGAGCAAATGATGAAACCCAGTGTAAGCAGGAGATGGAAAAAAGGTCGAGGAAAAGAGAAAAATCAATGATATAAATCAGACAAACAGTAGTGAAAATCTGCAGCATCAAAGTGTTTCTTTGAAAAGATTAACAAAATTGATATCCCCCTCCCCAAGGAGATTGATCAAGAGAAAAGGAGAAAAAGCACATATTACCAATATCAGGAATGAAAGGGGGGTTGTCACCAGAGATTCTATGTCTATTTAAAGGACAATAAAGGAATATTATGAACACCTTGAAAAAAGTAACTCATCAAACCTTACACAATGTGAAACAGTAAATCTAAATAACCTATGTTTATTAAATAATTTTTAATCCATAGTCAAAAACTTTCCCACAAAGAAAACTCCAGTTCCATATGGCTGTAACAGTGATTTTTATCAAACATTTAAGGAAGGTATATTACCAATCTTAAACTCTTTCAGAAAATCAAGAAGAAAGGATTATTTTCCAATAACATCTTATGAAGCCCGAATAACTCTGACACCAAAGACTGACAAAGATGTTATAAGAGAAGACAATTACAGACCAATATTCCTCATGATTACAGAGTTAAAAATCCTTATCAAAATGTTAGTAAATTGAATGTAGTAGTATATAAAAGGATAATATATCATGACGGAGTGGTGTTTATCACAGGAAGGCAAGGTTGATTTAACATTTGAAAAAAAATCAAAGAAATTCACATCATTAACAAAATAAAGGAGGAAAAAAACAATTCAATGCACAAAATTACTGAAATAAAAGAAAAAATCCTGTGATTCATATAAAGTATTTGACAAAATTCAGCACCCACTAAGTTAAAAAAAAACAGGAAAACTATTAATGTATTTTTATTACTCTAATAAAGGCATCTATAAAACACCTAGTACTAACAACATTCTAATTAATAGTGAAACACTGAAGTTTTTCCCTTAACATTAATAGCAGTGCAAGGATGTCCTTTCTCACCACTTACATTCAGCATTATACTAGAAGCTTTGGCCAATATAATGGGACAAAAGAAATGAGTAAAAGTCATAATACTGGAAATGAAAAAGTAAAACTGCCATTACTCACAAATGATGTGGGTGTAAATGTGGAATACCCTACGGAAGCCACAGGAAAAAAAAATACTACAGTAAGTGAACTTATCAAGCTATAAATATCACTATAGAAAAATAAATTTTTGTTCAAAAATTGGAAACTGAAAATGTTTTAAAATACCATTTGCAATAGAAACAATTAAAACAAATAGCTAGAAATGAATCTAACAAGCAAGGTGATAAACCACTATACTAAAAACTATGAAACATTGTAAGAGAAATTAAAGGCCTAAATAAATGGAAAGACATACCATTTTTATGGACTGGACAACTTGATATTGTCAAGATGTCAGTTCTCCCCAAACTGATCTAAAGATCACAAATGAAAACTTCAAGAAGAGATTGAGGAAACTGGCAAGCTGAACTAAATAATTTAATGGAAATGCAAAGGACCTAGAATATACAAAAAAGGAACTGAAAAATAAGAACAAAAATGGAGAATGTTAATTTCAAGACTTGGTATAAAACAACAGCAATCAATTCAGTATTGTTTTGGTATAAGGATGGTTCAAAAGAACAGAGTAGGAAGTTGAAAAATAGATCCACACATATGTTCAATTAATTTTTTTTCAATTAATTTTTGACAAGTCGATTCAACAGGAGAAAGGAAAGTCTTCTTATAAAGAACAACTGGATATCCATATGGAACAAAATGAGTCTCAGTTCCTACTTCACTCCATAGGCAAAAATTAATTTGAGATAGATCATAGACCTAAACATAAAGCTTCCAGAGAAAGCATAAGATAATATCTTTGAGACTTTTGGGTAGTCTCAGAAAACAATAATCAAAAAGGAATAAATAGAATTAATAAAAATTTAAAATGTTTGTTTATCACAAGACACCATTAACAAAATTGATAGGCCAGCCACAAACTGGAAAATATACTTACGATGCATGTATCTAAGAAAGGACTCATATCCAAAATACATAGGGAACTTCTGCCAATCAATAACAAAAAGGCAAATAATACAACTTTTAAAATGGGCAAAAGAGTTGAATAGATATTTCACAAAAGATGTATGAATGGCGAGTAATTACATGAAAATTGTTCAATATTGATATTCATCAAGGAAGTATAAATTAAAACCACAATGAGATACAATTCACACCCACTACAAAATATTTTTTTAAATGAACCCCAAATGGGCCTGCTCTCCCCATACAGACCCCAGCACCCTGGGAGTGGGAGCAGTGGGTGCCACATGCCCAAACCTTGGGCTGGAGGCAGCCCCTCCACGGGGATTGGGTGGGAGAAGTTTCAAGCTGTAACTCAGACTGCACACCATGAAACAAGCCAGACAGAGGAGCTGACATCACAGCCAGGAAGTCATGTGTAGCTGGAGCCCACTCCAAGCCCCCTTCCCATCTGCACCATTGCACAGAAAAGGCACCTGTTGCTTGGCAACGGAGGCACCAGCGGGACACCAGCTCCTGGCCTGGTTTCTGGTCCGTTTAACCCCTCACCTCCCAAGTGGGAGAATCTGGCCATCAGCTGGACCCAGATGCATTTGGATTTGACTCAAACTGCCAGGCAGTCAATCCCCAAAAGAGCTTCCCAAAATAAGGGATGCAGAGTCCACTGAATTCCAGTCCTCTGTCCAACTGAGGAAACTAAGGCCCAAGGTCACACAACTGACAAATGGCAGAACCGAGGCCAGGGCCCAAGCATCTGGCTTCCTCAGTCCATATCCGAGGTCATTTTATCCATTTGGTGTGTCCGTGGCAATGCCGAGGGCCTGTGGTCACCTCTAAGACCTGGAAAAGGACTATTGATTGCAAAATATAAAAAGATGCAAAAGCAAATTTAATAAAATGTTTAATTACAGTTGACAAAACAAAACTTTGTGTTGGCTTCACCAGTGGCTAAATTTATAAAATGTGTCAAACATTTCCTTATATTCCAAAACAATGTAACCATTAGTTTTGGTCACCTTGTAAGAAATCCTGAGTATTCACGATGATGACTGAGAAATCTTAGCCAACACGAAATTAAATTAGTTACTTGTAATCAAATAATTTCAAAAGCAAAATTATCATAATCCTTTTCATGTATTTATAGCAAGAAAAAAATCCACATTTCACGTGGCCTGTGTGTGATGTACAATGGGAGAAGCTTCCAGAAGTGAGAAGGTGATAGCTCAGGGGAGCCCTAAATGGCCCTGGCTGTACCACCTTCCCCAGATGGAGTTCTTGCAGCTGGCACCACAGCCTCTCCCTAAGGCTGTTCACCGGGGACAAAGAGACCCCAGCATGGAGGCTGCCACTCCGCCCTCATCGCTGGGCAGTGGGGCTGGCTGGAAAGGGCCTGCCTCCGAGTGGAATGGCCCTGTAGGATTTTCCCCTCCTGAATAATAAAGCTGCTTCTCTGCCAACAGGATTGGCAGCAGGCTGAGCTGCAGCCACTGCAACAGCGTCTTCCCAGCCATGCTGAGTGTGCCACGGCAGCTCCCCCACGCCCCGCTGAAGGGACCGATTCTGTTATGATAAGGTGCCGGGGAGAAGCCTGATTTCATGTTCCAAGCAGGTTATGCTGATGGAAACAAGATAAAGGCTTCGTGTTGGGTTCTCAGTCACATCGGGAGTCCTGGGGAAATGCTTTCCTCTGGTAAGCGGTAAAACATTATTTGCTCTCTGCGGCCATAAGAGATTAACAGTCTTGCAATCTCTTTCTGAGTATCCATGGATAATCCTAAAGTACCTGCAGGATCAACCCTCCCAAATCCCCGTGGAGGCGCTTAGGAGGCCTGGGCGGTAAGTGTGGGCAGGGACGCTGGGTTTAGGACCTGAGGACCTGAGCTCAGATGCTGCAGCCTGTTACTAACGAGCTCCATCTCCACAGAGAAGTGATTCCTCGCACTGGGACTCATTTCTTCACCTGCAAAATGTAAGGAAGGGAGGAAATTATCGACTCAGAGTTTCCCTCCAGCTCTAAAATTCAAGAGCTTCAGCTTTTCTCCATGGCAAAGTGGCTCCTGCCCTGTGCTCCCGAAAGGCTGCTCCAGGGTCTGGCTGGCTTCCTGTCCCCACAGCTCCACATACACAGCTGGGGCTGCCTATCCTGTGTCATCAATATGACCAGTATGTTCCTGGGGCATCAGAAAAGCTGGGGTACCCCAAGAATTTTTCAATGTAAGAACCCACAATAGCATAATTACATTTACCCATCTCCTGTTCTTTGTGGAACTCTTGTCATGTATTTTCCATTTTTATATATTATAAACCAATTATGCTATAATTTTTGCTTTAAACAGTCACTGATCTTTTAAACAAATTCAAAGGAGAGAAAAATATTATTTTTTATGTTTACCCACAATTCACCACTGCTGGTGCACTTTGTTCTTTCTTTTATATCTGAGTTTCCATATGGTGTAATTTTCCTTCAGCCTGAACAACTTCCTTTAGCATTTTTTGTAGTACAGGTCTGCTATAGCAACCAATTTTCTCAGCTTTTGTTTATCTGAAAATGTCTGTATTGTGCCTCAATTTTTGAAGTGTATTTTAACTGGATAGAAAATTACAAGTTATGTACTTTTTTCTTTCTTTCAGCACTTAAAAGATGTTTTTCCATTGTCTTATTAGCTCCATTGTTTTGATAAGAAGTCAGTTGCCATTTGTATCATTGTTCCTCTGTATATAAAGTGTTTTATTTTCCCCTGCTTTCAAGATTTTTCCCTTTCTTTGCTTTTCAGTAGTTCAGCAGTTTCAGAACTTCGATGATAATGTGCTTAGGTGTGGTTTTCTTTGCATTTATCCTTCCAGGGAATTGCTGAGCTTTTTGGATCTGTAAGTTTATGTTCTTCACCAAATTAGGTGAAATTTAGGCCCTTGTTTTCCCATATTTTTTTTTTTCTGCCTGATTCTCTTTCTCCTCTCCTTCTGGGACTTCAATTTCACATATTATGGACAACTTGATATTGTCCTAAAGGTCACTGAGGCCTGCTCAATTGTATTTCAATATTTTTTATTCTCTGTTCTTCAAATTAGATAATTTCTTTTGATCTATCTTCAATTTCATTCACCCTTTCTTCTGCCTTCTCCAATATGCTATTAAGACCATAAGTGACTCTTTCATTTCAGATATTTTATTTTGCAAATTTGGAATTTTCACTTGATTCTTCATTTTGTCTTTTTATCCCCATCTGTTCACTTATTATTATCAAGTCTTTGAATATTTATAATAATTGCTTTAAAGACCTTGTCAGCTAATTCTGACATCTGGGTCCATCTTGAGGTCTGTTTCTATTGACTTTTTTATTTTGACCATGGATCCCATTTTCTTGTTTCTTCATATCTAGCAACTTTAATTGTATAAATCATTGTGCAAAATACATTGTAGGGATGCTGGATTCTATATATTTTTCATGAAGAATGCTGGTATCTGTTCTAGCAGGCAGTTACGTTACTAGTTGATCATCTTGAGCTCTTGGAGGTTTGGTTTTATACATTGTCAGAGCATGTCTGGTTCAATTTTGCCCTTAGTATTAGAGCAAATCCCTAGTCCTGGAACATAATCTTCACTCCCAAGGTGTGGCCCTTCTAGAGTTCCAGTGCAAAGTCTGAGGGTCCACCAAGCCTCTCTAACTTGATGAGATTCACACTCTTAATGTCGTCTGCCCCGAAATCTGGGTTCAGCCCCCTTAGACTTTCAGCTATTGCTTTTTGTCAGGCTCCCTGGTGTCTTCCCTGTACACGTACACATCAAGAATCAGCAAGGATTGAAGGGAGATAATATGAAGATTTAGGGGATCCCTCTATGGACCTCTCCCCTCTTAGCCTTCCTAGCCCCAACCTCTACCCACTCTGGAAGGGCTAAACTCCATCCCCTGATATCCCAATCCCAAAAGACTGATACCATATGCCTAAGTCCCTACCAGACCATACTGTGCAGTCTGGGAGTGCCCTTTGGAAAAGCCATAGGAAAATGTAATACATCCAGTATATTTCCTTTCTTTCAAGGGTGGAACACCCTCCAGTATCTATCTATTTTGGGGCACCCTCCAGTGTCTTCAAATGGTTGCCTTCCACATTTTGTCCAAGGTTCACAACTATTATTTGTTGGAGGGAGGGATATTCTGATATAAACCATCCCACCATTATCAGAACTGGAAACAAGCACCAAGTACCTTTTTATTTAATAATTGATCATTTCTTTTATTTACATTTTTAAAAGAATTAAAGTAGTCATCATTGGAAAAATAAGAAATTTGTTAGACTTGTTTACACTTACTTTAGGTGTGACATTATAAATTTCCTAAAGAGTGTCCCTGTAAACTTGTCAGTGCTCAGGGCTTCTAAATGACAAAAATTTGGCTCTTCTGCTCCTCAACTCAAGGCTGCCCAGACTATAAGATGCATCCTGTATTGAAATAGGTAAGATTAAAGTGGTCCAGTTCCACCCTGAGACTGAGCCCTGAGTCCTGCTGCTGCTACTGGTAAAGCCTTGATTCAATGTCACTGTTACAGGAGCAGGTTCTGCCTTATTCCAAAATCTGGTCCCCACCATGAATATCAGTTCTGGCAAAATAGTCTGTATTTTCTTCTCTTGGGCCTGAACTCCTGCCTTATAAGCCCATAAACTGTGCCTGCCAGCCTCTGCTTCAGAGGATGATTCATCATGTCTTGTCCAGCATACAGCAGGTGCTCAGTACATGTTGGCTTGATCAGGCCAGAGGTCCTCTATCCTTTTTTTAAAACACAGATATTTTATAAAGCTCCTGTATCAGTTAATTATCAGTATATAACAAACCACCTTGAAACTTGGTAGCTTAACACAACACTTTATTATTTCTCACGTGTCTGCGGGTTGGCTGGACTGTCCCTTGTGGATGCACTTAGGCAGCTTCATAAGCTGGAGGGTCTACTGGACCACAAGATCCAAGCTGGCTTCGCTCACAGGTCTGAGAGTCAGTTCTCCATCCTGCAGGAGGCTGTGTCAGCTGCCTTGCATGGTGGTCTCTAGATAGTATTCCAAGAGGATAAAAACAGAAGCTGCAAGGATTCTTGTGACTTAGCCTTGAAAGTCACCTACTATCACTACTTTCATAATCTGTTGGTCAAAGCAAGTCACCAGGCCAGCTCAGATCCAAGGAGGCGAAGGATTCCCCTCTGGATGGGAGAAGGGACAAAGTCACATTGCAAAAGTTCATGCCTACTGGGAGGAGAGGATTCTGTGGCCGTGGAAGAATCTACCACAGCCCCATTTACTTTCCCTAAAATGAAAGGCATGCAAACTAGAACCAACCAAAACTCAAAACTTTTTCAAAAATCCAAACAATTCACTAGCCAAAATGTAAGGGAGATATAAAAGGAAAACGATTTATAATAAACCAATATATATCTCAATATGTAAATGCTTGGGCATAATTACACTAGAAGACATAATGAGGTAATCAGACTCTTGTATTTTTATGCAGAGTGACACATGCAGAATGACACCAGAGTGTTACACTGGTGACTCAGACATTCTGAGCATCATTACCATCAAGAACACTTCCCAAAATGGTGAATGACTGTTGGTCAAGTTCAAAACAAAACACAATACAAAATCCCCTGGATTTACACCACAGCTGCTTTCCTGGACAATTCAGTGTGTGTTAAAAATCAAGCCCAAAAGTACTTTGTGCTGTGTGTATAATGGAGCTATGTTCTAGGTTCAGATAAATTTAAGTTTTTCACCTGCAAGAATGTCTGGCTGGGCAGTCAGAAGTCCTTCAGGATGGGGATAATTTGTGGGAGCATTGCAAGACTACTAAGCCTCCTCTCCACCTTTGGTCCAACCAAAACCACAACCTAACGTTTGAGGTGCATCCTAGGGAACAGGGCCGCCAGCTGAGACCCAGCAGACTGGAGTCTAATGTAACAGACTTACGGAGCAGAAATGCCCACCATAGAGAGGCAGAACAGTGCCCAAAAGAACCACCAGTGAAGGTCTGTTTTCCTAAAAGGACAACAGTGGAGGCCTCCAGGAAGGGTTGATTAAAAAGCAGGTAGAATTCCCATCAGATACCGGAACAGAGTGGGTCTGTGTTTCCCAAACACATCAGAATCAGGAAAGACTTGGTGATGTGACCCGTTAGAGAGAGGGCAGGCCAGGAGGCTCACTGCACCTTGCGTGGCTTGTAGGCCCTCTCCTTGGGGGCATGAAGGCTGCAAAGAGCAGTCGGAGTGGATGGAAGAGAGCTGGCGCCCAAATCCAAGATGTAGTGTTAACCCTGGGGGAGTCACTTCCATTGGACTGTAAAGGGAAACAAATTCAGGGCCTTTGGGGAGGGGTTCTGGAGTAGAGGGAATCTCTCAAGATTTCTTTTTTCAGGCTGCAAACTCCACCAAAGTTTCACTTGAGGAACAAGGAATGAGAGCTGCATTTGATGGCTGTGGGTGATGAGGCTGGGTCCTTAGAGGCAAAGAGAGCTAGCTGAGTCAGTGTAATCTGTGTCTGCATGTGGCACATGAGCTTAGAGTGTGATCTATGGGTTATGGAGTCATTCCTGTTAATTAAACTCCTTAATATAATTTTGAGGTAAGAGTGCTTGGCCTATATATCAGACAGTCCCTAGAGGACTTGGAAACTGGGAGAATATGCCATCTGGCAAAGCATCACAAAGCTTAATCACCCAGGGGAATTTGTAGGAAATTGCACTGATGGAGGAGGAGTGGATAGATGGACAAATAGACAGAATCTCTACTTACTTCACCAGTATTCAAGGCTGAGAGCAGGTTTCTGTTCCCTCCACTCGCAACCCACCCATCTAGCATCTGACTCCCCAAGATTCATTGTGCCCCCAACTCCCCCGCTCGGCTATGCACAATGTCCAGGGGGTGGCAGTGCTCACTGCTGGGTGATGACAGGCCCTCCCCTCTTCACCCAGAAGTCAGGGTCCCCTGACATCACCCCCAGATTGAATCCTTTTATTCCTCAGATTGTGTTTATGCAGGGCCACAAAAGTGCTGCATTAACTCGAGGCCATGCATCTTTGGAAGGAAATCAATACATAATTATGTGTTCTGTCTGTGCAGCATGGCCCAGAGCCAGGCTGATTGGGAATTAGATAAAGTAGAAACGGAGCTGTCAAGGCTTTCCAAGCAGACTGGGTTGCTCCCTGAATAGATGAAAGAAGCAGAGCCACGGACGGACCAGCAGTCCTTGCTGCAGCCACCTCTTGGGTCTCAACCGTTCCCCCTTGAAGCGTTCAGGTCCCAAGACAGGTGCAAATAGTCAGAGCCGGGGGTTCTGGTTGCTTTCCTCTACTTGCCAAGGATTCACTGCTGTTTTTACAGGGGTGGAACCACTGCGGCAGCCTCTTCCTCACCTGGCCCCAGCCACCATCTCTTCATCTCCAATCTACCCCACATGGGCACCAGCCACCCAAACGGTCTCCCTAAAGTACAAACAGGACCTCATCATTTGTCTGCTGAAAGTCATTCTTGGGAAGCAGCACGGGGTTTAAAACAGCTGATGTGAAGTCAGAAAGCCCTAGGTTTGTGTCTTACCTGGGCCACTGTCTGTCCTTGGTCAAACGGAGGAAATAAGAATATTGACCCTACGGGGTTGTTTGTGAGGATTTTGTGAAATAATGTCAGTACAACCCTTAGCACAGCAGCTGGCACAGCAAGTACCATATAAATGTTAGCTGCCATCATCATCACTCTTATTTTTTTATGGCTTCTGTTTTAGCTTCTTGGCTGCAAAAACAAATATCATACAATGGGTTGGCTTAACAACAGGAATTTATTGGCTCATGGTTTTAGAGACTAGAAGGCTGGGTTCCTCGTGGGATCTGTATCTCTGGCTGGCTGACCATCATTGGGGGTCTTTGGCTTTTCCATCACATGGCAATGCAAATGGTGGTGCATTCTTTCTCTTCCGGTTCCACTGACTTCCAGCTTCTGGCTGCTCCTGACTTCTCATTCTGTGTCCAATTTCCTTTGCTTATCTTTTGGATTAAGGCTGCTTTCCTTCAGTGTGGGCACACCTTGACTAATAACATCTTCAAAGCTCCTATTTACAAATGGGTCCACACCCACAGGACCAGGGGTGGGGACCTGAATCTGCTTTTTGTGGGGGACATGATTCAATCCCCAGCAGCTACCTAGAGTTAGTGCCTGATGAGCTGGGTCTGATGAAGAGCCAGTAGATCCATGTGGGCTGATAGAGAAGGCTCTGACACCATCAAGGGCACAGGTGCTGAGCAGGTTCTGGGCCCAGCTGGTGCTGGGGTAAGGTTAACCTCTCTTCACTTCCTCCAGGATTCCTCCTACTCATTTGAAGCAGCAACACTTTTGATCTGGAGAGCCTCTGCCATCTCTTCTCCATCCATGGGAGGCTCTAGTTCTCATGGCAGCAGGACCTGAACCTGGAGTTGTCCCAACAGGAGAGTCATGCTCTTTGGGAGCTTCCTTGTGATGACAGCATAAAATTGTAAGATGGAGAGGTCAGAACTGGCCTGCAACTTGCTTAGGTCTCAGACCAAGCAAAGATCTGAGCACCATCTGGGAGTGGAGTCTAGACCTTGGTCTTGGGCTGGGGCCTGAACTCACTCTGGAAAAGGGGTCAGAACTAGATCCATGCCTGTGGCCAGTCCTTAGCATCTAGTCATAATCAGGGCTCACAGTGGGGCCACAGTTAAGGCTCAGTCTAAGGACAAGCAACAGAGCTTTTTGATGTGAAGTTTAAAGGTTTCTATGAACGTAACCCATGGCTGAGACTTTGCGGCCATCAGCTTTAACCATGGACTTGCCAAGGGCTGAAAATGCACCATTTCCCTCCATTGTTTTACTGCCTCTTCCAGCCCATATGCAACATTAATGCAGACATTTTTAAAAACAAGAATACAGACATGAGTAGTTTATCTTCCGCTGCCAACCCATCTGCCAAAATCATTCTGCCACTTGATGCCAAAAAGAGACACCCTCAGCAGCCATGTGTCTGTCTCTCCTGACTCCAAACAGGCAGAAGAAAAGCAAAACTAAGCCTTCCTTGAATATTTCTAAAGATCCAGATGTTTGGGCTCTCTACATCCAATACCCCTCCCCTAGCAAGAAGGGGGAGCCAACAGGAATAGAGAGCTGGGGTGTGGGATTCTCATGGCCATGGGGGTAGACCAGAAGGCCTGCACCCAGAGCAGATACAGAGGGCTGAATATGGGTCAGAGAGAAGAGAAGAGGAGCCTGAGGATCAATGGGTCAGAGTGGGCCTCAAGAGAAGGTGATGGGGAGGAACTGAGGATGTGGGGACAGAGCCCATGACTGGGATTCCACTGTGCTCTTTGCCAGTGTCAGGTTGGCTGATGGGAGCCTGGACAGGAGGTACAGTGGATGGAGTCCCCATGGAAAGCCACCTCCTCTTCCTTACGATAAGGAATGCACCAGAGCTGCATCATCCCACCCACTTTGGGACTCCAGATGCCCCGTCCCCCCTCCAAGCTCTTTTTCCATGTGGACAGCAGACCCACCCATGCTAAGCCTTCTTTCCCATTTCTCTGTTCCAAGCCTCGATTTTTCCAGCACTCTTTAGACTCAGATCTCTATTTCATTCCCCAATGGTTTTACTGAGATGGTTCCAGAAGGCAAATTCCTCCACAGCATTAAAAAATAATTTATAGAAATGATGTTCCTTTAATAAAAGCCACATAGAATTATATAATTTTTATAGGGCATGACAGAATAGAAAAGGTCCCAGCTCTTGTAGAAAAATGGATCTCTCCCACTTGAGCATGCGCTGAACAATACTACCTCCTCAGGCTATTATAAAATAGTGACTTGGAAAGTTTAACTTGTAATTGGACCAACATGGCCACTCATTCTGCTCTGGGAGCTCCTCCACAGTCGGGCACTTCCAGCTCATAAATATGAGGATAGGAAGAAGAAACTCACTGCTTCTCTTTCTTCTTCTTCTTTTTAATAATTAAACAGTCAGTTACTGGCTAAATTGCATTGTAATTGATTGCAAAATTGCTTTTTTAATGAGATTTAGACACTGGGAAATAGCTTTTTTCCTTCAATATACCCAAAGTGAACTTGGTCATTTTGACAACAAATTGTCCCCCTGGCCTTCTCTTTAGGAACAGATAATTCTGAAATTAAGAGAGAAGAGAGCACTTGGCTGCCTTGGAAAGAGATAATCAGATGCCATCAGGTCATCCCCACCTCCAGCAGGGCCTTGGAGCAGCAACTTTGCAGCACCTGTTCCCAGCACCCTCAGAGCACCCCAGGGAGTCAGGCACACCTTCACTAAGGAAGTGATGCTCAGTCTGACATCCAAAGGATGAGTAGATATTAACTAAACAGAGAGGAAAAGAAGGCATGCTCCAAGTAGGAGAAAGAGATTGTGCAAAGGCCCTGGGGCAGGGTTAGTGAGGGGGGGAATCAAGGGAGGGGTGGCAGCAATCACACACTGTGGGGTGCAGAAATTCTCACCAGGGTGGAATGCAGAGAGCAAGAGGAGAGAGGTGCAAAGTGAGGTCAAAGAGGAATGCAGGGGCCAGAGCCAGCAGAGTATGTGGGCCTGGAAAGGAGCTTTGTCTGTCAGGAAGTCATTTAAAAATGGAGGAACAGGAGCAGGTTTGCATCTAGAACAAACATCACCCTGGTTGTGAAGAGGAGAGATCTGAGGGAGGCCACTGGATACGGCAAAGGCAAGTGATGGCAGCTTGGAGAAGGTGAAGGTGTTGAAAATGGAGAGAAATGGACAAATATGAAAGATATTTAGGAAGTGAAATCGACAGGACCATTGGCTATGGCAGGTGAAGAAGAGAAAGGAGAGAAGGAGGCTTTCTGGGCCTTTGGCTTGGATAGAGTCAGTGGTGCCTCCCTGGGCCTCGGTTTCTTCCTCTGTACCCTGAGAGGGTGCCGCGATGCTCCCCAGCACTGACACCCTAACAAGTTATCTGTCACCATGCTCAGCACTTCACCCGCTGGGGTCATTTCATCCTCTCCACAGCCCCCCAAATTAAGTCTGTTTTGACCCCTGTTTTGTAAACGAGGATACAGACTCAGAGAAATGAAGGAGCTTGTCCAAGGCCATCAAGCTAGTAAGTGGAAAACTTGGGGTTCAAACCCAGGCTGTCAAAAGTCAGAGTGAACACTCTATCCCTCCTCCCCACCCTGTCTTGGGCTCAGTTCCACATCCCCTGAGGCCTGGCTGCACCCCCTTTCTTGTCCCTGGGTTGCTGTATGATCCCTGCTCTCTGAAAGCCTCTGTGCCTTTCAGGGACCCTCCCCATCATATTTGAGACAAGTTTAAGCCGGTCCCTGTCTCTTGCCACCAGAGGCCCCTGACACCATCCTGTGGTTGTGTCATGACTTTAGGGAATCATTTCTGCAGAGGTTCAGATACAATCTCATCGAGAAGTCTGGAAGCAGTTGCCAACCCAACAGTACAGAGCCCCAACAAATTCCCCCTATCGGCATGTGTATTAGTTAGGGGGACACTAGCTGCTGCTATATAAACTCCCAGATTTTAAGGTCTTCACACAGTAAAAGATTATCTGTCACCCCCATAACTAGCAGTCCCATGTGGGTGGGTGTTCCTGGTTAGATGAAGTTCCTCCACTGAAGATTCAGGAACCCAGGTCCCTTCCATCCCCAACATCCTCTAAAGCAGGCATCAGCAAACTTTTCTGTAAAGGACCAGATAGTAAATATTTTAGGCTTGGTGGGCCAGACTGCCTGGGTCATAGATGCTCATCTCTGCCATGGTGGGGAGCAAGCAGCCACAGAATATGCATAAATGAATGGGTGTGGCTGTGTTCCAATAAAACTTTATGTACAAAAACAGGCAGTGGACCAGATCGGACCCATGGGCTGTCATTTGCAGCTACTGAGCATGACAGGTTCTGTGCCCCAGGCTGGAGATGCAGAGGTGCAGAAGACATTGCCCTAGATTCAGAGGGATCAGGGACCAGCTTAAAATGGAAATGGAGCTGTTCCTAAGACAAGACTTCAGCTCCCTTTCTGAGGCTTTTGGTTTTCTAGCAGATGCCCAAAATGCCAGGCTGCGAGCCAGGGTCCTACCAGGTTGTGGACTTAAGAGACAGAGAACTGGGAAAAGGAGGCATCATGAGGGAGGGACCATTCTATCTTATTTACCCCTGAATCCCAGAGTGCCATACATCAGAGACCCCAATATTTGTTGAATGAATAAATGAACCCTTGGCTCATATGTAGAGCTGGACCTTGGGGCCTTCACATTTTCCATACTCAACTGACTTAAGATCTAAATCAGAGAAGCTGCCTTAGATCAATGCAATGCCAAAATATCAAAAGGAGGGTCATTTTCATCCAAACAAAGAGTAAAAAATAGATCCATTATGTGGATAGTTGGTCTACAAGAAGAATTCTAGTCCTGTCTGGAACCAGAAGATCAAACTCTAAGAATCTGTAGCAATAATAACCACAGTTTTAAACGATATAATTCTTTACAGTTTATAGAGCATATACATACCCATGAGTTCACATGAAATCTCATAAATAGTGTGAGATAAACATGGCAAACTCCATTCTCCCTGTTTTACAGATGAAGTACACTGGAAGGTGAACTGGGACCCCCAAGATTACACAGCTAGAAGGTTCTGGAACCAAGTCTCCTGATTATGAAATCAACAAGGGCCTTTCCCTTCTCTTGTCCTGTGGCCATGGCTTGAGAACATAGTAGCTACTAAGTACAGATTTCTAGAATTGAACTCATTTTTAAAGTTTTGAACCAGCTTTCATTTGCCTAAGAAAAGTGGTCTATGGTGTGTATATATTTTAAATTAAAAGTAGCCTTAAGTTTGTAAAGTTTAGGAAATGAAGCAGCCTGCAGCATGTCTGACAACTGAGACGGGATTTGCACAAAACCAATAGACAGGGGCTGGGAGGCATTCTCTTACTGTGTGACCTCTGGCAAGTCTCTTTCTCATTCGGAAATTTATTCTCAGCTGTTACTCAAGGGAATGCACTCAGATGCTCTCAGGAGTCTTTTCATACTCAACGAAAAATTCTATAATCAATTATCTCTTGGCATTAGGCCAACATTTTCACATTCTCTAGATAACCCATGGTATAGTCATAAAGGGAAGGCAAAGGCATTTGGGGATCCCTGGAAGGAGGTAGGGGGTGACAGCCCCCCAGGTAGCTCCGGCCACTTCTGGACTCCAGTGTCCAGCCAGAGAGAGGATCTGGGAAGGCGGCCGGTGTTGCCAGGTGCTTGCAGGTACTCACCCTCTGGGACTTCTAAACTTCTCAGAGCAGCTCTTCCAACCCAAATGGTGATGATCACATCATCACTTTCCACGGACTCTGACCCTAAAAGCATCTCTTTATCTTCAGAAAGTGATAATTGTGGTGATTATGATCCATTAACATAATAATAACTAGCAGTAATGGAGTGCCATAAGGCAGTGCCTCCAGGTTCCACTGTCTGGCAGGGAGAGGAATCTGGGGAGCCCACTCCCCACCAAGCAGAGCACGGGATCCCAGACTCACCTCACGTGAGCACTTCCTCAGCACAGCCACCGGGCTGGGAAGGGAGGAAAGGAAACAGCCTGGAAGTCTGGCTGGTGGGAATTTCCTGAAAAGAGCCTGTGTGCTGGGAAGGAAGCATTGGATAGAACTTCTCAGAGGTTTGTTCTGAATAGTAATGAGTGGCATGCCAGAGTCAAGATTTTTATTTCTTAGTTTTCAAAAGCTGCATTGATGGGAAAAAGCGCACAATACAAACAGTGGTGATTGCAATCACTTGCCGTTCCCATAGTAACAGACAAGATTAAAAGGGCAAACAACAGAGCTGGAACTCTCTTTGGATTAGACTCTCCCAGATTTTAACTGCCAGGCAGCACACTGACACACAGAGCCCCCAGTTCACTATTTAACAGAGTCAAAACCTCTCCTTAAGAACTGACTGGGGGTTATCCAGGCTGACCACCTGGCCATCATCCCTCCAGTCCAGGACATGAAGCACAATAAGAAATCATCCAGTCACTTCTTGAATACCTCCAGTGATGGGGAGCTCATTCTGCCACTCCATGAAAGGGAAATCTTAGCTGTCAAGGGATAAAACCATGAAAGCTTGAACTCAGGGGGCTGAAACAAGAAGGAAAAGACAAAGGTCAATAGTGACATTAATATTTATTAATAAAAGCTAGCATTAATGGAGGCCTGGGCTCAGTGTTCTACCCTTGGCCTCAGCACCAGAGGAACAAGACCGATAACTTACCTCGAGTGATCAATTACCATGTGCCCCCACTGTGCTAATCATGTCTCTATGCATGGTTTCACAGAACACTCATGACACTCTGCAGCAAGCATTATGATTATTCTCACTTGCCAGATGAGGGGACTGTGGCTTGGGGAAATTAAGAGCAACCTCACTCAACAAGCAGGAGCAGAACCAAGACTGAAACTCAGCCCCCTCTTACCCCAGAGCCCACACATTTACCATCACTTTGCCTCTGGAGGAAGGAACCAGCTGGATTTGGAGCAGTTGTCTGGTGGAGGCAGGCGGCCCTGAGATAGCGTGAGGACTCAGGCCACACAAAAACTCAGTGCCACTGGGCTCGGAAAGGTGTGGAACTGGTCCTGTTGCCAATCTGTCATCTCTGAGCCCCATGCAGCTCCTCAGAGAGAAACAAAACCCTGGGGCTGCAGGCTCAGCTTGCTCTCTGGCTGCAGAGTCAGCAGGAAGGCATCATTGCTGTTATGTCTGCTGGATTTTCATTGTTTCCAGAGCTCCGGCTTTGCCTGACTCCAGTTTCCTTCTCCCTGGAGCCCTGAGCTCTCTCCTCACACAGCTGCCTGGCGGTCGATCAGCCTGGTTCAAAGCAAACTCTGCAGGCCCAGGGAGAAACAGACCTTTAGAAAAACAACACTGAAATAAAACTGTAACATATTCACAAAGAAAATGACAATTAAATAAGCCACTCCATAGCATCTGGGCTTAAAGAAGTCACAGACAAACAAGATCTGTTCCTAAACTTGGTCATTTATTGATTTACTTCTGAAATATTTATTGGGTAGCCGCTGTATGTGCTGGGGATTTTGCTAGGTGCTGGAGAGTCAAACTGGATGAGATCTGGATTCTGCCTTTGAGGAAATCAGAGTCCAAAAGGAGAGAACCGGCAGGCATGGCTACAAACCACCATTGAGCAAGGTACAAAGCGGCAAACACTACAAGAGCACTATAAACTCTTTAAAGAATTGTATAGAAAAGGGGGAGGCTGTTCTCGTGGAAATCCTGGAAGGCTGCCTAGAGGAGGGGGCATTTACATCCATTGAGTCATTCAAGCCATATTTACTAAATTCCCACAGACACTCCACCACATGCTGGAGAAATGAGGATGAGTAAAAGATTGTCCCTGCAGTATAGAATTCATAGTTTGATGGAGAAGCCCAAAAAAATGTCCCGAAGGATAAGAAGAGGGCTGTCAGGAAAAGTTAAACAAGGAAATTGATCTTATCTTGGGTGTCAAGGTGAGTTTCCTAAAGTAAGTGCCATTTGGGCTGAGATAGAAGTGATGAGGCACTAGATGGATAGTTGTGGGGCAGGGGGTGGGGTGGGTGGGTGGGGCTTATCATTTGAGTCCCAGCTGGAAATAGATGGCCCATGGTGGTAATGTGAAGCTGTATGTACCTCAGAAAGACATGTACTTAAATTTAATCCCTTCCTTACCCATTGTAAGTGAGACCTTGTGATGAGACTACTTCAGTTAAGGTGTCACCCACCTCATTCAGGATGGGACTTAATCCTCTTACTGGAGTCCTTTATAAGAGAATGATCACACAGAGAGAAAACAAGCCATGGAAGCCAGAAGCTGAAATGAACGAAATCCAGAAGAGAAGGGAGAGGCCAGCAGATGCTACCATGTGCCTTGTCACTGGCAGCCAGTCTTCAGGAAGAAAGCATCACCTTGAAGATGACTTGATTTGGACATTTTCTTGGCTTCAACCTGTAAGCCAATAAATTCCCATTGTTGAAGCCAATCCATTTCATCGCATTTGCTTTGAGCAGCCTAGGAAACTAAAACACCCACTGTCTTAGTTTGCCAGAGCTGCTATGACAAATACCACATAATAGGTTGGCTTAAACAACAATAATTTCTTGGCTCATGGTTTTAGAAGCCAGAAAGTCCCAATTCAAGGAATCAGCAAAGCCATGCTTACTCCCCAATATCTGTAGAGTTCTGGTGCTGGCTTGCCACACTCCTTGGGGTTCCTTGGCTTGTAGCTCTGCCTTCCATCACATGGTGATCTGTCTTTCCTGGTGTCTGCTCTTCCCATTTCCACTGACTTCTGGTTTCTGGTTTCTCTGGCTGCATCAGAATTTCCTCTCTTAATAAGGCCTCCAGTCATGCAGATTAAGGCTGGCCCTCATGATTCAGTTGGGCCACACCAAAGTAACCCAGCAGGGAGGAAGCTGGGGGCATAAAATCCCTGATCTCATGCTTCTCACCATTTAATTTCCTGCCTCTGGCCAAACCCAACCAAAAGCCAGAGCACAAAGGATCTTTTTTGACACAGCCCACAGAGTCAAACTTTCAGGGCACAGAAGGAAGCAGAGAAAAGTGGAGAATAAATCCACGTGGGATCCGGAGCTGTAAGCAGAAAACATCCAGCCCAGAAGGGAGGGGTATAACACATGGCACATTAATCCCATGTAACAATCTCTGCTACTCCCCAAAACCCCATTAAAATAACCAAAACCCCATTAAAATAACCAAACAGAGAATGAGAAAGGAGAAAGTAGCAGCTGAGAGATGACAACAAATTTTTTAACTTGTGGAACAAGAGGTTATAACTGGTTCAGGAAATGAGAGTGAGCTGAAGCTTCAGAACTGCAGAGGGAAAAACAATAACCAGCAAATGAGTTTGTCTACCCACCATGACCCAGAAAGTCTTAGGAATTAAAGACACCAGGTAAGTCTGCGGACAGTCATTCAGACCAAGGGTGAAGAAAGGGATGGGCGCCGCCAGCCTGTAGAAGGATAATTAGACCCCTCTAGGTCTCCTCCTTCATTCTCAGCAGCCAGAGGATGTACATTCCCACCCTGAATAAGAGTGGAAATGAACGAAGAACATGAAGCACAGCAGAACTTTGAAGTGTGAAAGTCTACATCCTTAATACTACCAGCAAACACAGATCTCCAAAAAGCATGCTGGAATATTCCCCTCCAGATAAAGTGAAAGTCCCCAGAGAAAAGCCCTAGAAGATAATGAAGTGCTCCCCTGTGCACGCGCGTGCACACACACACACACACTGGCTACATGCCTGCCCTTTCATTCTATAATAAAGCTCACCACTCAACAAGCCTGGCCCACGCACTGAGCTTCCGAGCAATCCTTAGGTGTGTCACCTTTAAGTATAGATGGGAAACTAAGAATATCTAGACATTTCAGGAAAGGCCCCAATAGAAGGGAAAGACTGAAACAAACACAGAAAAAAGAACTCTGATGAAAGAGTCAACACAGAGAGCAAAAGAAAACCTCAAATACCTTATAATTAATATCCTTGGGGAGATAAAAGAAGATATTGTTCCTAAGAAACAAGAACAGGATTCCAAAAAATGGGAACAATCAGAAAATAAGAAAAAGCTCTTAGAAATCAAAAATGTGATAGTAGTAATATGAAATTCTATAGAAAGTTTTGAAAATAAAGTTGAAAAGTTGAAGAAATACCCAAAAATAGGACAACAAGAAAAGAGATGGGCAATAAGAAATAAAGGATATAAAAATTAGAGTATCAGTCCATGACATCCAACATTCAACTGATAGGAGGTCTAGTAGAGGGAACAGAAAAAAAAAAAAAAATAGAAGGGAAAGTTATAAAATTTTTATAAAACTTATAATTTAAAAATTTAAAATTTAAAATCTTCTATAAAAATTATAAAAGAACTTTTAGAAGAAATTTTATCAGAACCTAATGACCAAGAGTTTACAGATTAAATGGACCTACTAAGGGTCCATAGCAATTAAGTAAAAATGCCCACAAAGGCACATTATTGTAAAATTTCATGATAATGAACAATAAAGATAAGATCCTAACAGCTTCCAAGAGAGGAAAAGGACAGTCACATGCAAAGGATCAGGAATAATAATAACTTCTTTGTATTAACAACAGAAGCTAGAAGACAATGGAAGAGTGATTACAAAATTCTAAGAGAAAGTAATTTCTAACCTAGAATTTTATAACCAGCCAAACATTAGTCAAGTGTGAAGGTAAAATAAATATATTTTCAGTCATGTATGGTCTCAAAAAGATATATATATATATGTGTGTGTGTATATATATATATATAAAATCTTCATGCACCTTTTCTCAGAAAGCTTCTGGAGGATGCGCTACACCAAAACAAAGGAGTATATCAAGAAAGAGGGAGACATAGGCTTCAGGAAACATGGAAGACGGCACATAAAAGAAACAAAGGAATGTCCCAAAATGACAACCATGCAATAAGCCTAGAGAGCAAACTAGTCCTGACTGGAACAGCAGGATGTAGACTTCTAGAAGGAATGTCATCACCAGAAGAAAAAAAAAAGCCTGAGAATTGACCTAATATATTGACCATGTGGGAAACAGTAGTGGGAGGGATTTTGCAGTAATGAAGGAGTGTTTGGAAAGAGCTACTGACAGATACAAAGAAAGGGCAGTTATTTACTACACATTTTTGGGTCAGACACCATTCTAGGCACTGGAAACAGCAATGAATAAAGAAGATAAACCTCTCTGTCTTCCTGGGGTTTACCTTCTAGTTGAGGAACTCAGATAACCATGGAAATAAGCATAATCTATAGCATGTTAGACAGTGATAAGAGCTATAGAAAGAAATGAAGTGGGAACGAGAATGCCAAGGTGTGAGTGTGGTTCAGTTTTGGATAGGGTAGTCAGGGAAGTCCCCACTGGAAAAGATCTGGAAGAGGTGAGGGAAGAAAGCAGGTGGATACCTGGGGAATACTGAGGCAACAGCAGGTACAAAGGTTTTGCAATGGGAACGTACCCAGCATGTTCAAGAAACACCAGCTCATATGGCTGGAGTGGATGGAACTGGGAAAGAAGATTCATATCACAGACTTTTGAGTGGAGAGCAACATGATCTAACATAATGTGTTTTGAAAAAATTACTCCAGCTGCTGTGTTGAAATAGACTGTCAGGGAACCATGGAGGAAGTAGAGAGAACAATTATGGGGTGTTCTAGTTTGCTAATGCTGCTGGAATGCAAAACACCAGAGACGGATTGGCTTTTATAAAAGGGGGTTTATTTGGTTACACAGTTACAGTCTTAACGCCATAAAGTGTCCAAGGTAACACATCAGCAATCGGGTACCTTCACTGGAGGATGGCCAATGGCGTCTGGAAAATCTCTGTTAGCTGGGAAGGCACGTGGCTGACATCTGCTCCAAAGTTCTGGTTTCAAAATGGCTTTCTCCAAGGATGTCCCTCTTTAGACTGCAGTGCCTCAAAAATGTCACTCTTAGTTGCACTTGGGATATTTGTCCTCTTTCAGCTTTTCCAGAGCAAGAGTCTGCCCTCAACGGCCATCTCCAAACTGTCTCTCATCTGCAGCTCCTGTGCTTTCTTCAAAGTGTCCCTCTTGGCTGTAGCTCCTCTTCAAAATGTCACTCACAGCTGCACTGAGTTCCCTCTGCCTGTCAGCTCATTTATATGGCTCCACTGATCAAGGCCCACCCAATGGGTGGGCCAATGCTCCATGGAAATTATCCAATTAGAGTCATCACTCACAGTTGGATGGGGTGCATCTCCACAGAAACACTCAAAGAATTACAATCTAATCATCACTGATAACATCTGCCCACACAAAATTACATCACAGATAATTGCGTTTGGGGGATACAATATATTCAAACTGACACATGGAGCATATTTTAAAAATCCAGGTGGGAGCAATAGGGGTGGTAAGAAACAGACTCTGGGTGTATTTTGCAGATAGAAGCAACAGAATTTCCTGAGATTAGATGTGGAATGTGAGAAAAAGAGCATCATGAGTGACTCCAAAGTTTTTAGCCTGTGTAATTCAATGGATGGCATGACCAGAAACTGGAGAGGAGAAGAATGCAAGGGGACACACTGGGGAGAGGGGAGGGGAAGACAAGAAGTTGTGTTTTAGGTGGATTAGGACCGAGAGCTTACTGGACATCCCAGTGGAGATGTCGAAAAGGTGACTGAATATAGAGGTCTGGAATTCAAGGTAGAGGTCTGAGCTAGAGAGAAGAATTTGGAACTCATCAGCGTATATCTGGTATTTGAAGCCTTGGAGACTGGTTGAGATCACATGAAATACGACAAAAGCAAAAATGCAAACAAGGACACGAGAGGAATATCGCCATAACGTATCTTTGGCTTAGCAGCGAACAACATTTAAATAGTCAGCCTAATGTAAACGTGAAATATTGATTATTGTGATATAAGTGTGTTGGGAAGATGGGAAAAGTGACGAAAGAGGTGAGAGGGAAGACCTAAAGAGTGCTAAAGCCTGTCTGCATGTTAGGAAATAGTCAATGTTTGAAATCTGTAAATCCAGGTTTACAGTAAAAAGTCACCTGGTTCCGAGGAGGCTGGAAATGGCCGTGAAGGGAAGCATGCCACAATCGCCTTTTCCTGTGAGCCCAGCAGCCTCTGGCTATCCCGTTCAGACCATTGTTTAGCCAGAGCCTCGGAAGAAAGGTAGCCTGGTAAAAAAGCACATTTCTGAAAATGTGCCCGTGTGTGTGCAGAAATCACTCAACAAATGGAGTTTTCCGAATTCCTCCGTAGGTAAATCAGCGTCTAGCGCCTCTGCTCAGTGGCCTGATATCACTACTGGATATATGGTTAACTAATTGCATTGGAATTAATATTTGAATATATGTTTAAAGGGTTAATTCTGTTTATTAAACATGTTCTTACCTCTGTTACGTGCTGGTTGCCAAGAAGTTCATTCCCGAAAATACATTTTTCCCTGTAATTCTGTGTTTTCTCAAGCTACAATGTTTCATTTAACAGTTCCACATTCACACATACCCAAACATACCCAATAACAATGTCAGTACTGTCTGATACAAAATGCCATTATGAATTGGACCCTTATTAAGATGAAGCGGTGAGATGTGGTTTCACGTTTTATTATTTTAAACCGTTTGTTAGATGGATTTTCTTGGTAGGCAATATAGACCGGTGACCCATCAAGCCCCACAGCGGTAATGAACAGGAGATAACTGGATTCCTTTGGTTCTCTTTTCCAGCTTCACACTTTCCTTTAAATAATTCATGTTTTATTTAGTAATTTTACTTCTTCTCTACTCAAAATCAGGGTGGGCGTTTCCCCAAGTGGATTTTAAGGCACCTGCGGAAGGTTGCAGAAACCCCCTTGGTGAAGGATGCTTCATTCAAGTAAGATCGTACCTGGAATTGAAAATTGAGAGCTAATCTCTGTGTACCTTTCGAATGGATGTATTTTTAAATTGGCAATTTCAAAAAGAATAAAATTGGTTGGAATAATACAGTGCAATGGGGGAATGAAAGTTGGATAGTATTACTATAGTTCTAATTAGAGGCATTCCCCTGTTTGAGATTTACTTACAGAAAAATCATTTTAATGGCAAGAAATTCTTATTGATGAATTTGCTGACTATTGTGGAATTTTACTTACCTTGTGGTGAGCTGCAAGAGCCAGTGACACAAAATGTGACATTGCGGGTGCAGGCAGGGATGTGTTCCTTGCTAGCAACTTGAACTCATGCCCAGAATGCATGATATTTACTGAAAAGTATTAAGTAGCTCTGCTTCTGTTGTTTTATTTCAAATGTTCCGGGTGGTGAAGAAAAGATTGCTGAGAATTAATTTTTCATAATATTGAGGGACTATCTGAATGCAATGGTTCAGTGTGGAATTGCAGCTGCAAGGCGATTTTATCAACAGACCACTTACAGATCACAGGCACAGTGAATCTTCATTCTGGGAAAACAGGGACCTTCACTTGGAATTATCTGGCTCTGTTGATCTGAAAATGTCAGTCTTAAATAGTTTGAAGGTCAGAAATCTCACACATAAGGGGGGAAATATTTTATAGGAGACAATTGAGAAATGAATGGATAAGAACCAAGATAGAGCTGTAGGAAGGATGAGAGAAAAAAGCAAAAGAGATGTCAAGTGAACTGAAACTTTCCATTTATGCAGTTCACAAAAGAAGTGAAAGACTTGACTAGCCAGACTAGAAATTGACTAGGCATAAAGTTCAGGCCAAACCTTTTGCCCTGATCTGGCCCTGGATGCTTGCTGGTCTCTAAAAGCTGTAGTTGAAGTGGAAACTGAGCTGTCTTGAGTTCACTGATGCCTCTCTCCCTCTGTCATGTGTTTTGTGCAGCGTATTTCCATAGAATGCAGCACTATATTAGTTTCCTATGGCTGCTGTAATGAATTTCCACAAATGTAGTGGCTTAAAATGCCACAGATTTATAAAGTTATAGTTCTGGAGTTCAGAGTCTGAAATAAGTCTCACTGGGCTAAAATCAAGATGTTGGCAAGCCTTTGTTTCTTTCTAGAGGTAAATTGGCTTTCTTGCCTTTTCCAGCTTCTGGAGGCTGTCCACATTCCTTGGCTCATGGCCCCGTCCTCCCTTCAAAGCCAATAACGTGAGGCTTGGTCCTTCCCATGCTGCCATCTCTCTGATTCTCAACTCTTCCACTTTGAAGGACCCTTGTGATTTTGCTGGGTTCACCCTGATAATCCAGGATAATTTTCTTGTCTTAAAGTCAGCTGACTAGTGGCCTTAATTCCATCTGCTTCCTAATTCTCTTTTGCCATGTAATCTAACATATTCAGAGGTTCCAGGGATTAGGACCTTGACATCTCATTTATGCCTACTGTCATGATTAAATTCATGAGTCCACTTGGCCAGGTCACAGTGTCCAGTTGTTTGGTCAAGCACTGGCTTGCTTGTTAATATGAGGGTATTTCAAGACAGGATTTGAATCTATAATCAGTTGATTGCATCTATGGTAAACAAGGGAGATTGCCCTCAGCAATGTGGAGAGTATCCTCATCCGATCATTTGGAAGTCTTCAAAGCCAAAACTGAGGATTTCAGAGATCAGAAGAGGAATTCAGACTCAACTTCAGCACTAGTTCTTACAATAATTTCAGACTAAATTAATAATAATTCAGACTAAATGGAGAATTCAGACTAAAGACATCAACATCACTTTTATTGGTGTTTCCAGCTTGCAGCCTGCCCTACAATTTCAGACTTGCCAGCCAATTCCTTATAATAAATTTATAAGGATACACATATATCTCTCCTATTGGTTCTGGTTCTGTATCTCTGAGAACCCTGACTAACATACCTTTCTCAGAATTTCACTATTCCTCAATAATGGGATCTGGGGCCCCCAGGAAGTGGCTGAACCAAATCTTGAGATGTAGAAGAGGATTTCTAGCTGTAGATCCCAAAGTTGCTACTGATGCAGAAGAAGACACTATCCACTCAACCCCTTATCTGTGAGCCTAGCAAAGGGATTCACCTTAGAAAAAAGAAAAACAAGATGGAAAATAGCACCAACAAGGTAATCACATAGAGGGAATGCACAAGAGAGGGCTTTTTAACCACCCCCCCCCAAAGCATTCTTCCTTCCTTTCATACCTTGTCCCCTAAATCAGATTAAAACATGACACACACATATTTATACTCTCTGAGCCTCACTTTCCATGTCTATATTATGGGGGAGAAATACCTGGTATTACCATGGTAAGTGCTGATTGCCCCACTAGCAAGCCAAACCAGATTGGTTGAAGAGTTCAATCATTTTAGAATCACATGCTATATATATTTATTGCGATCATTGACTTAATTGCCCCAACTGATGAGAAACTCAGTTTCCTCATCTGAAGATGGGGATAATAGTAATCTCCACTTTATAGAGTTGCTGTGAGGGAAGAGAGGCTGATACATGCTTCTGGTAGTTCCCCTTCTTTCAACTGAGTTGCCCCTCTGATGATTTGTTTTTGCCTATTCATCAGTTCTTCTCTCTCTCTCTCTCTCTCTCTCTCTCTCTCTCTCTTCCTCTCTCTCTCTCTCTCTCACACACACACACACACCTTCATCCTTCCCACTTTCCCAGCTCCTTTCCCTCTGCATACAGTAAGTGTGGCTGCCCCCCATCATCCCAAGTGAAGCTTCCTTTGGCCAGCTCTCCTCTCCTCTTCATTGTTGAGCTTCCCTAAACCCATGACCCCGATTTCTTCCTGCCTGCTCTCTCACTCAGTGGTGTTTGCATTCTGTCTTCTAAATGTACTCCCAGCCTGAATATGAGCTACAGGTGGCCTTGGAGCCCTCATGCTCCCTCACCTTTCACAGTGTTTGATTTGACAGGAGGCTGCCTTCTGCTCCAGGTAAGACCATGATGGGGCATTACCCTTTGCAAGCTCCCCACCAGATTATAAACTCTTGAGAGCAGAGACCGAATCTGTCCCTCACTCACCTCCATAGACTCAGGATCTCAGAACCTGGAGCTCAGTAGGTGCTTAAAACAACACAAGCTGGTTTGGGGCTCACGTCACAGTCTGCTGAGCAGTTCTGCAGGGGCCCAGGCCACCTTCATGCTAGGGTTCCACCATCTTCACACACGACTTCATTGATACTTTGGTGTTGATGGTCAGCAGATAGGGAGGAGATGATGCAAAGGGATTTGACAGGGCTCACATAACCTGCACCTCCATTCCGTTGGCGAGAGCTCACCCACATGGCCCCACTTAATCCAAGGGGAATTGTGTGCCCAGAACAAAAGAAAATAGGTTTGGTGGCCATCTCTTTCCTTCCATCATAATTCTAGGTTCTCAAAGCCACTTTTAACTCACCCTTGGAATAGTCAAGTTCAGTTACTCATCCTCCATGGTGGGGGCTCCCCCACGAAGGAAAGAAAGCAGCGCACTCCAAGAGTTCCCCACCTCTAAATCCCCGGCTAATCTGCCATTCCAGCAGCCTTCCTGGGAAGTCAGCTTCTGCACACCACTGGAAATCAGTTTATAAGGAGGCAGCTGCTCTTAAATTAAGCAAAACCAGGTTTAGAGGGGAGGGAGCATTTGGCGGGACAGCTGACAACTTCATCGAACCAGAGGAAGCATCTTTGCTACACTACCCCAGCACCAACCACCCCCTCCCAGTGGGCAAAGGATGCCTGGTGGTGGGGCCTTCAGATGCTGGCTCCAGGAGCTGCCGGGGTAGCCCTGAGGGGCCAGCCAGAGATGTTAAGTCACAAGAAAAGAAAAGGCATTTCTTAGAGATGAATTCAAAGTTGCCAGCAGGATGAATACAGCATTTTGAGATCAGTGTCACTGGTGCTGCCTAGAATTCCCCAAAGGGGTCCTGAAAAGTAGCCTTGAAAGAACTGAAGACTCAGGGCTGGCCATCTGCAATATTTATTACAAAAAAAGGGACATCCGGGAAAGGTTGCACCATTCACATCGGTGAGGAATCTGCAGCAGGTGCCCCGAGGCTGCTTATCCCTCACTCCCACACGGGCAGGCGCTGACAGGGCTACAAGTCCGCTGTGAAAATCCACTCTCACCTAGAGCCAGGGAGTGCGGTTTCTGCCAGAGAACCAAGGGCTCCAGGACATGGGCTATGGCCAGGCGAGAATGCTGGTGTGCTGCCAAGGGGTGACAGCACATATAACAATTGCAAGAGTAAAAGCAGCTGACATGTATAGGGCTTATGCTATCATGTGCAACCTTTCTAAGTTCTTTACATGCATTAATTTAATCCTCCCAACAATGGAAGGAGGTAGCAAACAATTATGATCTCCTATGTTCAAATGAGGAAACTATGGCTCAGAGAGGTTAAATAACTTGCCCAAGATCACACAGCCATAAGTGGTTGAACTGGGCTAGAAACCGAGCACATCTGCCTCCAGAGCTGTTGATCATAACCTCCATTTGATGCCGACCTCTGAGGGGCCCTCGAGGTAACAGCACAGGTGCCACCGAGATGGCCTCTGAGAGGCCCCAGGGTGGCCATGATGACCAGCGAGTAACAGTCATGGCCAGCTATACTTTGACAACCAAACTGATGGCTACAACGATCCAGTGTAATATGCAGGAAGACAGCCAAGAGGGCTACTGAGGAACAGTCACCTGTATTTCATGAAAGCACACATAGGCCAACATCCAGAGGTGAAGGGTGCTAGCGAGGGACTCATCCAGTGGATGGAACGGCTCCTGGACAGCTATCAGGGGCAGTGACAGCAGGGGCCAAAGCGGGGCCAAAGCTGGCCCAAAAGTCTCTGCCACAGACTAGCCACAGGGCCTTGGAAAACCACTGAGCCTCTCCAGGCTTCACATTCTTCAAATATATGATAGGGATGGAAAATCCACTTCAAAGGACCTTGGGAAGATTAAATTACCTGGGCAGGTGTATTGGTCAGTGTCCTAGCAGGAATCCAGTGGCCCCCTCGGTTTGGTTAATCTGAGAAAAGGTTTTAAAGGAGACTCGACAGAGGTGAGGGGAGAATACAGGGAAACCATAAGGAATAGTGCAATACCCCAGGACCAGTGACGACTGGGGGCTATACCACCCCCAGGCCTGACATGGTTACTGGAACACAGAAGTAAAGTGTGTTAGGCATGATAATGCCCCCCCAAAACATGTCCACCTCCTAATACCTGGAGCCTGTGAATAGATTTCCTTACATGGTAAAAGGGACTTTGCAGATGTGATCAAGTTCAGGATCTTGAGGGAGGCAGGAGGGTCAGAGCAGGAGATGTAACAACAGAAGAAGAGGTTGGAGTGATGTGGGGCCAGGAGCCAAGGAATGCAGGCAGGCCGTAGAAGCTGGAGAAGGCAAGGAACGAATGCTGAAGGAACACAGCCCTGCTGACACCCTGATTTTATCCCAGTGAGACCCATTTTGGACTTCTGACCTCCAAAAAGTAAGACAACAAATTCATGTTATTTTAAGCCACTAAATTCATAATAGCAAATTGATGAAGTGAAAGTTGGGTGGAGAGGGCTGGCTTGACAGGAGGAGTGGCCTTCCATGAAGCAACACAGCCAGGCCAGGAGACTCCTGCAGAAGGAAAGCCAAGAGAACAAGAACCCTGACCTCACTCTCCCCCAGCCTCCAATCTCCTGCTGGGGCTTCCATTGGAAGAACCCAACTAGAAGACAGAGGGTGTGGGAACATTAATGTGTCCAGACAGACCAGCTTTGGGGAGGAGCACATGGTGGAGAAGTGGGGAGAGTAGGTCTAGAGACACCAACAGGAAACCCCCAGCACAGCGAGGTGACTCTAGCAAATTCCATGTTGGCTGACCCAGTAGAAAGAGGAGGAGCCATAGAGGAGGCCTGTGCTGGCCACTTGGTGGGGGGGAGGAGCAGGGAGTTGGGAAATGACCTTCACCCTGTGCTCAGAACTGAACCCCAAGAAGACAGACCCATATCTGGAGCACAGAGGGTGGAAAACCTTCCAGAGCTCCTGGGAGGGGTCCTTCCAGGGTCTACTAGCAGCTCCTAGATCCAGCCTACAAGGCCGATGAACCCCAGAGATCACCACTCATCCTGCGGTAACCACCCAATCCCAGGTCTGGCACTCCCCACCCCCCCCCACCCAACCCCCATCAGGCCAAACCTTTTATGGGTGCCATTCCACTGGACGGAGAAAAACCAGGGCCCCAGGCATCATGGGCTGGGAGCCAGGCCTAATTTTGGCTCTGGCCACTGATGCTGCCCAGGGTCTGGTCTGGACATCCCTGGCCCTGTCCTCAGAAGCCAACATTCACAGGCCAACTAAGCTCAAGCACACAGCCCCAGCACCAGCCAATATGGCAACTGTGCAAAGGAGGAAAAGGCACCCTTCTGCAAGACGCTTTCTGCCCTCTACTGGGAACTTATCATAATAACTACACATATCTAAGATGACAATTGAGGTCAACGGAGTCCCCTGGAATTGTAGAATGTATAAGTTGCACACCTGTAAATGGCAGCCCTTCCCAAGCTTTGTCCAACAAATTAGGGGGTCTCCACCTCCTCAGATTTCCTGTAAGGCCCCTTCTCTCCTTCCCCTGGTTAGACTATTGCAGTAGTCTCCAAACTGCTCTCCCCCCTTCAATACAAACTCCCACCTGCCACAGAAAGATCTTTCTAGAATATTACAATGAGTACGTTCCTTCCCTGAATAAGGCTTTCAGAGACTCCTCTGGCTGAGGACAATATCCGGCATTCAACATCCTCTGGATATGGCCCCGACTGACCTTTGCAGCTTTCTGTCCCATGACTTCCCATCACATATCCATGCAGTCCTCAGTCCAGACTCATCTGAGCCTTGATCTAACCCCACACTGCGCCTTGTTCCAGGCAGGACCTCTCCCAGGTCTGATGCCTGCAGCCTCCTCCTGAGGGAGGGCCGTGACAAGCTGTGGCAATGAGAGATGTGGCCGTGAAGCAGGTGGGAGAGATGTCCCAGCTCTGGCCTTTGGTCTGGTTTCAATTCCCAGCTTTCCCTCTCCCAGCTCTGACCTTGGCACGGTCCTTCTCCTGTCACGGCCTCTCCTCTAAGAAGGGACAAACCCACCTTGCCTGCTGAGGCCCCTGGGGGAACAGCAGAGAATGAGAATCCATCCTGAGCCCCAGTCCCATCTTCCGCAGGTGGAAGAAGCAGTTCCTTGGCAATAAGGAGGGGGCCGGTCCCCAGGAGTGTCAGCAAAGACCAGGGGTGGTGCTGAACCCTGAGGCCCCATTGTTAACTGCTCCTGCTGGGTAGGGACACCTCTGTGGCATCCATTCCAATCACCCAGGAGAGGCTCTTGGTGGCCGTCTAATTAGTACTCCAATTGGGGCAGTGATTTTCTAGAAAGTCACTCTAATGCCAACATTCCTTCAGTCATAGGAAATGAGGGGGAATGGGGGAAGGGGCTGGGAAGGCAGAAGAGATGGAGACTGATGGGGCCACATCTGAGCAGCCCTGGGTGTAGATGCTGGCCCTGGAAGGCTCTGTCCCCACTGGGAGGGGGCCTGGCAGAAGCAATCTTGTGGGCACCTTGCCAGCCAAGGGCTACCGTGAGGGTGGCAGGTAACTTTGTGAGAGGTCCTGACCTATATAAACAATTTGCTCACTTCACAAACAGCATGCCTGCCCTGTTCTGCCAGCCAATCTCACCCAATCCCATTAAGAAATACACCTTGGCCAAATGAACGATCTGCTAGCCAGGCTGCCCTCCAGGAAGCAGGGCCCTGGAACGACCCCATGGGTGCATCCAGTTGACCCCATACATGGGAGGTAGGGAGGAGGAATGGAGGGTCAGAGGGGGACCCTAAGAGTAGAGACAGAGAACAGGGTCCATGCAGATTTCGGTCTGGGCTTGGGGTGTCCTGCAAGGGAGCACTCAGCCCCGGCCACCTCAGGCACTGGACGCAACTTAGAAAATTTCAAGGGACACCCTCCAACGTGCAGGAGCTCTGGAAGCCCAGGGCTCAGAGCAGGAAACTTGCTTGCCTTGGTCTAAGGGGGATAAAGGGTGAGACGATATTTCGGAAGAGGTGTATATCACAGTTAGAGGGGCCTCGTTCCTCTCCCAGGGATGATTCTTACTCAATTCTCCCCAGAGAACCCCTCTTTTTGTGGTAGCCCTGATCCCCAGAATGGAGACCCACCTCTCTCAGCCTCCCTGCTGCTTGGGTAACCAGCCATCCCAGTGTGCTGGGGCTGAGGGGGTTCCCGGGTTGCAGAACGGTCAGTGGGAAGATCAGGAAAGTCCTGGGCAACCCCCATGGCTTGCTGGTCACCTGATCAGGGGCCCATACTGCCCACCACCACCCAGGGCCTACCTTGGCTTAGGACAGCCTGCTAGATATTTTCAGAGATAATTGTCCCTGGTCCTCTCCAGGCTGATGCCCCCACCCACTGCCAATGACTTGAGATCGGGTCTGTTCTTGTTTGCTAATGCTGCAGAATGCAAAACACCAGAGATGGATTGGCTTTTATAAAAAGGGGGTTTATTTGGCTACACAGTTACAGTCTTAAGGCCATAAAGTGTCCAAGGTAACACATCAGTAATCGGGTACCTTCACCGGAGGATGGCCAATGGCGTCCGGAAAACCTCTGTTAGCTGGGAAGGCACGTGGCTGGCATCTGCTCCAAAGTTCTGGTTTCAAAATGGCTTTCTCCCAGGATGTTCCTCTCTAACAAGCTTGCTTCTCTTCAAAACGTCACTCACAGCTGCACTGAGTTCCTTCTCTTTGAGTCAGCTCATTTATATGGCTCCACTGATCAAGGCCCACCCTGAATGGGCAGGGCCATGCCTCCATGAGACCATCTCATCAGAGTCATCACCCACAGCTGGGTGGGGCACATTCCAAGCAAATCTAATCAGCACCAAAACGTCTGCCCCACACAAGACTACATCAAAGATAATGGCGTTTGGGGGACACAATACATTCAAACTGGCACAGGGTCTATGGCCCCTCCCCTGCCTGGCAGCCCCCAGAGAGTCCTCCCCATTTGCCTGGGGTTACTCAGAGGTGGCTGGGAACTGCACATCCCTCTCACCCCTTCCGGTCCCCACCACATCTGGCCTCTCATTCCTGGACCACTTCTCACCCTCCTGTTTGAGGTCACCATCACCATCCTCACCTCCTCACCTCAGTGGCCTCCTCTGTGTGTCCTACTTCCATCCTGCCCCCTCATCTTCCCCCTACAACTTCAGGATCCTCTTTTCCAAAGGAGTCTAATCGTATCACTCCCCTGCTAAACTCCTTCATGGCTTCCCGCCATGCTGAGAAAAATGACCCAAGTCCTTGTGATGCCACTTCTACCTCACTCCATCTTTGCAGGCACCAGGCCTTCTTGCCATGAACCCCTACCTTTTTCCTGCAGTCACTTCAACTCGAAGTCATTTTGCCAAAGAATCGTCTGTGCTCCCAAGTGGGGGACCCTCCACGTGCTCTCACAATGCCTTGCCCTTGTCTTTAGAGCACACATTGCAACCTGCAAGCATCATAGTCATTTCCTTTCCTGCCTTTTTGCTGGTCTCCCCACCCCTCCAGCCAAAGACCACCAGGAACACACCTGTAGTTGGAAGCATGAGTTGCGCATTGCAGTGAATGAGAATGCACCAGGGGAACCGTGGGGCATCTCAGTAAGAGGGTGTTAGAAAGAACCTATTCTAGGATTTCGGCTGGTGTTCGGTGATTTGGAAGAGGGTTCGAAGAAGTGGGGCTTTACGCTGGACTGCATGCTGTCAGGAAGGGGGGTGGGTAATGCTAATTTGGCATCGTAATAAATCTCATCAAGGAGAAGGAAGACTGGACCAAGGCTAATGTGGTGATTGGTAAAGAAGCCGCAGGCACACAAATCAGCCAGGAGTTGGGTGTGTTTGGTATTTTGTGGCTTTGACAATGTTCGTGTTTTGTCTGTGGCCAGACATAACTTCAGAGTGGTCTTGTTTTTATCATGATCCATCACGATCACAGAATGGCCTGCTCCAGTGTTTTGCTCTGTGGAGTTGTTTGTGTTTAACAGAGAATACAGAGGTCCATTTGAGAGTATCAGGCCAGCTCCTGGGTGTGAGGGGCTTGCTTTTTTCTTTCTCACTATATGCTCCAAAGGACAAGGACCAGCTCTGCTTTGTCACTATTGAATACCTGGATTCTAACCAGAGCCTGCCACATGCTTTGCAAATATTCATTCATTCACTCCTTTGGCCACACAATAGAATATTACACAACAGTGAAAAAGAATGAACTAGCTACATGCAACCACATGGATGAATCTCAAAGACATTATGCTGGGTGAAAGAAGCCAAACATCAGAGAGAATATTCTGTATGATTGCATTTATATGTAGTTCAAGAACAAATTAATCTACAATGTTCAGGGTCAAAGCAAATGGGCATGTATTCTTTTTCTAGAAATTTCTAGTCCAGTATGGTAGCTGCTGGCCACACGTGGCCACTGAGCACCTGAAATGTGGCTAGTCCAAATTGAGATGTTCTGTAAGCATAAAATACGCTTCAAAGACTTTTACGAAAAACAGAAAACATCTCAATTTTTAAATTGATTACGTGATGAGATGATAGATTGGGTTAAAAATATATTATTAAAATTAATAACACCTGCATCTTTTTACTTTGTTAATGAGGCTACTAGAAAATTTAACATGGCATGTGTGGCTTGCATTCTATTTCTTTTGGACAGCACTGCCCTCGATGCTGCTGACTTGACATGCCATCTCCACCACTATCAAAGGATCTCGGACACCCAGCATGGGGAGGGCTCTCAGACATTGTCCAGAACGAACCCTGTTCTGGTTTGCTAATGGAGCCAGAATGCAAAACACCAGAAATGGATTGGCTTTTATAAAGGGGGTTTATTTGGTTACAAAGGTATAGTCATAAGGCCAGGAAAGTATCCAAACAAAAGCATCAACAATAGGATACCTTCGCTGAAGGATGGCCAACGATGTCTGAAAAACCTCTGTCAGCTCAGAAGACACATGGCTGGTGTCTGCTTGCTCCAGGGTTCTGGTTTCAAAATGGCTTTCTCCCAGGATGTTCCTCTCCAGGTGTCTGGGGGTGTTCTCTTAGTTGATCCCAGGAAAACTCTGGGCTAACAAAAGTCTGCTTTCAATGACCATCTCCAAAATGTCCCTCTTGGCTGTAGAACCAAGCTCCTCTGTCTGAGCTCTTATAGGGCTCCAGTGATTTAATTAAGACCCATGCTGAATGGGTGGGGCCACAGCTCCATGGAAACAACCCAATCCAAAGGTTCCAACCTAATCAAGACTAAATATATTTGCCCCCACGAGATTACATCAAAGAACATGGCATTTTGGGGGAATAATACATCCAATGTATGTATGTCCTACCTTTCTCAGTGACAAAACAAAAGCTGGGAATGGAGGACTCTCACCCTGAGTCAGAGTTGGAGAAGAGGTGTGGCCAATCACAGGCCCTGCCCTCAATGCTACTGCTGCCCTCACTATGCAGATGACATGCCTTGAGGACAGGTTTTCTCTGTCCCCCTGCAGCTTGGGAGCACAGCATAACATGGACTAAGGGTCCACCAAACAAAACATATTCTATTTATCGTGTACACCACTTCCTTCCAAAAATGATTTGAAGTTGCTTTAAATAAATGGCATTTTTTCCCTAAAACACATGCCTCTGCCTGAATAACGGAAGTCAGTGGAAGAAGTAGATTTTCTTTACAGAAAGCACATTTACAGTCATGTGCTGAATGCAGCTGCACAAGGATGCCAGTAGCAATATTTTTCACATCACCCGACTCTGTGCTTTGGAATTATCTGGGCTGGTTAATATACAATTTCCAGGATCCCATCCTAAACCTACTGCCCCAAGTTTCTGGCAGTGCCCAGAAATTTGCTCTTTAAGAAAACTCCCCAGATAATACCAAACTGCTAAAAAATTGAGATCTATTTCCATGGCAGATTCAGATCTCAGTCCTAGGGGAAAGAAGATGCTCGCAAAAAAGAAGAGATGTAAGCAAACAAGAAGAAATGGTCCCAATGTTGTGTGTTGTAAGAGGTTAGAAAGCAAGGGAGTGGGTCTAGGAGGGTGTGAGGCTGACAGGGTGGTCTCGATAGGGGTTTAAGTGGAGCATCCTAAATTGGCTCGTCCAAGACAGGCCACCCTGACATCCAAGGCCAAAGACGACCATTTCTCCCTTGCTGGCTTCAACCATCCCCGGTCACAGCAGTGGCTCCTAAGCTCAGATCTCCATCCCTGGCCTCTCACCGGGATTCAGCCCCTTGGACACAAACACTCATTGCTCAGCCTGCCAACAGCCCTGCTCCTCCCCTTTCCATCCCCATGGCAACCACTGGAGCTGTCATACGATACAATCCTGCCCCACACCTGGGCAAAGTGGGTGCCTGAGTCCAGGGGTGGGCATCTGCTCCAAGGTGAGGCAATTAGATTTCCTTTATGGGGAATTTGGACTTGGTACCAGTCTTTGCCTGGTGCCTGAATTTTAACATGCCAGCCTGGAACTTGTCTGTGGCCATGTTCGGCCATACAGTGTAAGGGGCAGAAGATCCTGGGCTGCCGCAGAAGAGAACCACAAAGCAGGACCTGGGAGTCACAGAGGCAGGAGATGGGGAGGGTCCTGGGGGCATCCACGCCTTTGTTTACAGGGATCCTCTCCTGCAGAGCCTCATCATCAATTCTTCTTCAAGCCCAAAGCCAGTTTTCATTGTATTTATGTCATTTGCTGCCCAAAGAGTCCTGTTCAATGAATCCACCTTTACCTGCTCTGCCCCAGGCTTCTTACCCCAAGCTTGTCTTCAAACAAGCACATCCCTTCCCCAAGCCTGCTCCTCCTCCCCTTCCCAGGGAATCTCCTCACTCTGTCCTCCTACCCCAGCCAGAAGTCTGTGCTCCTCCCTCTCTCTCGGCCCCTCCCACAAGCAGTCACTCACCAAGGCCTATTCTTCTCCCTCCTAACACTCTCTTGGGTCTGTCCTCTTCTCTTCCTTCTCAGACCATGACCCATTGTTCAGGCCACTACCCATTCTTATAACCCCTTTCTCCCCTTCTTGCAGGCTCCCATCTTGTCACCCTCCTACCCATGCTCCATCCTGCAGCCAGAATGACCTCTCCATCATGTAGATCTCACCATGTCTCTACCCTGCCTAAATCCTTCCATGTTGCCTTCTGCCCTCGGCTCAGAGCCAAGACTCTTAGTCTGGTATTTGTGGTTTTATGGGCTCAGACACCACCAACCTGCCCTGCCTTATCCCACACTGTATCTCCAGCCCCGGACCCCCGGGCTGCCTGCCAGGCCCACCCCACAGGCAGTGTCACCCCTCATGGTAACAGCAGGGTAATTGTCCCCAAGGGACTGTGCAGGTGTGATCAGGCCAGGAGGGATCTCTAGATAGATTATCCTCAATTATCTGAGTGGGCCCTGAATGTAATCACAGGGTCCTTATAAGTGAAGGAGAGAGGAAGAAGGGTCAGAAGGGGGAGGGAGTGAGTTGTGAAGACACTACTCTGCTGGCTTTGAGGATGGAGGAAGGGCCATGAGGCAAGGATACAAGCGGCCTCTAGAAGCTGGAAAAGGTGAGAAAACACATTCTCCCCTAGAGCCCCCAGGAAGAATACAGCCCTGCCAACACCTGGATTTTAGCCAAATAAGACCCATTTGGTCTTCTGACCTCCAGAATTCTAGGAGAGTAAAAGTGTGTCATTTTAAGCCACTAAATTTGTGGTGCTATTTTATGGCACCAATAGGAAATAAATATACTGGCATCCACCCCCACCGTGCCCGTGGTCCTCGTGCCACCCTGGGAGAATATGGTTCTCAAACTTCCACAGGCATCCCAACCCCTGGAGGGCTTGTGAAGACTCAGAACACTGATTCCAGGATGGAGCCTGAGAATTTGCATTTGTAGCAAGTTCCCAGGTGATGCTGAGGCTGCTGATCAGAACACACTGGAGGAAGACGGCCAGAAGAGAGCAGGACACCTGTACCCATCCTCCAGACCCAGGGAGCTTTGGACACTGTCCTGAGCTCTAAGTGATGGGGTGAGAATGGAAACCACATTGCCCCATCCATGACTCGCCAACCAGAAGTGCCCTTACCTCATTTTCTGTCTATACAGACCCTATTCACCCTTCAGGATGGCTCACGTGTCACCACCTTCCTGATGACTTCCTGGACTCATGAGGAAAGTGTCCTTCTCTCCCTCCTCTGTGCTCTTACAGCATGAAGCTTGTGCCTTAGTTATGGGGTCAGAGTCCTGCACTGGATGGTAGTGAACTGCACATCTGTCTGGTCCCATCCAACCCTCCGTTGGGGTTAGGGCTGTAGTCAGTTAGGCCCTTCTGATGGCTTTGACAGAAATCACATTATTAGGATACATGCTATCTCATGTGAGGAACTGGATATTAAAAATCCTCTCTTCTCCTCTCTGTCCCTTTCTTCCTCTCTGTCTCTCTTATTTATATGTACATAATCTACTTCTCTCTGCACATCTACCTCATCTCTCGTTACAACTGGTTTTCCCTATTTCTCAGACCACAAGGGAGAAAATATGGCTGGCACCACCCCCAGGTCACACTGCTTACATGTTACTACTTGGGTGGAGAAGAGCTAGCTACGCTTCTTTCTCTGGGTATGTTTGTCTGCTGATTCCTCAGGAAGGAGCTGGCGGCCCTGACTCGGATCATGTCCCACCCCTGTGCTAACCGGCTCGGCCCAAGCATCATCTTTTTTCCTGCCTCAGGAAAGGCTGGGGGTGGAGTGAGGGGGTGTTAGTGAGAACAAGGGACAGCCCTGGCTGGGAGCTGGGGACCACCAGCCTATCAGTGAGGAAACCAGCAACACTGAGCCTCATCAGAAATATAGAAGAAGAACAGAATGTGGGCAGGTGATTAAAAAGAGGGGAGAAAACCTGTAATGCCACCAAAAAGTAGAGAAAAAAATTTATGAGGCAGAAAGAAAATGATGATGGAAATAGAACCTCAAATTGGGAGTGGATTGACAGAGAAAACACTGGGTTAAGAGCCAACAGATTTCATCCCAGCCCTGGTTCTGGTTACTCATGGCTGTGGGCCTCAGTTTCCCCTTCTGCAAAAGAAGCTGTTGGACTAGACAATTTCTTAAGGTGCTTGCATGTGCAAGAATGTAGACATGATTTCAGGAAGTAATAGACCCATTTGACCCATATTTCCAATACCCGTATACGGATTGGGTGTTGTTCTAGCTACCAGGGATATGGTGGTGAACAAAACAGACAAAACTCTCTGCCCTCCAGCTATTCTCACACTCAGTAAAAGCTGCCAACCTCGAGACTGCTGAAGAAAGACAAATGCTCCACTACATCTTCAAGTGATATTTTTATTGGAGGCAGGGGAAAAGGCGAGAGTCTTTGTTCATCAGATTCTCGCACTAATGAGAATACCTGAAGTAGTGGAGCAATTGTAATTAGGCCAGGAAGTCTGCAGACTCAAAACCACCATAAATAAGAATAGGGGAGCTACCTGACCTTTCCATGAAGACCCCGATGGGGGAAGGGCTGGAAAAGAGGCCTGGGCAGCGAGCCGCCCCCTCCCAAAGCGCAGGCACTTGGAGGTGGCCAAGACGGTCCCACGCTTCAGTTTGGATGAAATTCAAGGCTGAATCTTGGGGTACATGCTTGGCAAGACCGGGGGGGGGGGCGGGAATGAATGTCAGCCATCCATGTGTTTGCTGTCACGGCCAAGCTTGCAGGGCTGTGTTGCCATCACATAGACGGTTGACAGCATGTGGCGAGGCCATGCTCCTTGGCCTTTGTATGATGTGGAGTCACTCTATTGGAAGGATCCACTCCCAAGCTGTCTCTATCCTACACCACTACCGGGCTCCAATGGGGCAGCCCCCTTGCAGGAAACTGAGAAATACCGAGCTCTGCTGTGCTTAGCGTGGGGGGCCCTTAATCCTGTCACTTATTGAGCATTAGAGATGCCATGATTGATCACGAGCTTTGGATCCAGCCCACCTGGGCTTATGCAGCCATGTGGCCTGGGTGAGCCTCCCTGAGCTGAGCCTCCTCTGCTAAGTACAGCTAACAATACTCACCCTCGGGTGAAGAGATGACCGTCAAAGAGGGCCTCTGGGGACTAACCAGAGCTCACGCCAAACCTCCCTCTGTGTTCAAGCTGTTGGACTTTGAACCATCTGCCAAATTTAGTCTGGCCCTTGTGGGCAGGGAGGGGCCTCACCTTGTGACAAGCATGTGCTGTCCTCCTTTACCTTGTTTTTAACCCTGGGATCTTTGCCAAATCCCCAGAACCCTGTGAATACGTTACCTTGTAAGGCAAAAGGGACTTTGTACATCTTGAGATGGGGAGAATATTCTAGGTTATCCTGGTGGGCCCAATATACTCAAGGACACCCATAGAAGAAGGAGGTAACAGGGTTGGAGACAGAGAAGGGGAAGTGACAATGGAAGCAGAGGGTCAGAGAGAGGGAGACTGACGATGCTGGGCAGCTGGCTTGGAAGATGGGGGATGAGGCCACAAGCCAAGGGAGGCAAGCAACCTCTAGAAGCTGAAAGAGGGAAGGGACAGGATCTCCCCTGGAGCCTCTGGAAGGAACACAGCCCTGCTGACCCATTTCAGGACCTTTGACCTCCCAAATTATAAGAGGATAAATTTGCATTGTTTTAAGCCACTAAATTTATAGTAATTTGTTCCAGCAGCAACAGGAGACTGATGTATGGCACAGTACCCAAGGGGCTCTCTCTAGCCCCCAGCCTCTTGGACTCTCCCAAATCACTCCTTGGTCACAGGGTCCCTGTCAACTCCAGTGAGGACAAAGGGTGGCATTGTCAGAAGTGTGGCTCCATCAGAAATGTGGCTCCCACCTGGGGCAAGTGCCTTGGGTAACCAGGAATAATTCCCAGAGGATGTTGGGTGCCTGCAGGGGCACCTTCCTGGCTAACCCCGCTCCAGATGCTTCCAAACAAAGACTCCCACCACGCCCTGGGTCTCTCCTGGGCTGGTATGGATGTATTATGACCCCCAGAAAAAGCCATATTCTTTGATGCAATCTTGTGGGGCAGATGTTTTAGTGCTGATTAGATTGGAATCCTTTGAGTATTTCCATGGAGATGTGACCCACCCAATTGTAGGTGATAACTTTGATGAGATCATTTCCATGGAGGTGTGGCCCCACCCATTCAGCTTTGGCCTTGATTACTGGAGCACTATATAACCTCAGACAGAAGGAGCAAGCTTGCAACAGCCAAGAGGGACACTTTGAAGAATGCACAGGAGTGGAGAGAGGAGCTGTGGATGAGAGATAGTTTGAAGATGGCCATTGAAAGCACACTTTTGCTTCGGAGAAGCTAAGAGAGGAAAAACAGGCCAAGAGCAACTAACAGTGACATTTTTGAGGAACTTCAGCCCGGAGAGGAACATCCTGGGAGAAAGCCACTTTGAAACCAGACTCCAGAGCAGACACCAGCCACGTGCCTTCCCAGCTAACAGAAGTTTTCCAGACACCATTGGCCATCCTCCAGTGAAAGCACCCAATTGTTGATGACTTACCTTGGACATTTTATGACCTTAAGACCGTAACTCTGTAATGAAATAAACCCCCTTTATAAAAGCCAAACCATTTCTGGTGTTTTGCAGAAAGGCAGCATTAGCAAACTAAAACAATTTTCAGTTTCTTCCTTCCTTCCTTCCTTCCTTCCATCCATCCTTCCGTCCTTCCTTCCCTTCCTTCCTCAGACCCCTGTATAAAGAGTCTGATGGTAGAGGCAGAACAGTTTGGGACAAAAAGCCTCAGCTCAGGGTCTGCAAACATGGGTGCTAACCCTGGACCGAACCCAGCTTTGATGATAACCAACATAGTTGCTGCCCCACTGTGACCCGCCATTTCCCCATCTGCATAAGGGCTGCCTTTGAAGCCCTAGTCTGATGGCCCTCCTTCCCTGTCCCAGCCCACCTCCTCTGGCGGGCAGGAGCAAGGAGTGGTCAGGGCTAATGGAGAAGGGGTGCCTCTGGCACCCACAGCTGTTCTCTCGCGTGCCAGAGCGCAGACTCCAAGCAACTTAGTCTCTGCTGCCACCTACAGGCCACTCAAAAAACAAAGGCTTCCAGCTGGATCCCTTGGAAAAGGTTGAAAGCAGCCCTCAGGGGATGCCCGCTGCAACACTTTGCATGGTCTACCCGGACCTGGACACCAGGACCCCCCTTGGGACTGGTTCTCAGGGCCCGGAAGGAAACCAATGCAGGGACCAGAGCCCTAGAGTGGTAGGCTGCCTGCTCTGGGACTCAGGGTCAGTAACCCCCATCTCTGCACTAGTACAACAGGGTGTGAGATGCAGTGGCTTCTGAAAGGTGGTTCTGTTGTTCTATTCTCTGCCTTCAGATGAAAGCAACAGTAGGATGAGGGCCCTGATACTCGGTCTCTCTGTCTCTTTGTCTCTGTCTTCACTTTCCCTCTCACTCTTACACACACATACAACCAAGTTCACACATGAGAAGCACATAAATAGATAAAAGTGTGCTTGGCATGGCAGTTCTAAAAAGGACTCAGCAAGACCACGACGGAGAGGCTGCAGAAACCTGAGGATCTGTCAAAACATGTTACTCTTCACATAAAAAAGACAGGCGATTGGAAATGCTGGGAGCAGCTGTGGCCAGGGGAAAGTCGGACAAGGAAGTCCTGATCCAAAATGTGGTTTCATTGTAAACAGCTGGATGGCAGGTAACAAGGAATCCCTTTGGCCTTTTAACAGAGATGTCCTTAATGATTTCCCCAGGGTGCTGGTGGGAGGGGGTCTCCTGTTGTTTTGGTTCGAGGGCCCCTCAATACTGATGCCCAGGCATGTCCCATCACCACTCCATGGATGTCCTTGCCCCACCCCTTTTTTCTCGGGCATGCAAATGTCCTGGGGTATTGGGATGGGATGAAGCCACTGGATGAGCAAGGTATTGGGACATATTCAGGCCTTGGTTCCACTGGGGTTCACCAGGCTGTGTAGGCTACAAGGAAATCCTCACTGTCCCCAGGGAAAGGGAGCTGGGAGGATGCTGCATGCAAAAAATGGACAGAACAAGGGAGGTTGGGGTGTCTCATTGGGCCCTTTATCTTCCAAGCCACACTTGAGCCTCTGGCTGCCCAGATATATCTTCCAAGCCTGTCCCCCAGGGCAGGGGATGATCTTCCTTACTTCCTCTCCCATCCTCCCTCCCTGCTCCACCTTCTCCAGCTCGGGGAAATCTTGTGAGATGTAAGTCTTGCCTTATAGTTCCCTTCCTTTGACCTCCCCTAAAACCTCCTCTTCCCTCCTGGTCCTCTCACGACATGCCTGGTTGGCCCATTCAACAGGAAGCCTGAATCAACCAGAAATTAGCCTCCCTTTCCTCCAATATGGGGTGGGAAGGGGGACACTCAAACTTCATACCTCCTAGTGCAGCGAAGGATGGGAAGAAGGTAAGGAAAATAAATAAATAAAACACTCAGGCATTAAACTATTAAACTCTGCCAGGAATATCTTCATTCTGGTGGCCCAGGGGTCATGAAATTAGAAACAGCAGAAAAGAAATGCAATCACAACCCTGTGCAGCCCTGCAGGGACACATCCTCACAGGGCCACAATCATGTAAATGCCATTTATTGATTTTCACATTTTAAGGTTGAGGGACAAAGCACACAGGACTTAATTTTGGTTATGGAACAGAGCAGAGTTGTTAACAACTGGATGACAGAAAGGCAAGGTCCAGAGGACCAAAGGGAGGAAGAAAGGCAGGAAGGAAAGTGCAGGGAAGCTTTGGGGTACCGCCACCCTCTTCCTACATGGACAGCAGCCCAGACACCACCTAAAGTCTGTGGGATTCCAGAGTTCTAGGTAGAGCTAGCTATAAAGTTACAAAAATATCCAAGGGAAGATCCCAAAATAATCTAAAATTGGAAGGAGCCGGAGGAAGGGGTGAGGAAGTGTGAAAGCATTAAACCCTCATTTTTCATTGAAGGGAGTCAAGAGACATGGAGTAAAACTGACACGCAGAGAAACAGCAGTTTAAACATGTTATTTGGAGATAGAGATGACCATCAGAAGAATTAGAGTCAATGAAAACAGCTACTTCTAGGCTAAGGAAGGGGATTGAAGGTGGGAACTGCCCTCTCAGTCATAAGCCCTACATTCTCTGCCCTGTTGACTTTTCATCATGGATTTTAGCAATTAATTTAAGATTTTGGAAAATGACACAAAATCCTGGTCAATTAAACCAGAAAGGGCCAGGCCATCTGCTGGCCGCATGGGCGCCAGAGGCAGCTGGACATGAGGGACGTGGGGAGGGGCGGGGGGATGGGGCAGAGAAGTCAGCGCCGGGGGTCGCCTGCTTGCGTGGACAGGGGAGGTTGGGGGGGCTCTGCCCGCCCCCGTGCTAGCCCAGCATGTTCCCGCAGTGCAGCTGCTCCTCCTCGTGCTTCTCCTCCATGCGGCTCTCCAGCAGCCTCAGCTCCCTGCGCACCGCCTTCCGCATGGCGGGCTCCAGCTCCAGCACCTTCTGCATGTCGGCCTTGGCCTCCCCCTCGTTCCACACCTCGGCGTGAGCGCGCACCCACACGTAGTAGGCCTTCGCGATGCCTGCGGGGGTAGGAGGTGGGGCTGCACCCAGGGCATGGGCCACCCGGCCGGGACTGAGCTTCCCGAGCGGGGATCCTGGCCAGCAGAGATTCCTTAACCTCTCTGGACCTCCCGTGGCTCAGTTTCTCTGACTGTCGGTTGGGGATGACGATGATAATCATGTACCTACTCTCCTCCTTTCCACGGATCCTTCCAAGGCCCTGTAACTAATTTATATTCATAATTTTGTATTATTTTCCCTACAATGGCTCCCCAATTTGTATAACCTTCAGGCTCTATCCCTGTAGCTACTGCATTCGGTGATTGTGAGGATTAAACAAGATAATAAATGCACAGCCCATTGTGCTGGCACCTGGTAAGGGCTTGATGTTGACTTATTCAAATACCATCTTCACATATATTGCCATCTGTACTGACATTCAGGTTTTTTTGCCTACATTGATTTCCCCACCTTTTAAAATATACATAAGATAAAATTTGCCATTTTAACCATTTTTAAGGGTACAAATTAGTGGCATTAATACATTCACAATACAGTGCTGCCACCACCATCCATTGCCAAGGCTTTTTCATCACCCCAAAGAGAAGCTCTGTAAGCAATAACTCCCCGTTCCCTCCTCCCCCAGCCCCTGGTAACCTCTGACCTACATTCTGTCTCTATAAATTTACTTATTCTAATATCTCAGACAAGTGGAATCACACAATATCTGTCCTTTGTGCCTGGCTTATTTCACTCAGCATAACACTACCAAGGTTCACTCAGGTTGTAGCAGGTGTCAGAACTTCACTCCTTTTCATGACTGAATAATATTCCATTGTATGGACATACCACATTCTGTTTATCCATCCTTCTGCCAATGGACACTTGGGTTGTTCCCACTTTTTGGCTATTGTAAATAACACTGCTACAAACATTGGTGTACAGTTATCTGTTTGTGTCCCTGTTTTTAGTTCTTTAGGGTGGGGATTCCCCCCTTTTAAAAAAAAGTCTGTTTATTGATTCACAAAATCACAAGTTTGGTGAGCTACTTATATATTTGCCCTAATAGATGTTAAAATAGAACAGCTCCTAAAATAAGCATGGCCATCCGCCCCCCTGGGAGGTGGGTTTGGGCCTGGGGAAACCCTGTTGGGGTCTGGGGCTGCCCCGCCCCGCAGTGCCCACCTGGGTGGTACCAGAGGATGTCACTGGTGTGCTCCAGCACTAGATAGGGCTCCTCACTCTTTGGCAGGCACTGGCAGTAGTTGAGGATCAGGGGGTTGGTCATCTTTTCCAGCTTCAGCCACTGTACCTCCCAGGGCTTCTCCTTCCCAGTGGAGAAAGGTGAGCTCGGGTGGCTGCCTGACTCCCTGCACCCCTGCTGCAGGGCTGACCACCCCCCCACCCAGTCCCCAGGCAGCTCCATCTCCCACACCCAGGTAGGCAGCCTCCAACCTTGGTCTGCAGGTTCCTGAGGCAGATGATGGCCTCCTGGTACTTGATGGAAGCTTCCTGGTAGCAGCCCAGCTTAAAGAGCCAGTTTCCTTCTCCGTGGAGGATGGGCACCGCCTGTATCTTCTCGGCATTACTCAGGTTCCAGGTCTCCTTCTGGTACTCTCTCGGGGCCTCGATCTGCCCCAGGGGCAGCAGGTCAGGGATGCAGGGACCCTGGGTGCCTGCACCCCCACCGGGACAGCACCTTTCCTCGCAGGGACCAGAGAAAGTGAACCCCAGCACGTCTCACTGAGGTCAACTCTCTGCTGCAGTGAGCTCCGGCCCACAGCATCATGCTTGCTGGGAAGGAAGCAGCAAGGCCCCAGAGCCCACCCTAAATCAGTGCTTTTGTGCAAATTAGAAACAGCATCCCTGCCTCTCACGACACTTTATTTCAAATATTCAGAAACACATCACGAATACTCGTTAGAACAAGACACTTGAGTGCCATCTGCTGGAAAACTGGCATTGTGAAAATACAGATAGACGGTATCTATAATGTGAATCAGCCCCCTTACAGGGGATGCCTTTGTGCAGTGCACAGACTGCACAATGGTTCGTGCAGGCCCATAAAGGCCCTCTGTTGACAACGTTCTCTTAATTATTTTTATCCACCAAGTCACCCTCAAGTTGAGCCTCAGCCTTGGCCATAAGCTGAGTCCTGATCTGGGCTTGACTCCGGCCCCAACTCTCTCCCACCACCCTTCAGATGTGTGCGATCACTTTCTCAGGGGTCTGGAAAATGGGGTGTGGATATTTCCATGATTGGAGAACCAGATCTGAAGTCACAAACCACATGGGCCAGGGATAAGGATATAATTCTAAACTTTCAAAAACAAAAACACAAGTAAATAACCAGCAGAAGTAAAATGCCTCCAAAGGAAAATGAATCAGATTTTTAAAAATTGGCCTTAAATGGACTTGTCCCTGGGGCAGAGGACATTCTTTGTCAAACTCCAATTCTCCTGTGGTTTGCGAACACTTTCCTGATCTCTAAAGAGAACCTGGGCAGTATTGGTCCCTCACTGATGCTGGTCCCTGCACCCCAGTCCCGGTTCCCCCAGGGTCACATCTGCAGCAGTTCAGTCATGAACTTCAACAGCTGTGGCTCCTTCTGCAGCTCATCCAGGTCCCCATACCCCAGCATGTGGTAGGCAAACATTGGCCAACCCGCACGTGTACATGTGCCATGCCGTGGGTTCCTTACCCTTGGCCATCTGTTGCAGGCTCCAGGACAGGATGGGGTAGACCCGTGTGCTGTGGGGAGACACAGAGACAGCATCTGGGCTGCCCCCTCAGAGCTCACTGGGTGACAAAGGGCCCCCTCTGGAACCCCTTACAGCAGGGATTTTGCAGTCCTATTGCACCTTATCACCACCAGTGACCCACAAATAATAGTTGTGGTTTATTGTATGCTGGGCAAAGCACTCTACATATATTAACTCCATACATCTCTGCATGACCCAACAAGGAAGCCACTACTATGATCCACATTTTACAGATGAGGAAACTGAAGACCAGAGAGGTTAAGTAACCTGCTCAAGGTCACACAACTAGGAAATGGCAAAGCCAGGATTCAAACCTGGCTCCAGAAGCTGTGCTCTTAGCCACAATGCCATACTGCCTGCCACTTATTGGCCCTCATGGTTGACAAAAACTCATCTCCCAGTTCTTGATACTCAGAGCTCCAAGAAGGGAGCAGTGTGGAGCAGGGCTCTGGGCTCCGAGATGGCCAGGTGGGCATCCTGACTGTGTCTCTGATTATCTGTGAACCCCAATACACTCACTTCTCTGAGCCCTGGTCCCCTCACTTGCACCTGTCTGCTGTAGGGCTGTCATAAGGATGAAATGAGATGGTGCAGACCCAGCCAGGCCCATCACAACCTCACCTGGCACTGGGAGCTGTGTTACAACCCTTAGGATGGAGGAGGGTCCACCCTGGGCCTCAGTCTCCCCACCTGAGAGATGGGAAGCCCCACAAGATGGTCTCAGGGAGCCCCTCACCTTGGGCTTGGTTCCATGGCTGCCCTTTTCAGGAACCCACATGGTTGTGGGAAAGGGACATTTTGATGAGGCTACTTTAGTTAAGGTGTGGTATACCTCAGTCAGGATTGGTCTTAATCCTATTACTAGAGTCCTTTATAAGAAATGGGTTTAGATTGGCCTCAGAGTCCCCAGGGAGAGGAGTAGAGGTCATCACCTCCTCACTTCCACCCCAGTATCAGCTCACTACAGGGAGGAGCCTCCCCTGGGCCCTGGCACAGCAGCCCCAGCTCTGCCCTCCATCCCAGCAGGGTAACTGCAAGCTGAGAACCTCAGGCTCCTTCCCACCAGACACTTGCCACCTGGCACTAACAGGGCCCCTGATCAGCACAGGTTGGGCTGTGGGATACTGCCAGGAAGGAGGACAAAGGCCTGTGGAAGGAGCAGAACCCCTGCATCTTGCATCTGCTCCCTTCAGCACCTCTGAGGGAAGAAGGTGGGTGTAACTCCCAGCTCTGAGCCTGCACTTAAGGCCACCAGGGACAACATGGTCACCCAGGGCCTCTGGGGAGCTGGAATCCAGCCTTGAAGATTGCTCAGCCCAATGGGGTTCCAACTGTGGCAGAGGGAAACCAGGACCATTGCAATCTCTGGAGCTTCAAGGCCAGGGCATAGCTCTGTCTGAGGGGCTCTGGCATGCTGCAGGCCATGGTTGGCTAACAGATGGTTCTGTTTTTCCCTCACATTGAATTTATTTGTTTTCCAATTAGTTGCTGATGTTCAAGCATTGGGAGAGTTCACATACTAATGCAGACTTCTGGCTTATCTCAAGAACTCCAAAGACCCAGCCACACTGAAACTGCCTCATCACACGGCCACCATCAGTTGGAGCTGAGTAGTGGCCACCCACTTTGAATGAGCAGGGGCTCTCGGTTCCCCAGGGCTCCCGGCCTCTTGTGGAATTGGAGTTTGCAACCCCTGGCCTCACAAGACTGGGCACCTGCAAAAATCACAAACACAGACCGGGCTCTTTTCTGGGAGGATAGGGAGGAAGGCATTTCAGGACAGAAGCTCTCAGAGCCCCTGACTGACCCTGCTGTTCTAGTTTAAGGGAGGAGGAAGGAGGGAGGAAGCCCCCTGTCCCTGAAGATACCTAACCTTCAAGGAAACCCAAAGGGACTGTCCAGGCAGAGGACTCTACCTGGAGTGACAAGCAGCAACTGCTGGGGAGAAGCCAGGCCCTCCGAAGTCCAGCAGAAAATAGAGAAAATCATCCCACCAATCACTTAGTCTTTCCAAAACTCAGGTTCTTGAATGGAAAGATGTCCCACAGAGGAGAAGGGGCTAACTAAATCAAACATGTCAAGCCTGTTCACACTTTCTGGTTTTTACACATGCTAAACTTCTTGGCCTGGTGAACTCCTATTCATCCTTCAAGACCCAACTCAATGTCATCTTCTTGAGGAAGTCCTCCATAATGCCCTAAAGCAGTTAGTTGGCCCTATTTTGTGGCCCCAAGGCACGCACCATTTACTTATGTCATGGAACTAGCTACCCTGCATTGCTATTGTTTATGTGTCAGCTCTTCCTCCAGAAATTAAATTCCTTGAGGACTGAAGACTCTGCCTATTTCATTCCTAGTACCTGGTACATTCCCAGTTAGATGGATGGACGGTCTAGTAGTTTGAAGCTAGGTATGTTTCCCAGAAAAACATGTTCTTAAATTTAATCCATTCCTGTGGGTGTGAACCCATTGTAAGGAAAACCTTTTGATGAGGTCATTTCAGTTAAGGTGTGGCGTACCTCAGTCAGGATGGGTCTTAATCCATCCTATCACTGTAGTCCTTTACAAGAGAATGAAATTCAGACACAGAGAGGGAAAGCCAAAAGAAGCAAGAAACTGAAATTCAACGGGACCCCAGAAGAAAAGGGAGAAACCAGGAGACATCATCATGTGCCTTGCCATGTGACAAGCTAAGGACCAAGAATCGCCAGTGGCCAGCCCCACTACGCCACAGTCTTTGGGGAGAAAGCATTGCCTTGATGACGCCTTGATTTGGACTTTTTCAAACCATGAGTGAATAAATTCCCATTTTTTAATCCCCCATTTCATGGTATTTACTTGAGCAGCCTAGGAAACTAAAACAGATAGGTGGATGGATAGATAGATAGATAGATAGATAGATAGATAGATAGATAGATAGATAGATGGATGCTTAATGATAGGAGACTATATTATGAATGAACATTGGTTGAAGGGAGGGATGATGGATGGAATTCTGGGCAGGTGGGTGTGTAGGTGGGTAAATGGCTCTGGAAGGTGCACACACATGCTCACAATCATTGTAGGACTGGGAGGAAGAGATGTGGGGGGCTTTGGGGAAAACCACCTGCCCCTAGGTATAAAAGTCCCCACCTGTGAGGTGGGCAGTGTGCTCATGTGACTACTGAACACAGATAATGGGAAACAAAGAGTCATGCCCCCAATACATGAGCAATAATGCTTGTGGTTTTGCAAACAACAAATCAATCAACTAATCAAGAGTATGTTGACGGCCTTCAATACACTCAGCTCTCCTGTGTTAGCAAATCTGCATCCTATGGAGTGGGGTCTCCTGTTGACATCCAAATTTTATCTAGTTTAAGGCCTAAGCTACAGGTACAGATGGACATAAAAAGTACGGGAGTTCCTCATTGTTAGCAAAATCAATATATATCATTTTAAATGAACTGAAATCACAGAGAAGCTGATTTTCTGAAGCCTTGTCTTGATAACAATAAGACATTTTTTAAAGATGAAGACTAACACCAGAACTGTTACAAAGAAAAGTGCCTCAACCAATGTCAGTGAAGGCAATTAAGAAACACATAGTGTGTTGGAGGGGATCACCTACTGGTGGAGGACAGTATTGCAGCCTGACTCTATTAGACATTATAACAGGGAAACATACACTGGTTAAAGAGGGAGAGGCTGGGAGTCCCACCCAATTCTGCTCCTTAACTTGTTTCACCCAATCTTACATTCATTCTCTGAGGCTTAAGTTTCCTCATTAGTAAACTGAGGGAGCTGATCTTTATTCTAGCTTAAAGTAATAACTCCCATTTTCAATTGCCCTTTGCTGTGATTTGCCTGCATATACATCATGTCATGTAATCCCCACTGCAGCTCCTTAACATAAGATTTTGTTTATTGATGAGGAAACAGAGGGTCAGAGTGGTAAATGAACCACCTGAGAGTCACACAGCTAATAAATAATGAACAGAGTTCAGACCCAGAGCTATTTCTTGAATTGATCTTTCAAAAGTTCAGTGATCCCTGATGAAATAATGAATCCTAGGCAACCCCCATCAATGGCTGCTAAAACCACTCGGTTAAAGTTGAAAGGGAGCTTTGTAGTAGATGGATCAGGCTGTCAACCTCTGAACCCAGCGATCAATCTTAACACCACAATGAGAGAGACAAGCAGAAATTGCCCCCCACCCAGTGGAAAGCACATAGCACCGTCCATGATACATTTCTGTTAAAACAGGAAAAGAAAAAGAACCTGAATTTTATCAAGCCTCTCTAGACCGAACTTCCAATTTAGACAATATTTGGGGAATCTGTATTCCACGTTAGACAAAGCAATAAGCAAAAGCAGAATGTGGGAACTTCTACAGGACAAATGACTCCAGTTCTTCAACAAATCCACATCAAGGGAGAAAAAAAGAGGGAGGAGAACACACAGAAAAAAGGAGACTTGAGAGACATATCAACAAAGTGTTATGTATGGACTTTTTTGGTTCCTGATTTGAACAAACAACCCATAAAGAATAAATTAGGAGACAACCAGAGAAATTTGAACAGTGGGGATATTAGTTGGCATTAGGAATTATTAAGGTTTTATAAAGATGTAATATTGTGGGTAGGTTTTCAAAATATTCTGATATTCAGAGATACAGACTTTAGTATTTACAGATGAAATGACATGATGTCTAGTCTGCTTTTACCATGGGGGATGGGAAGGTGAAATGCCTGGGGTGGGGTGGGGGGTGGTAGGGGGCACTAGATAATGCAAGACTGGACATAGATTGATGGTGGCTTGAACTGGGTGATGAGAACTGGGATATGGTGGCTTGGAGTTATGTACCCCAGAAAAACATGTTCTTAATCTTAATCCATTCTTGTGGGCATGAACCCATCATAAATAGGAACTTTTGATGAGATTACTTCAGTTAAGGTGTGGTCTGGTTGAATCAGTATGGCTATTAATCCTATTCCTGGATGCCTTACAGAGAATCCCACAGAGAAAGAAGCCATGGTGTTGGGGTGGGGGTGGGGGTAGGGGTGGGCAGCCAAAAGCCAGAAGTCAACAGAACCCAGAAAAGAAAGGAAAAGATGCCACCATGTGCATTGCCATGTGGTGGAAAAGCTAAAGAACCCCAAAGACTGCCCACCAGCTAGAAGATACACACCCCAGGAGGAAGCAAGCCTTCCAGCCTCTGAAACCGTGAGCCAATAAATTCCTGCTGTTTAAGCCAACCAATTTGTATATTTGTTTTAGCAGCCAGCAAACTAAAACATCAGATATTCATTATACTTTTAGTCTACTTTTGTCTATGTTTGTAATTTCCCATAATAAAATGTTTGTTTAAAGATCAGCAAGTTTTGCCATTTCTATCTGTGCCACAGAACAAGGGGTGCCATAAATAGGAAAAAAAAATTGCAGTGTTGGTAGAGGTGGGAGGAGGGCAGAAAAGTGAGCAATGGACAAAAGTCTCCAGAATCTATTAACACGGTGCAAGGGCAGGCCTCCTCCTAACAGGCACGGCACTGCTCCCAGGTGCCACCAGCCGGCCATGGCGCCGATTGCCATTTGAGGGGCTGTTCTTTCAAGTGAGCCCATCTTCATATTTACAATGCAAGGAATGGGGATGCCGAGTTTGCCTTGTGGAGTTTAATTTGACCCCCAGCTTTCCTGAACCACGGCAACCCTGCAAAGCTGGAGAGGGTGGGTAGATTCTGGGAAAGAGCCAGCACGGCCGATTTACGATGGTGTCACACCAGAGCTCAGCCATCTTGTTGCCCTGCATGGACATCAGCAGGATTTCCCAGATCTCGAGCTTGAACATATTCCCAATGATGATGTGCATGGGCTGGCCCACCCGCTTGCTGTCGTCGATCACTGTCTGCTGCTTGTCGCATTTTGTGGTGTGGAAATGGAAGGTTACCTAGTCACCAAGAGAGGGGACCCTTGTCTAGACATATCCCCTATGGTCCAGCAGAAGCCCCCTCCTCCCACCCCACTGTCCTCAGGGGTCAGTTCGCCCAACCCTGATCAGATGCCTCAGACCCCCAGAGTACCCCCACCCTGCTTGGACTCCCCCAGGGATGAGGAACTCACTCCTTCCAACGGACCCCACACCTACTCTCAACAGCTCTGAGTGTCAGGAAGTCCTTCCTTAAGTAAGTCCTAGTTCTAAGGCCACAGACACAGCTACTCCAGATATGTGATCAAACACCATGACCCCTAAAGGTCCCTTCTCTGCACTTAGCATTTGGGGCTCAAGAAAATTCCCAGAGGAATTTAGTGTGCCCTCACTGCCACACTAAAGGTTAATCTGCGAAGGACCCAAATTGCCAGGTGAATGGACACAAATTCAGAGCTCTGCAGATGTCCAAGATTGGTAAGCCCAGGAAGGACCTGCCTGGCTGTCTTTTGATCAAGTTGAAGCTGTTTGAGGTGCCATGTGGCATGGCCACTATGGGTAAGGCTGCCATCATAGGGAACCCATCTTGTCTGGGGAGCCCCATCCGATCTGGGGGAGCCCCTTCTGGGCTGGGGCAGCCCTATCCAGTCTGGAGGAGTCCCATCTTGTCTAGGGGAGCCATGCCCAATCTGGGGGAGCCCCATGCAGTCTGGGGGAGCCATGGCCCTGCCTCCTCAGAGGGTGGCCCCACTTACTCAGGATCTAGTGATGAAGGCCGGGAGCTCCCCTGTGACCCGTGCAGGATGATCTTCTTGACCCCTTCCACTTTCAGGAACAGAGCGGGGCCATGGCCCCCAGCCTGGCCCCAGACTGAAATAACCCCACACAAAGGCACTTAGGCAGCTGGGACAAGTGGGAATTTGCCCTGCCAGAAGGGGCGTGGATGAGGGGGCTGTGAGTAGGGGGCAGTGCCCCTCCTGGCCCCTGTGCTGCCCATTGGGACCATTTGGGGCAGCCTGGTCTCCTACCCCATTCACCCCCTGCAGGTAATGTGGGGGACCCTGCCTGACACCCACCTTCAGAGCGTCATGCTTTGGTTTTGTTCCACCCCCAAAAGAAAGAGGTCAGCTCAGACTTTCTTTAAAAAGTGAGGGGAAAGCAGCTTGTCATCGTGAAGGCCAAATTCTTTGGCAGAATTGCTGAGGAGAAGATTAAGGGCGTGGAGGGGACCCTGTGGCCTGGTGGCTTAGAGCCACATGGAGTTAGTTTCACTCAATGCTGACAAATGCTGGGATCCCTTGTGGCCTGAGCACAGGGTCTCTGGTAGCACCTGTTCATCCCTCCTTGTGCAGCCAGGGGTGAGCCTTGGCAGTGTAAGGAACCCACCTCAACAGGTTCTAGGGGTGAGAATGGGGCGATTATTCTCCTGGCATCAGAACCCCTTCTCCCGCTAAAAGTGAAACTTCCTGCAAAGACGTGGTGTTTGGCGCCACCTTGTGGCCGACATAATTCTTAGGCCTCCGCTTCCCGCTGTACTAAGGAAGGATTCTGGGCGCCACAAAACCATTCCCCCCTTTTTTTGATTTGTTACAAAAAGAAGGCACACAGGGCCCTGCTATGGGGGAGAGGCAAGGACCCTGGACTAGGAGCCAGATAGGCCTGAGTTCAAAGGCTGCCCCAACCTTTTATTTACAGGTTCTGTGGCACTGGTCTCTCCCATCCTCTCTAACTCCCTTTTCCCAGTTGTGAGACAGGAAAATTGACTTCCTCTGCCCTCCCTCTCCACTCCCTGGGGCAGTGGGCAGGACCCTGTAACCCAGCACCCCTGAAAGGGTTGACTTTCTTGAGGAGCTGTTAGCATAGAGGGGGTGAAGCCTGGGCTAATTGGTTCAGACAAATCAGGCCTCCTCCAGGAAGCCCTCCCTGAGTGCTCAGACACCCACCAGCCCAGTCTCCATGTCTCTGTGAGGACACGACATAAGGGGGGAGGGAGTAGAGACTCTTCCCTCCTCTGTTCCGGCCTTTCTTCACACACAGCAACCTAGAGGGGTCTGCATACATAGGAGGTAGCATGGATCCATAGATAATTAAAATAAGTCATTACCAAAAAAGGTCTGATGCGGTTACTTTGGTTTGGGGGCTTGTGACACACAGCAGGGTTGGAGTAGGGGTTGCTTTTGAGGTCTAGCGATGTTCTGTTTCTTGACCCAGGTGTTTACTTTATAAGTATTCATTATACTTTACTTTGTTTTATGCATTTTTCTGAGGGTTATAATTCGCAATAGAAGGAAAAAGTCTGAGCATGTCTACCACTGCTAATGAATTGCTTCCCATAGTAGAAAGGTCAAAAGGCACCGGCAGACTGTAGAGATATTTAGGAAGTGGAACTATAGGATTGGCCCCTGGTTGGCTAGGGGTGCAGCAAGGGGGGAAGGGAAGGTTGAAGCTGATGAGTTAGAAAATAAAATACCAGAGCACATCACACATGGTAAAGGCTTGTTTGCTTCATTACGGAGAAGAATGAGGGTCCCCTGCTGGGTTGTGCCCAGGTTCAGGCCACAACCCCCAGACTGACCCCCACCCCCACCCCAGCATCTCCTCACAGATCTTATTGACAACTCACTCCTCTCTTAGAACTTAGCAAAGGTTTCCCACTGCCCTCAGGATAAGTTCCCAACCTCTTTCGTGGTTTACACAGCACTACAGACTCATCCTCTGCCTCTTGCTGCACCATTTTTCTCAGCCAGGCTCAGCTTCTCTGGGTCCCTGAATTTGGCAGGGCTCTGGACTCCTAAAGTTGGCCTTTGCAAATCCCTCTATCTGAAACGCTCTCCCATCTGGTTTTGTTCCTCTAACCCCTCAACTAGTATGCCATATGCTCAGGGAAGCTGCCCTGACCCCCCTCAGGTGAGGTTCCCTGCTCCCTTACACCCCCTCCCCCCATTGACTTTACCACTTTTCATTCATGACATTTTGCATAATTGTAATTGTTTACAATAATGTGTTTTAACTTTCTGGACCAGGAAACTGGTGAAAGTTTTGCTGACTTGACAGGGAGCCACCAGGGGCAGGACAGGAATGGAGATCCTTCTCCATCCCCCTCCCCAGCAGAGGCAATGGTGAAGCTGGACCCCAGAAAAGCCTCCAGTGTGAACAGCTGGCTGTTTTTTACCTCCTCCTTGCAAGAAGCAGCAGGAGCCTCAGCGCCTACTTATCCAGTAGAAACCTGCTTTCCTGGGCACATCCTTCTACCCGCCCCCTTGCTCCATGACTCCATGCAAGGCAATGGGGGATAGTCTTCTCATTCAGAAGGAAAGTCTCCTTCCCCTTTCTTGGGTTTCCATGGAGATTGATCTTCCTTAACCTGGCTGGCCAGCTGGCATGCTGAGTGAGGGAAGGGTAGGAGAGCTCCTGGAGGGAGGGAGGCATGCCTCATTACAGGTTCGCTCCTTTTGGATATTTAATGAGGCTGGTAGTCTAAGGTTAGGAATACAGGTATCGGAATCCGACAATCCAGGGTGTAAGTTCCAGCTCCGACAGTTGCCGGCTGGTTGTACAATCTTAGGCAAGACCCTTCACCTGTCTGAATCTCACCTTTCTCATCTGAAAAATTGGTAAGGATTCAAAAAAATATAGAAGCTATTTAGCTTCTTTATTATTGAGGTCTATGACATGCAATAGGCACCAGGGAGAGACCTGTGAGAAAACAGTCCAATCTGAAAGATTTTGTTTCTAAGTGTTTCACCTCCACTGAGTCCTTTCCATACTTTCAACTTAGTTTTCATAGAAATGACTTTCTTTTCCCTCTCCTATTTCACTGGTAATGACATGAATTAAATTCCTTAATTACAATGACAAGTTCAACTGGCATAAAGAGACAGGGAGCAGATACCCCTGACTCTTGGTAAAAAAAACTTAACTGAGGGGAGCAGCATGAAGAGGCAAACTAGAGCAGTGTTTTTCAAACCACAGATCATAACCCACCAGTGGGCCATTGAAAAAATGAATTTAGTGAGTTGTAACCATCATCTATTTAATGAGCTAGAAACTAAAATATCAGAGCACATCACGAATGTTAAAAGATCATTTCATGTAGCCTTTGTTCCTGTTCTACATATGCATGTGTGCTGGGTTTCTCACCATGGGCATTGGCCCCCTTGAACATGCCCTTCCCTGTCCTAGGGAGACCTCCCGCCCTATGTCCCCTCAACACGAACATGAATACATTCTTTGCCTCAACTTTCTATGAACTCAATTTTGTGTGATTCCTTGATTAATTGATTATTGGTTATTTGATTGATTAATGTCCATCTCTCCCACACACACTGGACTTTGAGCTCCATGAGTGCAGGGCTATATTTATTCTGTGGACCTTTGTAGCGCCAGTTCTAGCACAGTGCTGACTATACCTCAGGTTGCCCAGTAGGTATTTGGAAAGACAAGAGACGGAGCATGGGGGAAGAGAAAGAGGGCTGGGGGAGACCACGGCCACTTCAGTTGGGACATGTTGGTTTAAGGTGCCTGCACTGCCCCGGCTGGGGTGGGGGGTCGCTTGTCCTGGAGGTGGTTGGCTGTACCTGTCCCCAGGGAGGTCCAGGTCCAAGGTGGCCATGTGAGGGGCAGGGGAGAGGCAATGCGGCACACTGGTCAAGCTCATGAACTCTGGTCCCAGACTGCCTGCGTTTGAATTCTTGGCTCTGCCACATGTTGGCTGAGTGAAACATGGGCCAGCCTAACATCTCTATAACTGTCTCCTCATCAAGTTGAAGAGACTGTAATGAGGCAAGGATGAGAAAGGAAGCCAAGCAAGGAGAGGGCAACTGCTGCATTGAGATCATGTAAAAGAGGGAAAAAAGGCAGGGAAAACTTTTTCAGCAGCAGATTTTTCACTTGTCTGGAGGCTAATGGCAGGGAGGTGGGGGTGGGAGGATTCAAGACACTACAGAAAGGGGAGAGTCAGTGGGGCAAGGCTGGAGGGGTATACATGAGCAAGAAGAGGGGCTCAATTGGAGGGCAGGGAGATCCCACCTCCAGGGTGGAGAGTTCGGAGAATACAGAGAGGCAGTGCGTTGTCTCAGTGCTCAGAAAGGGAGAGGGTCATGGGGTCATGAGGCAAAACTTCTGTGGGAACCCAGAGCTCGGAACCCCCCAGCCCCTGGCTCTTTCTGACAAACCACAGACCAAGTAAGAAAAGAAAGCCAGACGTCTTGGGCAGGGTGGGAGGGGTCCCTAGTTGACTGGGGTTGGCAGAAGCTACCGACTGATGGGCCTGGAACTCGAAGTGAGGAGACCCAGGGTGTTTTCGGTGCCCGGAACCCCTCCACCCGCCACTCCCCGCCCCACTCAGACCAGTCTGAACCCCTGAACCCTTTGCAGTTTCCAGGGAGGGAGCCCCGAGCGTCAGAGGTGGCGTCCAGGAGGTGGCGCGGGGGCCGGGCCGCCAGGAAAGAGGGCTCTGACCGCGGAGGGGGCAGGAAGGACAGATACAAAGCCGGGAGAACCCGGCGAGGGGGCAGGCCGGGGCGGGGTCCAGCGGGGCGGCAGGGCCAATCCGAGAGCGGGGCTCGCGGCCGCGAGAGGAGGAGGCCAATCGAGTCCCGGCGCGACCGAGGAGGCGGCCAATGGGCGGGGAGGACGATCCCGAGTGGCCCCGCGCGGAGTTTCGAATCCGCGGGCGTCCGAGGGGGCCGCGGGGCGCGGCGGCTGGGTGGCGCTGGGGGCGCACGGGTGAGTGCGCGCCGGGCCGAGCGTGGCCTCTGCTCCCAGGAGCCGGGGTGGGGGGAGCGTCCAGCTGGGGCAGGCCCGGCCTCTGGGGCGTCTGGACATTGCAAGGCTCCAGACGAAATGGGGGGCGTCGGTCGGCCGGCCGGGGTTTGGGCGGGAGCGCGGCTGTTGGGGAGCCGCGGGCTGGGCCCTGGGCCGGGGGCTGAGGCTGGGCGCGGGCAGGTCCGGGCTCTGGCTGCCTCCCCGCCTGAGGCAGAGCGCGGGATGGACGCTGGAGTGAAAGGGCAGCCCTTTGGGAAACTCGAAGGGAGGGGCTGCAGGAAATGCTCACCATCCTGGGTCGGCCCCTTCTCTCTTCTGGGTCTTACCTTTCCCTCTTCCAAGAAGCGTTCTCCTTCCCGCACCCACCCCATAGACCTCCATCCCGTCTCCTCCCTGTACCCAGGGTCCCTGTGGAGCATGGGAGTGTGGGTTGCCTTGCTGACTTGTGCTTCCACCTCCTCCCCAGGCTGCTGCGGGCAGATGGCCTCTCGGTGGCAGAGCCTGGGGGCCTCCAGGCGCCGGAGATCGCGCCAGGACCAGGAGCAGCTCGGGGAGAGTGAGGTCCTGCAGCCTGTGGCCAGCCATCAGGAGACCTCCTCGCGGTCCCTGGGCTCCCTGTGCAGGGAGTTCCAAAGGAGGCTGCCCCTGAGGGCAGTCAGCCTTAACCTCGGGCCGGGACCCTCCTGGAAACGTCTGGAAAACCCAGAGCCAGGGCAGCAGGGCCTGCAGGCTGCCACTCACTCAGCCAAGAACGCCTTGGGTGCCGTGTCCCAGGTAATGCCAACAGTGCCAACCATTCCTTTATGGGAGGCTTCCTTTGTGCTCAGGGAACCCAAAGAATAGAGACTGCTTGAAGACAGGAACTCAGATCTTTTCACTGCTGTATAACCAACATTCCAGATAGATCCTGGCACATAGTAGGTGTTCAACAAATAGTGGAGTGAATGAAAACAGTGTCGTGGAAGAGACAGATCCTCACAATACAGAGTGAAAAGAGCTGTGACGAGGAATGGCAAGCGAGTGGCTGTAGGAGCTAAAGGTGGGGGGACAACAAACACAGGCTTAGCCAGTGAAGGCTTCCTAGAGGAGGCATTTCCAAGGAGTTCCCCGGGCAAAGGAGAAGCGTATTTAAGGCAGGTGAAGTAGCATGAGAGCAAGATGCTAAGGAGAACAGGCAAGAATTTAATCTGGGTACGGCCAGAGGACAGAGCAAGTTGGGCACAGAGAGAGGTATGGTGTGCCAAAGCTGTTTAGACTCTCTCAAGAACAGCTGGGGGACTGGAGAGTTGTAAGCAGGGCAGGGATCTGATGAGATTTGTATATTAGAAACAGTTCTTTAGCTACCTTGATAGGAAAGGGATCAGAGGCAGATCCCGAGGGTCCTGGGGGCCTGGACTTGCAGAAGACTGAACAACCTCAAGAGCTTCTCCAAAGATACATTTGAGAGGATTTGGTATCAGATGAAATTGAATGGGCAGGAAGATGTTGTCTATGTTGGGTGTGAGGTGCCATGTGTCTTCCAACCAGACAGGTCTTCAAACCTGAAGCTGGAGATGTCACCTAGAAGGGACAGAAGCTGTGAAAGTGAAGAGATCTTCAAGGAGTGGTCTCCAAGGAGAGAGGCAGGGTCCTCTTGGCTCCTGGTAGGGAATTCTGAAGATGCAGGGAGAAGGAAGCTGTTTCTGAACCCTTTGCAGAGAGGTCTCTGAGCCAAGTGTTAGCCTTTGTCTGGACGAGCCCTGTGATCCTTTCTGCCACCTCCAGGGATCAGAGAAATGAAACGAGGTCACTTGCCTGAGGTCACATGACTCCACAATTTCAGGTTTTGTGCTAACATCTGGACTCTGGGCAGTCCAGCTGATGAGGAGACCCAGCTGGCACATCCTGCCCCCAAGCTGGTGGGAATGACCTTGAATGCCAGTGCTGTGAGTTAGGGTTTGAGCCTGTGGGCAATGAGGACACATAGAAAGGCTCTGGGCACCCAGTTGTCATGGTCAGAACTGCCCTTTAGAAGGATCTCTCTGTGGACCAATGTGGCTGATGGACTAGAATGAGTGAGACCAGGGGCAGGAGGATAAACCGTCTCCTGGTGTCGGGGACTGGAGCCTGGTCTTGTCTGGCCTTTCTCTTGGATCTCGAAAGTGGGTTTGGACTTAGACAAACGGAGGCTCTTAAGAGTCAGAGAGGTCTCTTCTGCCTTTCCAGGGACTCAGCATGCTGAGTCATTTCATGTGGTGTCATCCACAATCCTTGCCCTGAGACTAAAAGCAGCCTGTAGGACAGCTGGCAGGCTAGGGGTTGGAGGAATGGCCTGGAGACCCTGGAGAAGCTCCCCCTTGGTGTTGTGTGTGCTCACCTTTCCATGTATCTATCACAGAGAATCCAAGAATCCTGTCAAAGTGGCACCAAGTGGCTGATGGAAACCCAGGTGAAAGCCAACAAGAGGAAGAGAGGGGCACAGAAGGGCAATAGCCCCCCACCTGGCAGCTGGAGCCAGAAGAGTACCCGGCTGTCTGGAGCTGCCCCTGCCCGCTCAGCCCTGGGCCCCTGGGAGAGGAAGAGTCACAGCCTCTTTGCCCATCTGAACCCACGTGCCCACCCACCGCGGCAGTCGAGGAGGGAGGCTGCCTTCAGGAGCCCCTACTCCTCAACAGAGCCCCTGTGCTCTCCCAGGTAAATGGGGCAGCCCCCTGCCCTGGGCTGGTGGGTCCAAGTCTAGGCACGATTCTTCTGACTTGGCCCACAAAAGACTGATGGGACCCAAGGGGTTTCTGGGCACCTCCCGTGGCTGCCCAGGAAACCAGGGCACCCGGAGCTGAGCCATATCCGTGTTCTGGCCCAGCTCTGCCCCTACTACTGGGGGACCTGGGAAGCCCTTAGAGCCTCAGTCCCTATCTGTAAGAAAAAGAGGTGAGCTTAGCTCTGGTTGGACCATACTCACCCAAGCCTCCCAAGGGGCTCCAGAGCAAGTTTTCAGCTACCAGAGGGATTTAGCCCGGGCTGAAGCTCAGTCTGCAAGTGAGGAACTGTAGAGCTCCCAGCCCTCGACCTTGACCTCAGGGGCTTTGATGTCCCTGTTCTTTACCAGATGCTCCAAATCACTCTGATGTCACTTCTAGGGTATTGGTCTGGGGTGAGCATTCCTGGCCTCTACTATTTATCTCCTGGCCCTCAACCAGGTCCCAGTGCTGGGTTGAAAGGGGCTCCTGAGACACATTTCCAAATAGTCACTGGTGTGCTTTTCCTTTTGTTCAGTGAGTCTGACAGTGACCCAGAGCCTGTGGGGGCAGGAATTCAGCATCTCCAGAGGCTGTCCCATGAGCTGGATGAGGTCATTGTGGCTGAAGAGAGGTGAGCTGGCATCCCACGCTTCAAAGCAAGAAATGGCCAACAGGGTGTCCCTTAGCTATGCTCTCTTTTCAGGCAGGCTTCTGGCTCTGGCTCAAACTCACTGTGTGCCCCTGGCCAGTTCCTAGCCCTCTGTGAGCCTCAGTCTCCTTGTCCATAAATGAGAGGAGATGAAAGACCCAGATTGGGATGGTGGCCACGGATGCAGCCTGAATGTGTGAGGTCCTCTGGCCATGTTTGTCCATCGCCTTTCCATGTGGCTGGTTACTTGGTCTAGAAAGACCTGCCCTTCTTCCAACTCTCTCCAAGGCTGTTCCATGCTCTGCGTGCCCATGGAACTTGGGAAAGCTGCATGGTTGCATGGAGTTCCTGGTCTCTGCTCAGAGCCCTGTCCCCAGGACAGGCCCAAGCCCCTGAATTTGGCCCATTTCCTCTGCTGTGTAATGACCATGATGGCCTCTTGGGGAGGCTCTGCCAGCTCAGTTTGGTGGGTTGTGTTCTCAGGTCTGGTCTGTGCCAGGTCACAGCCTCTGGCACCCCGTGGCACTGACCCCTCCCCTCCCCCTTTTCCATCTCTAGTGACCGTTTCTCTCATCTGTGACTGAAGACCGTGTCCTCAAGTAATGCCCTCGCCCAGGCTCCTTTCTCAAGTTCTCTTCTTCTTCCTCATGTATGAGCACTTAGGTGTATGTGGACGCATGTTCTGAAAAATCCCACAGAGCTGGTGAGCATAGCCGAACAAGAAGAATGCAAGTCTTACTACCCGCTCAGAGCCAGAGCTGCTAACCTTCCTGACCCCATCACTAATTGAGCCTGCTGGGGCCCCCAAGGAGCTGGAACCACCTTCCAACCCCCAGTTTGAGGGGGATGACTATGATGTCCCCATGTCCTGCGGTTTGAATACAATGAGGGGCACTGAGGGAGCTCTGTCTTGCAGGAAATGAGCCATATCTGACTACCACAACCACTAACCCAGGATGTCCTGGAGGAAGCCCCCAGGAGTTGACAGGACCCCCTGGACCACTGCTAACAAGGACCTGCCTGACAAGGGACCCAGAGCGGAGGTTGCTGTGGGTCCATCCATGACCACAACTGGACCCATCCATGACCTCCTACCACAGCCTGAGAGTGACTTGGGGGCATCGTGGAGAGGTGGGGAGATGGTTCTTCCTGCCCCCAAGCCTTGTAGCAGCCTCATCTGCAACATGAAGCATAGGCACTAGAAGGTTTTTGGGAACTCTAAGCTTTGTCCCCAGGAGCGGGGTCTGTGGGAGTCACCCACATATTCACTCATTTCCCAGTATTTCCCATACCAAAGCTCTTGGGAACCCAGTTCCCATCCCTGCTTCCCCTACCAGAACCCAGGAAGAAGGGACAGGAGAGATTTCCAAGCTTACGGGTATTTCTATGCTTAGCGCAGGGCACTATGGCGTGCAGGGAGAGCGTGGCACTGTTCAGGAGCAATTTCTGCCCTTTGTAAGTTATTTAAGAAGTCTGCTTTGTCACTTTAGTTGAAAGAAACCAGCATGACTTTCCTGGATAACACTGCTTTTTCTTAATAAACATCATCTTTCTGCATCTGGTGCCTCTTGCCTTCCACCCATCCTCCAGGCCTGAGCTGGGAGAACACGAGTAGCAGGAAAGGTTTACTCAGCTTAGTTCAGACCAAAGCACATTTTAAAGGCAAATAAGGTTTTTTTATTTAAGTAACAACGCTTGAGAGTTAAAAACAAGCTCACATCAAAATCAAGACCAGTTCTAAAAATCTTTTAACTCCATAGAGGGTTTTTTTTTTTTTTTTGGTCTTGTTAGAAATCTGATATTTTACATTTTCTTTCCTAATGGATTTTGTACAAGGTATCCATAAGGAATAGAATAAACCTTTTTCACCACAGAACTAGCCCACTAAAGATGATACTAAGGTTACAGCTTAGGAACAGTCAGACCACGGACAAGGCCGGGCTGGCTGCTACCACCAATTAAACAAATAAAAAAGAACAGCGGGGTCTGAGGGTGGGGGTCCCGGGAGCAAGCTGCCCTCGTCTGCCCTGCCCCTTCTCAGTGTCACCTGCCTCTCTTTGTCCAAAGAGCGTGAAGTCAAACTGACTCCTCTTGACCACCCTGTTGGTTTCTCAGCAACAAAGCCTGGGCCAGGCCTCACAGCTTGGACCTAAGAAACTTTTCCCAAGTTCCAGAAGGCAAGGAAAAGAAGTCATGTTTCTTTTGGCTGAGCCAAAGAGAATAGGTTTCCAGAGCACTTGGCACCCAAACCCCTGGGATCCAGCAGGGAAGTTGGTTGCTTAAGGCGGGGTCACCTGCAGAGACTCAGCCTGCTTCAGTGGTCAGGGGCCCCTCCCAGGCAGGGCTGCACCTTGGCTGGATGGGCAAGTGTTGGAAAACCAGTGCCACCTCTGGACCGATTTATATCTGCCTCAGGGTCTGGCTTCCTGTTAAACATTGGCGCCCCTTTTTGCCTGCAGGTCACTTCCTGGGCATGAGCCTGTGGACTCGAGAGTGGTCGGAGGATAGTTTAGAAACCATTCGTGCCTGGGAGGCTCTGGATTACTGAGGTTCAAACAGGTTTGTTTTCTGAGGCTCAGCACCCAGATGGGAGCAATGCATCCAAATGCATGAAAGGAGTCTACATGTTTGTTTGTTTGTTTAATATTTTGCAGAGCCTAAGGGAGGAGTTGGGCTCTTTAGAAAAATGCGAAGGAGCAGGCCCTGGCTAAGAACACACCCTGAACCCACAACGGAGAAAACTGAGAGGGAGGCGGCCCACCGGAGGGGGAGAACAAACATGCCACACAAGAAACAATGAACTTTGGTCAGGCGGGAAGCTCTGTTTTCCAGCTGCTGGAGAGCAGGCACACCAGGAGCTGGAAGGATTCTCTGGAAAAACAGTCAGATTGGGGTTCACAGAACTACTCAGGGAGAGGCAATAGCACCCCCTCCAGAGAAGATGACTTGGTTCTTCTTTTCTCCAACTTGACTGGAGAACAGAATTGAACAAATCACTAGGCAAGAAAGTGCATATTGGTTACATAGTTGTCGTGAAAGCAGTACTGATACATAAGTTGTCTGAGTCTCATTAATATAAAGAAACACACACACATTCATACACACTAACTACAGCTCTGAGGGGGTCGTGTTCACAACGGCTCACTGTCCGCCATCAGCATCTCCAATGTGGAGTCGTTAGAGTCCCTGGGAAGGAAGGGGTGGTGGCCCTCCTGCAGTGTCCTCATCCCAGCTCCCACCCGTGGAACCACAGAACCCTGCTCACCTCGACTCCAAATTCCCCAGGACCCAGGCACAATCACTTGCTCCCCTCCTGGGGTTCTTGGGGGAGTGGGAGTCTAACTGGGGACAAAGTATCTCATGCCCCTGTCATCATTTGAGAGTATTATATCAGCACCTTCTGCCAAAAGGAGAAGCTAGTGTTTCAGAGAATCAGATTAAGTCTGCCGAAGTGCAACTCAGGGTATTTTTGGAGGGCAGGGGGGATTAGGGTTGAGTGGCTACACCCTATGACCTGGTGCCTTATGGAGAGCCAAGAATGATGATGTGTTAAAGAGGGGGTGGGTATGTTCAAGCCACTGGGAGGCAGAACCAGACAGGAAGGCCGGAGCTGACAGCACCCTCCCCAGCAAACCCACCAGCAGCTCTGAGCTCGTATGCAGGATGTGGTGCTGGAAGTGGAGCAGAATTGTTGGCAGACAGCTTAGGCAAACATGGCAGGGGCTGGTAGAACATTTCTAGTGAGAACAGGGTGGGGGCTGGGAGCCCAGACGCTTCCAGGCCCAGCAGGGCACCCACAACCAGCAGCTGCCACTGTGGAGGACGTTGGCTGCATGGGAGCTGTAAGACGTAGACATTGAGCAGAAGCAACACTGAGCTAACACAGGTGCCTCCTGTGAGTACAGATATCCGGGCCCTGGGGTGCCCAGCCCTGACACCAAGCCCTGGCTGACAGAGCTGGGGTCAGTCTCAGTGACAACCTACGGGGGCTCTGAGGCTACCCTGAGCAGCCCCACATGGCAGGGTCTGCGCCTGGACCAGGAAGTAGGAGAGAGGTACAGAGGCCAGTGCCTGGGCAGCAGCAGGAAGGCCAGGGCAGTCCTCGAGGGGCCCAGGAGACCCAGGAGATCACTGTCACAAACCAAGCTGAGTGGCACAGGGAAGGGAAGAAAATACAATAGGTTGAGCCAAAATGTCATGAATCTTCAGAACCCTGAGGTCTCGGCTTGACACCTTCCAGGGTCCATACAGGAGAAGTCAGTCTGAACAGAGCTGGGGGAGGGGGCCATACCAGTACACTTTGAGGGATGTCTCAGTACTCTTTGGGGGTGTTTCTGTTCCTGCGACACCCAGTTTGGACATCAGTGCCAGGCACACCCACTATCCCACTGGCGACTCTCCATGGAGGAGGGGTCCCTTTAAGGTGGTGGGACAACAGCGCCTCCCTCCCAGCCCACCCAAAACTCCTCTCTCAGGCTGAGTCAAAGGCGTGAATCAATGGACACCCCAAGGGGCCAGAGGCTTGAACAGCCTCAGGAGGCAGAAGTGTAGGACGGCAAGGTCTAGGAAACAAAAATCTCCCACCCATCTCAGCTGGGGGAGCCCCTCCAGTTACAGAAGGAGGGGCAGGCCCAAGAGGGTGAGCAGTGGCTCGAGGGTCACAGCCAGCCCAGCTGGGCCAGAGCCCTGGCTGCAGCCTCCCAGGGAGGGCACAGGGCAGGATTCCAGGAAGAGGATCACCTGTCCTCAGGGGCCATGGGGAGATGGTGAGGACACCGAGGGCAAGAAGGGCAGACAATGGACAGCAGGACAGTCCATCAGCACCAGACCCCACCCCCAGGAGTCCCAGGGCCATCGATAGACACGTGACCATGAGGAGGGACCCCACGGGCATCCTCTCACTTCCAGAAAGTGGTCACTTTACTATAAGAGAGCCAGACCCATGCTGGTGTCCCAGGATGCCACAAGAAGGGTGGACACAAATGCCACTTGCCCCTCACACAAGACAGCGCAGAAGCTGTGCCTGCAAACGGCTACTGATCATGGGTCTGGAGGCTTCTCCCTGCAGGGCCTGCCTTGGCATCCCTGCTGCAGCCTCAGGGACTCAAAGATGGTGGACTTTGCCCAACCACCACAGCTCTGGGCAGGCCTGTCCCCCAGGATTCTCCAACACTCAGCTCTGACCTGGGCTTGCTGTCACAGGCATGGGAGAGGCAGCAGGGGCTGCACTGAGACCCTCAGATCTCGTCCCCAGGCAGCCCAGGGAGGCTCCCAAGGCTGGACAGTGTGCCCCACCCCCACCCCTCTGGTCGGATACTGCTGGACACACAAGGAGGGAAAAAGCAGGAAAACGCCTGTGTCTGGAGAAGGCAGCTCTTCCTGTCCCCACAGGTAGCCCCCCAGCCTGGGAAGCAGAGAGCTCATTATGCTTCCAGGGTCCCCACCCTGCTTTAGACAACCGCGTGGCCTCTGTCCTCTGTCCCCTTTGGTCTCACCAGAATTCTCTTTGGATTCTTGATAGAGGTGAAGCCCCAGCTGCTCCCCATCCTTGTTCCTCTCTGCGAATCCCAAAATGTAAAAAAAAAAAAAACCCTATCCTTGGGCACCTCTGCAGTTTTGCTGCCCTGCCACCATGTTCTCAGAACCGTGCTCCTTAACGTGTGGTCCATGAACCAGCAGCATCACCTAGGGGTTGTTAGGCAGCATCTCAGGCCTTCTGAATTCAAATATGCATTTAAATCAAGTCCCCAGGGGACCCCAGTGCACATGCGAGTTTAAGTAGACTGGAGACTTCCCCACTCCACAGTAAATCAAATTCTTCCCAAATCACTCACTTCACTGAAGATTTCTTTCACTTGCTTTCTTAGCTGGGACCCGGCTCCCACCATCCCCACTAGTGAAAATCTCATCCAGGCCATTGCTTCCCCCTCCCTTCCCTTGCAGGCTGGTATTTTGGGGCATCCCCCTCTTTCTCTGCCTTCCTGGTACCTCCTAACCTCCAGGTCATTCTCCTTCAGCCTCGGACAATTTTGGCATTTGCGTTACGGATGTCTTCTCTACCCCAAATCTTGTCACCATCCCATGTGATGCCAACATCCACCAGGTGACCCCACAGCACCCCAACTTCTCACTTCCTTGACACCTTCAAGGTAACTTTTACCTCTGCTCCACTTCCTTCTTTACCTCTTTCACCTGGAACTGTCCCACCGTGGAGATCTTCCAGCAAGACACATCACTCCCTGGCCACAGCCTCCTCCCTCTCCAGCTGTCTTCCTCTCCCTCTGTGTCCACCCTCGGCCACTTGCCCCTCCTCCCTCAGCCAGCCGCCCTGGGACATGGCTTCAGACACTCCTTCAGCAGCACCCTGAGGCACCCCCTCTTCTTGCCCAACAAAATCCCAACCTCAGATCCAATGATCCCCTTCCTCTAGGCCTATGCCTAGGCCTCTGAGCTCTTTTGAAAACTCACGCTGCACACACACCAGCATATGATCCTTCCTGGATCTCCACAAAGTCGTAGTCTCCAGGCTGGGCTGGACCTCCAAGCCGTGCCCTTCTGTCCATGGCAGCTACTTCTAACCTTGACTCTCTTGGGATCTCCCTCCTACCATCCCTCCCTATTCTCAGTGGATTGTGGACCTTAAACTTCACAATGGGGCTAGAGGAGACCCTCTCTTCTTCCTGCCACCCGACCCCAATACCTGCCTGGCCCCGTGGCAAGCATGCTAGCTTCCTCTGCAAGCCCCTCCCCTACTCTGTCCAACAGGACTAGGACCATCCCCACCCAGCACAGGCATGGCCATGTGACCCAGGCAGGCCAATCCAAGGCCTCCAATCCCATGCCCAGGACCTCCTGGCTGGTCCAGGCCTGCACACAGGCCCCGAGGGAGGCAACCAGCTGTGGGAGCCTCGTGGCCTGGGGGAGGGCTTCGCTCTCCTGAGGGGGTGAGATCTGTGCACCAGGTAACACAGGGCAATTGCTCCTTACCTGGAGAGAGCACCTGCCTGAGAAGGAAGACAACCCAGAGACAAGCAGAGCCTGAGAGAAGGAGACTAAGAGACCCGACACTACAGTGGGGACTCCTGAATCCAGGACTGCAGAAGCCAGTGGCACCTCTTGGCCTTCTCAGGAGAGGAGCCAAGAAATTCCCTTTTTACTTTGGCTTTCCATTACTAGTGACTGAAGGATTCCTGAGAAATGCAGCAGCCACTTCTTCATGCCCTTCGCCCCCATTTCCCTCCTCAACCCACTTCAGTCTGGCTCTGGTCCCAGTGCACTGAAATTTCTTATCAAGGTCACCAATGATTTCCTTCTTACTGAGTCCACAGACAATTTTAGTCCTCTGCTGCATCGCAACTCCCCTGCAGCAACTGACACTCTTGACCACCCTCTTCTTCAGAGCCACTCCTCTCTTGGGATCCAGGCCACTGCCCCATCCTGCTCTTCTTCCAGGACAGAGGTGGAGCCTGGACTCCAGAGTCACACAGCTGTGTGACCTCGGGCAAGTCACTTAAACTCTCTGTGACTTTGTTTCCTCGTCTGTTAATGGGGATGGCAGAACCTACCTCACAGGGTGGTTCTGAGAATGCAGTGAGTAAATAGATACAATGCACATAGAAAAGTGATTATTATACTAATGTTATCCCTGGGGACTGCTGCTCAGGTGCCTTCAGGCTGAGCGCTCATTCACTTCTCTTCTCCCACTTCACCCTCCCCCAGGGGGCCGTACTTACTCCCACAGCTTCCTGCAGCCCCCAAATGCTGACGCCGCCACTGAGCTGCAGATCCACACATGCTGCCATCTTCTGACCTTCCTCCTGCACATCCCTCCCTGGCACCTCCCACTCCACATGCCCCAAACAGAGCTCATCACCTTCTCCCCAATCTGCTTCCCAATTCCAGTGACTGTGCCACCTACCCCGGCACCCAAGTAACAAGGCTGCCATACTTGGCTTCCCCTCTCTGTCTTCGGTACATCTGATCCTTCAGCAAATCCAATCCTTTCTACCTCAGAAATTCCTCTCAGACCCTCCGTCTCCTCTCCATGCCCACTGCTGCCTTTCTGTTCCTTCTGACCCACCTTCCACCAGCAGCTGGAGGGGTCCTTCTGAATCACAGACCTGGTCGGGTCACCCCCATCACTCACTCCACTTGCCTCAAGGACTAAGTCCAAACTTTGCAAGGCACACAAGGCCTTCCCTCTGCACCACCCCTCCAGCTCCCTCCCCACTCTCCTCCCACATCACACTCAGGGGAGCTGAGTCACTGACAGTTTCCAGAATATTCTTGTTCTCTGAACTCTGCTTTTGCTGCCGCCGACTCTGTCACAAATGCTCCTCCCAGCCCCTTCTGGATGACTCCTTCAGATCCCGAAAACCAACCTTGCCCCCAAGTCTGGGCTGGCTACTCCTCTCGGGGATCCTGTAAGTCTCTGTGCTGCCCTCTCAGACATCGTGGCTCTTACCCCACTGTGCTGTCAACATCTGAAACTTCTCCCATCTCCCTCACTAGACTGGCAGCCACCACACTGGACTCTACTGGGGATGCTCCCCTGCACCCAACTCAGGGCCTCACCCAAGGCAGCTGCCCAGTGGTGGGGTTTGACGAAGGAAGGACAGAAGGGTAGAAGGAAAGGAAAGAGGGAAGGTAGGAGGGAGGGAGGAAGAAGGAAGGAAAGAATAAATGATTGATTAAACAAATGAACAGCCTACAGTTTCCCCCTCCCCTGTCCCCTCCCCAGCCCCAAGTTAGGCTGCTACTCACCTGGCACTGGTTTGGGTACTTCTCGGTGGGCCTGCCCATGATGAAGATCTGGGAGGGAGGCAGGCCAAGCACACTGCAGATGGAGATGTCCTTTGTGAAGCCATAGGCAGCACTGATTCTGAAGAAGCATTGAAAAGCAGGGCAGCTCATGGAGGGAGGCAGAGGTCAGCTGACCCACCCCTCCTCCAGGAAGGCTTCCTAGACCACCCCCAGGGAGGCCCTGCTTGGGGCTCTTTATCTGCACTCTGTGATGCTCCAAGCCATGGGCCCAGCCGACATCAGGAACCAACTCCAGGGATGGCCTCCCTGTCCTCTGCCCAGCACCCCAGGCCTGGCCAGGAGTCAGTTCTGAATGGCCCCTGACCCTGTGCCATGCCTGGCACAGACCAGGCAGCAGCTTCCTGAAGCAGGGTCATCTGACATCCTCCCCTGAAGCCCGATCCCAGTTCAGAGAGCTGCCCAGGATCCAACCTCATTCCAGTGTCAGTTCCAGATCATCACCCTGCCCCACCCCAGCCCCCTGGCTTGAAACCACTTCCTCTGTTGAGCTCACCATCAGCTGCCCCTCACTTTGTCCCTTCCATCAATGTCCTCTTCTTGTCTCCGAATGACCTGCCCCCAGTTCAGTGGAGGCTTTTGATCCCTTCCTTCCTTCTGAGTCCCAGGACCCCTGGGATGGCTTGCTGTGAATGTGGATAACCTGCACTCCCACATCCTCTCAGCTTCTTCCTTTCTTTTTTTTTTTCCCCATCATCATGTCCTAGATTTATTACAACTGACCTGCAGGCAAAAGGATAGAACTATTACATAAACACTGCAATTCCATGTATATACTTTAAATAGAGGAAGAATTCAAACAAGAATACAGGATAAAATATTCCAAAACTCCAAGAAGCAGTTATGTTACTGAGCTCCATTTTTATAGACAAATAAGAACAATATCCCTGCACATTAGCTTTTTGATAATTTGTATACATTTTTCTACGGTACAAGAGAAAAATTACCGGATCTCACAATGTATGGTTCTTATATCATTTTCACAGTTTGTGAACATTATGCACCCTTATGTTTTAATAAAGATACATTGTAATAAACTCCTTGCCCTTAAATTTATAGTTTATAATAATCTATGATTAATACACTAAAATTGCATTTTTATGTGGTCATCCACACAATAGAATGATCAGAGTAGCTCCTGGACAGTCAGAATTGCTTTTCTCTCCATTTGCATAATAGCAAAGTGACCCTGTGCTGAGCGAGATGGAGAATTGACAACAGAGTAACAAAATTCCTCTTGAGTCCTTGGGAGCGATGGAGGATGGCAGCTTGGTGTGGTTGACAGAAGACACACAACAAAACCTCCTTTCAGAACATGGGGAAGTCTAAGGTTTAGGCTGCCATGGGTGGTGGTGGGGAGATAGGCAAATTAGGCAAGTGGACCAAAGTGACAAATCACTTTTGAATTCTGAAATTTACAGGGACATAACTTTAATCAGCACATTCTCTCTCTACTGTTTTATAGTATTTATGACAGTCTCTCTGGGAGAAGACAGCAATACACACTACAATTTGGTTCTGTGATGGCATCACCTGCTTCTCAGACCATGGCTGTTTTATACTCCAGTGCACTTGAGCCACTCACAGTGCTGCTGAACCATTAAACAAAGCCTGACGTTCAGAGCCAGGGAGGCCAGAGTGAAACTTATGGAGAACCTGGCTAATCGGTGAGTGTTCTAGTTTGCTAATGCTGCTGGAATGCAAAACACCAGAGATGGATTGGCTTTTATAAAAGGGGGGTTTATTTGGTTACACAGTTTCAGTCTTAAGGCCATAAAGTGTCCAAAGTAACACATCAACAATTGGGTACCTTCACTGGAGGATGGCCAATGGTGTCCAGAAAACCTCTGTTAGCTGGGAAGGCACGTGGCTGGCGTCTGCTCCAAAGTTCTGTTTTCAAAATGGCTTTGTCCCAGGATGTTCCTCTCTAGGCTGCAGTTCCTCAAAAATGTCACTCTTAGTTGCTCTTGGGGTGTTTGTCCTCTCTTAGCTTCTCCGGAGCAAGAGTCTGCTTTCAATGGCCGTCTTCAAACTGTCTCTTATCTGCAGCTACTCCCTCAGCTTCTGTGTATTCTTCAAAGTGTCCCTCTTGGCTGTGGCTCCTCTTCAAAATGTCACTCTCAGCTGCACTGAGTTCCCTCTGTTTGTCAGCTCATTTATATGGCACCAGTGATTTAATTTAGACCCACCCTGAATGGGCAGGCCAACACCTCCATGGAAATTATCCAGAGTCATCACCCACAGTTGGGTGGGTCACATCTCCATGGAAACACTCAAAGAATTACAGTCTAATCAACACTGATACATCTGCCCACACAAGATTACATCAAAGATAATGGCGTTTTGGGGGACATAATACATGTAAACCAGTGCAGTGAATGAAGCAGAGCAAAAGATGACAGATTTAAATGGCCTCTTATAACTGTTCTGGGTTTTATTTGTATAGGTAGTAAGAATTCCAATTCCAAGAAAAGTGACCTACTAGAGATTCTAGCAGGTGATAAGCTTATCTAAAATAAAAAAAATATCATTTCAGAGCCTCATCTGATCAAGTGTGTCTCTAGAAAAGACACGTCTTCGTCATCCACCACATCAGCTGGGCCCCACTTTTCTCAGCCTTTTCAATATTAAAGCATAGGAGATAGTTGGGGCTAAAAATCCTCGGTAAGGACCATCCTTGGTAATTATAAAGGTTTTTGATATAGAAAGAAAGGGGAAATATTGGTTTAAGCAAAAGCCACATAGCAGCAACAGATCACATGGGAAGAGAGATTCAGAAACTGAAGACCTGGACTAGTGTTGTCAAGAAGCGAACAACTGAGATGGGGTCTTTTGCTGCCTTTAAGAATTCTTATGTAATCAATCAAAGCACATTGCTACTAGCTACTTCTCCCTGTTAGTGAATTATGATGGCTAAAGTATCAGGCTTGGGATCAAGGGGAAATATACAGCTGCTACAAGTTGTTCTGGATAAGAAATGAGAATTAAAAACATCTGTAAACTTTGCCCTCTGTACTTTTCCTTCTTTCAGTCCTGGTAGTCTGTGGCAGGTGGAACATCAAGTTGGCAGCACACTGAGCTCTAAGAATGAGAAATTCTTAGGATCAGCACCTTCTTTGACGAGTGGCAGATTCCTGAGTCTTCCCAACAAAAAGTAGAAAGACTGGTGAAGGAGAAAATAACACACTCTGTCCTGTCTCAACTTTTTGATGTTCATCTCTTTGAAAGCAACATGGTTTTTGGTAAAGACAAATTTATTCTAATTTAACATGATATTTCAAACAGGAAATTTGGCTGAGCACATCCATCCCCCAAAATCAACTGTGACTGTAAAGCAACAGAATATCCAATTGGTAAATCTGTTGCACTTGGTGAAGAAAGTAAATTCCTCCTTTGTCTCCCAGCTTCAGAAGGCAGCATTCTTGCCTTCTTTAACACAGAAACCATCACCTCCCGGGCTGAGCCAGAACTGTCCCTCTGTGAACTCTGAACCCCTACAAGTCCTCTCTGACCCTCCCTTCTTACCTTCCAGTTCTCCTCCCCACCCCACTCCCACTCCAGGGGCTCTTCTCACTTGCTTTTCCTGCCCCAGCCCCTCCTGCTTCCCCCTTGCCCCATCCTGCCTGGGCACCCTGGGGCATTGCTGTGTTCTCGGGCCCCCACCTTGGGCTCTCTGGCCCCCTCATCCTCCTACCTTCTGGCCGAAACTCAGCTCTGGGATTTGTCCACCACTTGCCATCTCCATTTCTATACCCTGCCTACTGAGAGCTATTGGAGAAACTCACAGAACCATCAGGCTCTCGCCTTACCGATTCTATCTGTTGCCCCCAAAAAAGTTTTCTGATTTTACCTCCTGCCCTGAGCCCCTGCCCACTCCTGCAGGTGACTTTGCCTTTTATGTCGAGCCATGGCGAGGGCTATCCCTGTGCTTTTCCTCAGCCTGCTGCCCCTCACCCCATTCCTTGGTTTATTCCCAAATGGCCTTTGGTCTCCAGGAAAGTAGCAGTCCCTCTGATCCCATTCTTTCCAATCTCCTCATTCACCTCAGCCCACTCCTCTAACTTCAACCTGACTTCTCCCACCCTCACAGACCCTCCAAACTGAGTCCCACCATCTCTGCTCCTTACCCTCCAAGGTCATTGGCCCCCTCCCACTCCCCTGCTGCTCCTCTTCTGGCTCCTTTCCTATTCCCAGGGGCCCAGCTCAGCCTATTCTCCTTGCTCACCTCTCCCCAACCCTCCTGTGGCTTCCTTACCTGCTTCTTGCTCTGGCTCCTGTCTCCACCTGCAGCCCAGACCTCGCCCCTGAACCCCAGGCTGGGGCTGACATGGCTGATGTCCCGTGGCCATGTCAGCCTTAACATGTCCATGACTGAGCTCATCTCCTCCAGTCTGGCCCCCTCCTGTGCCCCATCTCATTTCATTCATTCATTCATCCATTCTAGTAGCACTTATTGAGTGCCTACTGTGTGCCATCCCTGCCCTGTCCTACGTGCTGGAGACATATTAGTGAGCAAAACAGACACAGACTCAGCCTCCGTGGAGCCCAAGGGCAAGCAAGTAGCACCTGGATCCCTCCAGGTCACTGACATCTGAGACCCCCTTACTCCCTGCTTCACTGGGTCCTGATGATTCTACCTCCTCATTATCTCCCCAGTCCATGCCTTTCTCTCCACCCCCTTTGTCACCACCTGGATTTTTGTCTGCCTGTCTCTCAACTGGGCAACAGCCTCCTAACTGGCCTCCCTGCCTCCATCCTGCCAATCTGTTCTCCACACAGCAGCCAGAGGGAGCTTTCTAAAACCCAATTAGAAACTGCCACTCCCTGCGTTAAGCTCTTCCTTGGCTCCTCATTGCTCTCAGGAGAGAATGGATGGACTTGGCCTGATTTCCAAAGTGATCAAGGCCTGCCGAGAATGAGTCCCTGATGACCTCTGGGGCCTCAGCTCCCATTTCTCCTGGGTTGGACTCTGCACATCACCCCATCCTGGATGCCTGCAGCTCTGAGACTGTGACAGGCTCTTTCCTGCCTCTGTGCCTTTGCACATGCTGTTTCTTTGTGATGACAAATTCAAACTCATGCATCAAGACTCGGCTCAGAAGTCGCCACCTCCTGGAAGCCTTCTCTGGTCTCCCCAGGCAAATCTAAGTCCTTTCTCCTCTGTTCACCAGGAGGGCCTTTCTTCAGTTATAGTAAAGATCATCATTGGTTTATATGTCTTTCTTCCTCTAGATCAGGGGTAAGCAAATATTTGTTGTAAAGAGCAAGACAGTAAATATTTTAGGGCTTGCAGGTCATAGGGTCGTGTCCCAACTTCTCAGCTCTGCTGTTGTAGCTCAAAAGCAGCCAGAGACAAAACATAAACAAATGAGTGTGGCTGTGCTCCAGTTAAACTTTATTTATAGACACCAAATTTGAATTTCATATAATTTTTGCAGATCATGAACTATTTTTCTTATGATTTTTTTCCCCAACCACTTAAAAGTGTAAAAATCATTCTTAGCTCACAAGTCATGCAAAAATGGGATGCAGGCCAGATTTAGCTTGGGGTTCTCAGAATTTTGTATGCATCAGAATCCCTGGAGGGCTTGATAAAATACAGATCGCTGGGCTCCCCCCCCAGTTTAGCAATTAGTAGGTCTGGAGGGGAGCCAGAGAATTCGCCTCTCTGACGAGTTCCCAGTTGCTGCTGCTGCTGCTGCTGCTGGTCTGGGGACCCCAGTTGAGGACCCCTGACCTAGACTGGACACATGCCCTATGTTCTGTTTGTCTCAGGCAGTCCCAACACCAAGCACAGGGTGGGGAACACAATGGGTATTTAATAAGCTTCTGATGAGTGAAACCAGATGGAGGGAGAAAACCTTGGTCTTTAGAGTCAGGAGAAAAAGGATGAAAGCCTGACCCTGAGATCTTAGGCAAGTCAGTTTTTAATTATTTATTTATTTATTTATTTATTTTGCCTTTCTTCCTTTTACTAATCTTTGTACAGTGGCATGTATTGCTTTTGTAAAATAAAAGATATAGGCTTAATCCTTCCCATCTTCAAGGGCTATCTCAAATGCCTCCTCTCCCAGGAAGTCTGCTATGCTTTCTCCAATCAGCTTTAATAGCTCTCTGCTCTGGCTCCCATTCAAACTGCTCACATCTCTTAATCAGCACTGTGCCTTAGCTAGTCTGAAAAGATGGCTCCTCAGTGAACCCCAAGTATTCACATCCTATTTGATCCCTGATCTCTGAAACTGGGCTAATCCTGTAACTTGCCTGTAAACAAGAGAATGCAGCAGAAGGACACTGTGTGACTCCCAAGGTTTGCAGTTCCACTGGGTCTCTAGTGACCAGAGGAAGCCAGCTCCCATGTAAGAAGTCAGACCACCCTGAGGCCACCATACTGTGAGAAGGAACATGTTAGCCATGTGGGGAGAGAAGATCCCAAAGCCATCTTGGTGGTGGTGAACATCGTGAATGTGATTAATGGCACTGAATTGTATACTACAAAGTGGTTACAATGGGAAATGTAGTGTTGTATATATGTTACCACAGTAAAAATTAACAGCAATAACAACAACAACAAAAAACAAGAAACAGCCATCTTGGACATCCAGCCCAGTGAAGCCTCCAGATGACTCCTGTCCTGGAGTCCATCTGTCTGCAGCTGCTCAAGAGACCCTCAGTGAGAACCTCCCAGCAAAACCCAGTCAATCCACAGAACCCTGAGATACAACAATAAATTATTACTTTACCCCACTAAGTTTTAGATCTGTTTGTTGTGCGGCTATAAATAACCAGAACATAAATGATTTTATCCTGATAAGATCAGAGTGGGAGGGACCAGGCCTGATTCACCACACAGAAAATAGATGTTCAGACAGCGTTAGAATAAATGGATGGGTGGATGGATAGATGGCTGAATGGACGGACGAATGAAGGAACTGAGATCCAGAAAGAAGAGTGGTTTTTCAACGGGCACTTAGTAAATGACTATTAGATGTGAAGCCAAGACTTTCCCACTCCCAGCCCTGGAGACCAATGGAATTCCTAGTGGAAATCAGAAAATTTATGGCCCATTTCCCCCAGGGTTGCTGGCTCCAGCCCCCCGGGGAGACATGTTCCTGGCAGGGAGGTAGCACTCAACAGACAACATCCACTGCACCCGGCTGGACCTTGGGGTCACTACCCATGATAGACATGCTGGCCATGAAGGACCCATAGATGCTGAACATGATGCACTCCATGCCCCAGGGCAGCACCGTGAGGTAGCTCATCATGCAGGTCTGGTCACCCCTGAAAGGACCTGCCTGTGTTCAGCTGTGCAGTCAGAGGCAGGTGTCGGCCTGTGGCTGGAGCTCAGTCTGGGGCCAGGGTCTGAGAGAATCTGGGTGGCATCTCCTGATGCTTCCACTGCTGACCTCAACCGTCTTCCTCCGACCCAGCAGTCAGGGATGGGAGCCCCAAAGAGAGCACCCAGAGGACCCTGCCTTCTGGATGGGCCTGGCTGGAGGGGCCATGGAAATGGGAGGCACTTGCCATGAAAATGTCCCTGGGTCTCACCTGATGACCATCTTCACAGGGTAGACGCTGACCCCCAGGTACCAGGGCCGTGGCACACTGTATATGATTCAGCCACTGCTGTTGGTGACCTCCATATCCAGGTGCACCCAGTGGCCTGAGGACGGCTCAGCCATCTCCAGGGCAGGGAAGGGGGGCAAGGGACATGCTGAAGGCTGAGGGGCTGCAGGTTTGGCAGACGGGCTGGGCTGGGAAGCTCTCTACAAACCCAGCAACCCTGGGTATGGGTTCCTGCCTAATGCTATTTCCCAGCTCTGTGCTTCTGCTTTGCTTTCACCCTCATCACACCTCCCCTCCCCAATATCACATCATTCCCCTGAGGGAAGCCCTTCAATGACTTCTCAAAGCTAAACTCCCTGGCATGGTCTGTATTGCCCCACAAAGTCCCTCCAATCTCCCCTCCTCCCTGCAGCCACACTGGCTTCTTAGTCCTCACTTACTCCATGCTCGCCCTCCCTGCCCTCCCCTGCTCTGTGTTCCCACCACTGCTACACCGCCAAATGGACCCCCAGCCATGGGACACGTGCTACCTTGAGGCACCTGGCACAGGTGGGGCTGGCTGAGGAGGGGATGCCCCAGCCCTCTGTACCTTTTCTCTGGTCAAAGCAACCATGTCCAGAGGTCACATGCTCCAAAATGATCCCCAGAATAAGGGGCAGGACCCACAGAGATGCTTACAGCCTCCCCCAGGAGCTGCTGGGCAGCAGTGATTCCCAGTGGGGAAAACTGAATGTCAGGGTTAGGATTTTGTCTGAGGTCAGAGCTCAGTCAAAGCCTGGGGAGGGCAGGGCCCGGTAAAGGGTTGGAGGCCAGGGCTCTCTTTGAGGTCAAGCCTCAGTATGGGGCCAGGCTCAGGGGTCAGGGCCAGAGTTCAGGGTTCTGTCCAGGGTCAGAGGTCAGAGTTTGCTCTGGGCCAGGGTGAGGATTTTGTCTGAACCAGGACTCCCTCTGCAGACCGACTGCCCACTACAGGCTGGAGCACCCCCCAGGATTCCCTTCAGCAGCACTGGGTAGACCAACAACCACCCGGAAGGTTCCCATCCCTTCTGTGCAGACAGGGCCCTGGAAGAGCCTCACTCACTTCAGGAGGCACCCACAGGTGCCAGGCTGTCTGAGGATCCAGAGCTCTCACTGTGGGAACTGCCTTCCCTTAGCTTCTGCCCAGGCTGTTGGGACCACAGGGCTCGGGTTGATGACATTGGTGTCCAGAAGGGGTGGGCTGCCCCGGGAGCTGCCCTCTGGAAGAGGGAGCTGTTGGTGTGCAGGGCGTCCACTGGAAGGTGAATTTCAAGGTCAGGGCTGAGTATGTCTCAAAGCGCCACCTGCGCTGTGCCAGCCCAGGGCTGGGCAGGAGGCTGGGTGCTCAGGGAGAGGCCACCCTGGCCATGCACACCCACCCACCTGGGCCTGAAGGGGCTCCTCTGAGTTGTGAGCTGGGGTTCCAACCATCACCCCCACCCTTCAAGAGAGCTGCCCAGGGAGCCTCGAGATACTGGCCCCAGAAAGTGCCAGGTTAGGTCACAGGGGTGACACATGAACAGGCCCGACCAGGCCCTCATTTATCCAGCAACTCACCTGAGTCTGGAAGTGACTGGAGACTCCAGCCTGGGAACTAGGGGGAGCATCCCCCTGACCAAAGAGGGGGACATTTAAGATAGGAGAAAGAGGTGTTTAGAGCCCCTTCTACTGTTCAAAGCTTCTGACAAAGCAGGACTTGGGAAATTAAATCTCCATTGGGAGAACAGGAGGTGGTTTTAATCCTGAAAGAGCCACATACACAGCCCCCCAGTCACTTGACCCAAACTTCTGAGCAGGCTCATCTTAAACCTTTTTCAACCATGAGCATGGAGCCAAGGTTCTGATTTCCAAGCCCTGACTGACCCTCACAGGCTCCCCTTGACTACACCCCACTCCATGCCTGCTCACTCCTAATTGAGCCCCAAAGGCCACTGGCCCTTCCCCAACCCCACCTGTCTTTGCTCCTGCCATTTTTTCCACTAGGAAGCTGCCACCAACCCCCATCCTCCAGCTCTTCTCCATAGGTCCAAATGCATCTCCCCTGTCCAGGCCTTGGTCCCAGGCCACCTCCTCCATGAAGCCCACCAGGATGAAACACTCCCTGCCCTGTCCCTCCATAGTCCAGGTTGGGCCTCAGCAATAGCAACCAGCACTGACCCCTGGATGTACAATCAGTTCTAACAGCTTGAGTGAGTGTTATACAGGCTTTTGCCCAATGAGCTCAGCAGGAGCTTGTTGGAGGCAGAGGCTGGGTCTCTGAGCACCTGGGAGCCACTTACAGAGCAAGTAGGCTTCTCTGAGGCAGGTGAGATAGCTGTTTTCCTGTTCTTCCCTTTTCCAAGAATGCATGGCCCTGCTCTGTTGAGTCCACTCACTCCACAAGCTGACAGCCTGGAGGGTCTTGACCAGGGAGGGTGGCCCTGGAGTCTCCCCTGGCTGGGGCCCAGCCTCCTTCTTGGCACCATTTCTCTTGCCTCTGAGGGTCTACCGAGTTGGAAAGACTGTCTGTTGCCCAGTGGGAACCTCTGGTAGTGGGGCACATTGACAAGCGGCACCAGGTAGAACTTGGGCTCCAGCAGCGGCTCAAGCCTTGAGGCAGAAGGGTCTGCACAGTGGAAGAAGCTGTAGACCTGGCTGCAGGCAGGGCGCACCTGGAAACCTGGTGGTGGTGGTGGGGGCTGGAAGGATACACAAGGATACACAAGGAAGCCCCTTTATAGTACCCTGCCCCCTTGGCCCTGGAAGCCTTCCTGGGGTGCAGCTCTAAGCAGCCTCCTTCTCCCCTGCTCAAGAACCTCCCATGGATCCCTGCTTCCAATAGGATCAAGGTCATTATGATCAGTGGGGCATTTGAGGCCTTGCCAGTCTGCCTCATGGAGGAGCACATCTATAGGCACCCAGCCCTGTGACCACAGTGGACGTCTGCAATTCTTACCAGGCACGCTGATTTCCTTGCTCTGTGCCTTTGCTCAAGCTGTCCCTCCGAGTAGCCCTCCCTTCTCTATTTCCCATGGTCAAACTCCTATAAATGCTTCCAACTTTTGCTTTGTTGCTACCTGACCTATGAAGGTGGCCCAGGTTCTCACAGTCAGGATCTGTTACCCCTTTCTTAGCCCCCCACAGCACCTCTGGACAACCCAATCTGCAGGCCTGACTGGGAGAGTTGGGGGTTTGAGAGCTGGCAGAACACTTCCCTCATCAACCAGCAGGGGTCTCCACTGAGGCCTCCAGGGTTCAGCTCTGCCTTGTCAGCAGCCTGCCTGTCCTAGGTCGGGGGACTGGACTCCTGAGCATCAGAGAGCCCTTCGGTTATATGGAATTAAGGGCAGCAGTGAAGCCAAGGGCAAGGGGTATGTGGGTTCTGCCTCCTTTCCCCTATTTCCCTTTTTATCTGTTCTGTATTGTAGGTTGTTGGTAAACTTTGGCTAAAAAGAATATTAGAAGACCATTGATCCATTGAGATCAGCGGTGCCCTCCAGCCTGCTGATGGTGCACACTCGGACCCTCAGGTCATTGCTAAACCACCTGCTGGTGTGAACCACCTCACATGTGTATTTTAGAGGGATGGGAGAAGGCATTTAGGGCTGCAGGTGCTGCATGTGCAAAGGCACCGAGGTGGGCTTGCGTGTACGGGGGTCTGCACTGGGTCTGCCTCGGTACTGGGAAGGAAGGGGGGATGCGATGGGGTGAATGGCTTCTCTTCTCACAGGGAATGACAACCTGACAGTGGGGCCACAGGTCAGCCAGGGACAGGTGACAGGGACAGTGAAGTCAGGTGCTGTCTCACCTCTGTCCCCTTCTCCCTCTTCTTCCTTTCCTTTCCTTTCTCCATCCCCATCCCCTCCCTCATATCCTCTCTCCATCTACCACAGCCCTGTGGCCTTCTCCATCCATGCCCCCCACCCCCTGCTTCCCTGGTTTTGAGGTCCAGACATCTGGCCACACCCGCCATCCAGCCCAGGCATCACCATCCTCCAAGTGGCCAGGCCCAGGCCCAGGCCCAGGGGTGAACCGAAGAGGAAGAAGTCGGACAAGCCGAAGTCAAAACATCCTAGGCTGACCTTGGGGAGCTGGGTCCCCTGGCCACACGGAGCTCAGCCTCGTCCTTCATCACACTCGCATGGATGCTGCAGATGGTAGGGAAGGACAGAGCATCTGGGAATGCTCACTTCGTGGAACAGCCTGAAGTTGGACCTGGGACAGGGCTGAGAACCACACAGGCAAGAGAACTTGCTGGACATCATTGACATGAGCTGGTGACAACCACAGCATCGGCCTCCAAGGCCTGGACCAAACTGGCTAAGACAGAAGTCAACAAGCTTTTTCTGTAAAGGGCCAGATAGCAAATACTTCAGACTTTGCAACCCATACAGTCTGTGCTGAATCCTCTTAACCCTGCCATTGTGGTATGAAAGCAGCCATAGACAACAGTTAAATCAATGATGTGGTTGGGTTTCAATAAACATTTTTGCATAAAAGCAAGCTGTTGGTAGGATTTGGCCCTCAGGAGGTAGTTTGCCTGCCCCTGGATAAAGGAGAAGGTTCCCACACACCTACGCATCCTAACCCACCATACTGGTTTGGGGAGAGCCACCCTGCAAATTCCTGCTCTGTCTACAGGAGGAGCCTTCCAAGGCCCAGGCCACCTGGGTAAAGCCAGGTCTATCAGGATCAGCGCTTTAGTGGTAATTTGTGATCCAGGTGACAGATTTGCAGACACAGGCACAAACTGCTTGGTCTTCCCCTCCAGCCTGCAGATGAAGCACATCCTGAGAGACAAACACAAGAGGTGCTCAGAAATCCAAACATTCCCATTCCAAGCACTCTCCACCCCCAAAAGAGTCCAAGTTCATATTCAGCCACAGACCCAGAGTGGGCCAATGAGCTTAAGGAGGAGATGTGGGGCCCTCCAGAACCTTCCAGCCAGTGTTAGATGGAGCTTAGGATCTAAAACACCATGGTGGGATTACATGATATATGAATGCATTGAATACAAGATCAACTTAAATATTAGAGTCAGAGGAGAAAGAGGATTGTAGAGAAAATTTAAAAGGAGTGCACAAGCTTCCCACCTGCCTTCTCCAACAAGCACACCCTCTGGAATCTCACGATATGAGCATCTCATGGTGAAGAGGACACTCTGGTATTTAACAATACATATTTCATGTACAGTGTGGTCCCTAAACACACACCAACTACTTAATTGCCAAAGAAACAGCCCTCTTTCCCTACCCCAGAGGGAAAGCTGGCTGGGTTGGACCAGTTGCTGAAGGCCTCCAAATTCTTGTCAATCTCCAAATTTGGGACTTTCTTAAAAGATTTTTCAAGAATGAACTGGAAATGTTGAAAATTTTCACCTTGCAACCCTGACTTGAATGCGGCTGCTTTTCTAAAAGATAATATCAGTGTGGCTTTAAATATGCAGAGATTTAAATCTGCAGAGCTTGTGACCCAGTTATTCCTCCTCCAGGAATCCTTCTGAGTGAAATAACCCTGACATATGCAAAAATACCAATGCACAAAGATGTTCACTGTGGTACTATTTATAATAGTGAAGAAGTGGAAAAAGCTGGTGTCCAGTTTCTGGAATTAATTAAGTGAGCTGTTGTGCATTCACTTGATAGAATATGATTGAGCCATTAAGGATATTACCAATGTTTATCAATTTTTAATTATCTGGGAAAAGATCATAATGTAAGGTTTTTGTTTTTTTTTAAAGCGAAACTATATACAAAGCATGAGAAAAAAATACTGAAAGGAAATACTGCAGTGTTAATGGTGGTTCCCTCTGGGTGGTGAAATACATTTTGCAAATGTTGTGATGACCTTATACTTATTGCTTGGGTAAGGAAGGAGGGAGAAAGGGAAGAGGGAGCTGAGAGGAGAGGGGAGGAGGAAAGAGGTATTCCTTCCAATTTAGGTTCATGTTCAGTACCCTTTTTTATCCTGAACTAATGTGTACATGATTCCTTTAGAAAGTCCAAATGTGGACAGGTCTGTGGGGGCCCTGCGTAGCCTAGGAATAAAAGAGTACCATGCCAAAAGCATTGAACTGGACATCAGGAGGCCAGAATTCTGACCCCAGCTCTTCAGTTCCCAGCTGTGAAAGTTCCTGACATCCTTGGGCCTCTGTTTTGTCATCTGAAAAATAAGAACACACTCCTAGGGTAGCTCACAAAACTCACCCTCATCTGTAATTCCATTAAATTCTTAAAATCATCCAGTCAGGGTAGGGAGCAAGATGGCAGAGTGGTGAGGTCTAGGTTATAGACAGCCTGAAAAACTCTGGACTTCCAGGGGGTGAAACCCCAGGAGCTACAGCCCAGCATGAGGATGTAACCAAACATGGAACACAACTGCCATTTCAGCACAAGTCAAGATTAGAGAAGTTAAGCAGAAAGGATCTGTGGAAAGTCCTATTGTCTGATGGCTTTAACCCCTGTGTGGTTCATGTGAAGCCAACAGAATTCTTGTGAGATCTTTATAGATGGAGACACTGTTGGTCTGGACTGGAGGAGACAGACAAGGAACAAGTTGAAGAAAAAATTTCTTCAAAGACAGAGCCATGGAGGTTGAGGTGTGGAGTCAAGAGGTCTTGGGCTGGGAGAGTGGAGTGGCCCACATGCATGGAAAGGGTGAGTTTGCCCCAGAGATCAAGGGCAGGCCTTCTGCCTCAATGCTCAGGAAATGTTTTGCCATCCCAAGCCCCAAAGAGGGTGGATCACATTCCCAAGGAATTGGGGAGAGCCTGGCTGCCACCACACTGTTCTGAAGGGGTTGAGCATATGCCCCGGAGATGGAAGGGAATCCAGGTGCTGCCCTGATGTTTTAGGATGGTGTGGCCGAGAAGGTGGTCTCCCCAGTGTGTGGATATGTTGGAACACTCACCCCAGCATTTGGAGAGGAAAGGGCTGCTGCTGAAGCTTTATTTCATTTCATTTCACATCCCACTTTTGGTCAACAAGCTGTTCTCAATCCCATGATGACAGGTCCAGATTCATCCCCGGGAGTAATATCCCAATTTGCCAGGGAGATGTACACCCATAGGAGTTAGGTCCCATTTAGAGGGGAAGGCAGTGAGATCACCTGCTGGGGTGGCTTAGTTAGAGATGGCCACATCTGAGCAAAAAAGAGGGATTCAGAGGGAGACACTTAGGCACAATTATAAGTAGGCCTAGCTTCTCCTTTGCAGTAGCAAGCTTCTTCTTCTTTTTTTTTTTTTTTGTTAAATTCAGTTTTATTGAAATACATTCACACACCATACAATCATCCATGATATACAATCCACTGTCCACAGTATGATAACATAGTTATGCGTTCATCACCGCAATCTATCTCTGAACATTTTCCTTACATCAGAAAGAACCAGAACAAGAATAAAAAATAAAAGTGAAAAAAGAACACCCAAATCATCCCCCCATCCCACCCCATTTGGCCTTTAGTTTTTATCCCCATTCCTACACTCATCCATACACTAGATAAAGGGGATGTGATCCACAAGGTCTTCACAATCACACTGTCACCCCTCAGTAGCAAGCTTCTTAAAGGCAAATCCCATGATAGAGGGTTTGGCACATCAACCTGCCAGTCCTCAATGTTTGTGAGAACATCAACAGCCATCCAAGTGAAGAAGCCCAACACCTCTGTATTTTCCCCCAGCTCCTCAGGGGGCTCTGCATATTTTTATATTACTTTATTTAAATTAACTTTCTCAAAAATTAAAAAAAAGACAATAAAAAACCATTTAGAACAAAACCAAGACAAAGGAATAAGACAAAATAAGTATCCTGGAATAACTACATTACTTCCAACATGTCCCTATTCTACCCCAAGAAAATATACAGACTATAATCTAGGAAAAGAATAAGAAAAACAGATAACCTAGGATAACTATATTTCTATGATCTTTTTCCTACCATACCAACCAGAAATTAACAAAGCATAGTCATTCCTGAGCATTCCCAGAATGTTAAATTTACCCACAATTACTTATCTGCGTATCCTAATATTGAGTAAAGCTGAACATTCTCCATGTGTTTTTGGGCATTTGTGTTTCCTCTTCAGTGAACTGTCTTTTCATATCTTTTGCACATTTTATAGCTGGGCTGTCTGTACCATTGTTATTGAATTGTAGGATTTCTTTATATATGCAAGATATCAGTCTTTTGTCAGATACATGGTTTCCAAATAATTTTTCCCATTGAGTGTGCCACCTCTTCACCTTTTTGACAAATTTCTGTGAGGTACAGAAGCTTTTAAGTTTGAAGAGTTTCCATTTGTCTACTTCTCTTTTGTTCCTTGTACTTTGTGTGTAAGTTCTAAGAAGTGACCTCCTAATACAAGGTCTTGAAGATGTTTCCCTGTATTATCTTCTAGGAATTTTGTGGTACTGTCTCTTATGTTGAGGTCTTTAATCCATTTTGAGTTCATTTTTCTGTAGGGTGTGAGGTAGGGGTCCTTTTCCTTTCTTTTGGACATGGATATCCATTTCTCCAAGTCCTGTTTTTTGAAAAGACTGTTATGTCCCAGTTCAGTGGTTTTGAGGGCTTTATCAAAGATCAATCCATTGTAGATCTGAGAGTTTATCTCCAAATTCTCAATTTGACTCCATTGATCAATATGTCTAACTTTGTGCCAGTACCATGCTGTTTTGACTACTGTGGCTTTATAATAAGCTTCAAAGTCAGGGAGTGTAAGTCCTTCCATTTTGTTTTTCTTTTTTAGAATTTTTTAGTAATTCAAGGCATCTTCCCCCACCAGATAAATTTGATGTGTAGCTTTCCCAAGTCTTCAAAGTAGGTTGTTGGAATTTTGATAGGGATTGTGTGCCGGTTTGAGTGTATTGTGTCCCCCAAATGCCATTATCTTTGTGGTCTTGTGTGGGGCAGGCGTTTTGGTGATGGTTGGATTTGCTTGGAATGTGCCCCACCCAGCTGTTGGTGATAATTTTGATGAGATGTTCCCATGGAGGCTTGGCCCCACCCATTCGGGGTGGGCCTTGATCGGTGGAGCTATATAAATGAGCTGACTCAAAGAGGAAAGAGAGTGCAGCTGGGAGTAATGTTTTGAAGAGAAGCAAGCTTGCTAGAAAGGAACGTCCTGGGAGAAAGCCGTTTTGAGGCCGGAGCTTTGGAGCAGATGCCAGCTGCCTTCCTAGCTAACAGAGGTTTTCTGGATACCACTGGCCGTCCTCCGGTGAAGGTACCCGATTGCTGAGGTGTTACCTTGGATGCTTTGTGGCCTTAAGACTGTAATTATTTAGTGAAATAAACCCCCGTTTTATAAAAGCCTATCCATCTCTGGTGTTTTGCATTCTCCAGCATTAGCAAACTAGGACAGATTTTGGTACCAGAGAAGTGGGGTGCATTTGCTGCTGAGTTTGCGAATACCAAACATGTTGGAACGGCTTTTTAAATGGATAATGGGGAGTTTCTGGAAGAACTGTGAGGAGCTTGATAGAAAAGGCCTAAACTGCTTTAAAGAGACTGTTAGTGGAAATATGGACTCTAAAGATACTTCTGATGAGGCCCTGAGCAGAAATGATGAATGTGTTGTTGTAAACTGGAAGAAAGGCAATCCTTGTTTTAAAGTGGCAGAGAATTTGGCAAAATTGAGTCCTGGTGTCAGATGGAAGGAAGAATTTAAAAGTGATAACCTGGAATACTTAGCTGAGGAGATCTCCAGACTACATGTGGAGGATATACCCTGGCTTCTCCTTGCAGCTTATAGTAAAATGCGAGCGGAGAGAGATAAACTTAGAACTGAACTCCTGGGTTCAAAGAAACCAGAAGCTGATGGCTTGGAAAATTATGAGCTTCCAGGTGGTGGAATCCCAGAAGCTACAGCCCAACATGAGGATGTAACCAAACATGGAACCCAGCTGCCATTTCAGTACAAGCCAAGATTGGAAAAGGAGTTAAGCAGAAAGGATTTGTGGAAGGTCCTATTGTCTAATGGCTTTGACCCCTGTGTGCTTCATGCAAAGCCAACAGAATTTTTGCGAGATCTTTATAGACAGAGCCATTGCCGGTCTGGACTGGAGGAGACAGACAAGGAAAAAATTAAAGGAAAAATCTCTTCAAAGACAGAGCCATGGAGGTTGAGGTCTGGAGTCAGGAGGTCTCGGGCTGGGAGAGCGGAGCAGCCCACATGCATGGAAAGGGTGAGTTTGCCCTGGAGGTCGAGGGCGGGCTTTCCGCCTCGATGCTCTGGTAGAGTTTTGCCACCTCAGGTCCCAAAGAGGGTGGAGCACATTCCCAGGGAATTGAGGAGAGCCTGGCTGCCACCACACTGTTCTGAACGGGTTGAGCATGTGCCCCGGAGATGGAAGGGAATCCGGGAGCTGCCCCAAGGTTTTAGGAGGGTGGAGCCGAGAAGGTGGTCTCCCCAATGTGTGGAAATGTTGAAGCACTCACTTAAGTGTTTGGAGAGGAAAGGGCTGCCGAAAAGGCCCTTAGGAAGGGTTAGGCTCCCGCTCTCTCAAGCCCCAAGAATGCAACATTGTTCTGTAAAAGACTCTCGGACTTTGAAATCTAATGGACTTTGTCCTGTGGGTTTTAGGAACTGTTTTGCTCCTGTTAACCCTGTTTTCCTTACTGTTTCTCCTTATGGCAATGGAAATGTTCATCCTATGAATGTCTCTCCTTTGTATATTGGAAGCACATAACTTGTTCTAGGTTCACAGATCCACAGCTAGAGGGGAATTATGCCTTAGGACTAACCAAGCCTAAATTGATTTTGATGGGATTTTGTACTTAACTTTTGTTACTGAAATGATTTAAGTTTTTGTGATATTGTGATGAAATGAATGTATTTTGTATTTGGAAAGATAATGTCATTTTGGGTTCTAGGGGGTGGAATGTGCCGGTTTGAGTGTATTGTGTCCCCCAAATGCCATTATCTTTGTGGTCTTGTGTGGGGCAGGCGTTTTGGTGATGGTTGGATTTGCTTGGAATGTGCCCCACCCAGCTGTTGGTGATAATTTTGATGAGATGTTCCCATGGAGGCTTGGCCCCACCCATTCGGGGTGGGCCTTGATCGGTGGAGCTATATAAATGAGCTGACTCAAAGAGGAAAGAGAGTGCAGCTGGGAGTAATGTTTTGAAGAGAAGCAAGCTTGCTAGAAAGGAACGTCCTGGGAGAAAGCCGTTTTGAGGCCGGAGCTTTGGAGCAGATGCCGGCTGCCTTCCTAGCTAGCAGAGGTTTTCTGGACACCACTGGCCGTCCTCCGGTGAAGGTACCCGATTGCTGAGGTGTTACCTTGGATGCTTTGTGGCCTTAAGACTGTAATTATTTAGTGAAATAAACCCCCATTTTATAAAAGCCTATCCATCTCTGGTGTTTTGCATTCTCCAGCATTAGCAAACTAGGACAGATTGCATTGAATCTGTAGATGAGTTTGTGTAGAATTGGCATATTGATGATGTTTAGCCAGTGACAGATTAGGAGAGATAGGGCAAAATATCTCCATGAAAGATACAATACAAAAGACAGAAAGTGCTCCAGAATACCAGTTCCAGTGATGTACTGGCTGGTCAAGTTCTGCTAAATCCACAGGACTGTGGACTTGGTGAAAATGAGAGTCTGCATTCTGAAATGGGTGAGTGAGCCTGCTGGGGAACTGGCAGTCACACAATGGTCAGGAGAAACCAGGGGTTGGCATTTGCAGACAGAATAGTTTAAAAACATAAAAGTGGCTGTGGATCCAGCAGCAAGAGCTGCACAACCAAGCACAGCAGGAAGTCCTTCCCACAAAATGTGTATACCCCTCAGTAGCTGGTGTGGATGACAGCCTTTTGCACACCTGCAAATTGTCTCAGAGCTAGGAGGGCAGAGGTCCACAAAGAGGGGTAAATTGCCTCACTCCATACAGTCATCTTTTCAGCGGGCTGGGGATGTCCCTGCAGGGTGCCGTGGGCCAGAGATGTGCCACAAAGCCCAGCACCATTGGAAGGGTTTCCCAAAAACTGCAGGCATGCCACAGCATCTTGCATGGGTGATAGCCATTCACACACCCACTGCTAAATGTTCAGGAGCTAGGAAGGTGGAGGTCCATGAAAAGGGGGAAATTGCCATGACCTATCTTCTAAGAGGGCAGGGATCACCCCTGAAGGGTGCCATGGGCCAGAGCTACACTGCACAGCCCACTGCCATGGGAGTGCTTCCCCAAAACTGCAGGTACACCACAGTATCTGGTATGGGTGATAGACTTTTATACACCCACAGCTAAATATCCAGGAGCTAGGAAGACAGAGGTCATTGAAAGGGGGAAATTGCCATGCCCCATACAGCCATATTCTCAGTGGGCTGGGAATACCCCTGAGTGATGCAGTGGCCCAGTGCATCCCTTGGGGACTGCACCCACCTGTGACATTGCACTGTATTTCCCCGTGGAAGCCCTTGGAGGCAAGACCCACATGGAAGTCCCAGGGATCATACACCAATACCAGGGACTTGTGGGTCTGTGGCAGAGACAGAATGTGAGGAGACTGAACTGAAAGTTTGGACCTTATGACAGCTATTAGTCTCCAGGAACACCTGGGAGATTTGATTATTAAAGCCACCCTGCCTTTCTAACCACTCAGACACACCCCGTGCATTCAGAGCAGGCAGCACCAACTACACAAGGAAATTTTGTGCAACAATTGGACCCTCACAAGATTCATACCCCCACTCACCACAAAGAAATAGGTGGGTAGCTCTGGCTTAAAGGGTATAGGTGGTTTGTGGATGCCACCTGCTGGTTTTTCAGAAAGTGTACTCCACTAAGCTGTAGCTCTGAATAATTAAAGATAATCATTCAATGCAGCATACATATATGAAAAGAAACCTATCAAGGTAAGCAAATGCCAAGACGCCAAAAAACAACAGAAAATATTAAAGCATGTGAAGAAACCAGAAGATACGAATAACACAAACTCAAACACCCAAATCAAAAGATAAGAGGAGACATAGTAATTGGAACAATTAATCAAAGAACTAATGACAAACAACCAGATCATGGAACAGGATATAAAGGACATGAAGAAGGCCCTGGAATAGCATAAAGAATTTGCAAGAGTAAATAATAAAATAGACAATCTTATGAAATAAAAGAAACTGTCAATAAAATTCAAATTAAAAAGCTTCTGGACACTCACAATACTCTATTGGGGGAAGCTGAGCAGTGAATCAGCGACCTTGAAGAAGACAGAATGGAGAGTGAAAGAACAAAAGAAAGAATGGGGAAAATTGAAAAAATCAAAAAGGATCTCAGGGATATCATGGAAAACATAAAATGCACAAATATAAGAATCATTAGTGTTCCAGAAGGGGAAGAGAAGAGTAAAGGTCTAGGAAGAGTATTCAGAGAAATTGTTGGGGAAAACTCCCCAAACCTTCTAAACAACATAAATACACAAATCACAGATGCCCAACAAACTCCAAACAGAATAAATCCAAACAGACCCACTCTGAGACATATTCTGATCAGATTGCCAAATGCTGAAGATAAGGACCAAGTTCTGACAGCAGGAAGAGAGAAGCAATTCACCACTTACAAGAGAAATAGCATAAGACTGAACAGTGACTACTCAGTGGCCACCATGAAGGGTGAGAAGACAGTGGCATGACATATTTAAAATTCTGAAAGAAAAATTGCCAACCAAGAATTCATTATCCAACAAAACTCTCCTTCAAATTTGAGGGAGAGCCTAAATTTTTCACAGAATGATGTATAATGAGAGAATTTGCTATCAAGATACATGCCCTACTTGGGATAATAAAGGGGGCCATACTGACAGAGAAACAAAGAAAGGAGACAGAGGCATGGGGAAAGGTTCAGAATGAAAGAGATTCAGAATGGATATGTTAAAGTACATTAAAAGAGAGGGGAAAAATATATCCAACAAACATAAGCCAAAGAATGAGATGGATGATTCAAGAAAAGCATTCACAGTAACAACATTGAATGTAAATGGATTAAACTCTGCAATTAAAAGACATAGATTGGCAGAATGGATTAAAAATATGAACCATCAATATGTGAAAGGATGGAAAAAATATTTCATGCAAACTACGGCCAAAAGAAAGCAGGAGTAGCAATTTTAATCTCAGATAAAATAGACTTTAAATGCAAGGATATTATGAGAGACAAAGAAGGCCACTATATACTAATAAAAGGGACAATTCAACAAGAAGAAATAACAATAATAAATGTTTATGCATCCAATCAAGGTGCCCAAAATGCATGAGACAAACATTGGCAAAATTAAAGGAAACAATAGATGTTTCCACAATAATTGTTAGTTGTATTTTCTTTTGTCACTAGCTTTTTTGAGGTCCTGGAAAAAGAAAACATAAATCATGATGAGTGACTATGTGTCATGATGAAGTCATACGTAAAAATTCAATATATTGTGATAGGACCTAAGATGGTGGCTAGGTGAGGCAGGGCAAAAAAACACCTCCATGGAAAATACTAGATAAAAGCCAGAAAGTGACCCAGATCACCAGTTCCAGTGATGCACCTGCCAGACAAGGTCTGCTAAATCCACAGGGTCTGTGCATCTGGTGAAACCAGGAGTCTGCATTCTGAAATGAGTGAGTGAGCTGGCTGAAAGTCTGGCGGCCACACTGCAGTGTGGAGAAACCATGGATTGGCATTTGGAGATGGACTAGTTCTTTTAAAAAAGAAAAAAATAAGAAACCCTGGAGTGGCTGTGGATATGGCACCAAGAACTATGCAGTGAAGCATGGCAGGAACGGGCTGTGCCAGTGCCTCAATATCTGGCATGGGAGATAGCCCTTCCCACACCTGCTGCTAATTGTCTCAGAGCCAGAAGGGCAGAGGGGAGCCAAAAGGAGAAAGAAACCATGCCCTTTGCAGCCATCTTCCTAGAGGACTGGGTACACTCCTGCCTGGGGCTGGAGCCACAGCCCAGAGCCACATCAGTGTTCCCAGTGTGATGGGGAGTGCTTCCCACAGCACCACACACATGCACAGTATCGGCTGTGGACAATGGCCTTTAGTGCACCCACAGCTAATTGTCCTGGAGCTGGGAAGGCAGAGCTGTGCAAAAAGAGAGAAATTAACAGCCCCATTCAGCCATCTTTACAGCAGGCTGGGAATACCCCTGCATGGCCCAGTGGCCCAGGGCTTCCCTGGAGGGCTGGCATGCACTTGTTATGTGGCACAGCCTTCCCTCAGCAGAGGTCCTGGAAGAGCATGGCTGAGAAGGGGGACATGCTCAGAAATCCCAGGGACCCTATGCCAATACCAAGGACTTGTGGGTCAGTGGCAGAGACAAGACTGTGACAAGACTGAAATGAAGGCTTAGACACTTGCAACAACCTTAAATCTCCAGGAACACCTGGGAGGTTTGATTATTAAAGCTGCCCTACTTCCCTAACCACTCAGAGACACATCCCTCATTCAGGGCAGACAGCACCAACAACACACCCAAACTTGGTGCACCAATTGAACCCCATAAGAATCAGACAGCCACACACCACAAAGATGAATTTGGAGAGAACTAACTGACTTGAGGGGAGTAGGTGACTCGCGGACACCATCTGCTGGTTAGTTAGAGAAAGTGCATGCCACCAAGCTGTAAATATGACATATTAGAGATTGGTGTTTTTCATACTCTGCAAGAACCCTATCAAGTAAAGCAAATGCCAAGAGACCAAAAACAACAGAAAATTTTAAAGCATATGATAAAACCAGACTATATGGAGAACCCAAACCCAAACCCCCAAATCAAAGATCAGAGGAGACACAGTACTTGGAGCAATTAATCAAAGAACTAAAGACAAACAATGAGAGCATGTTACAGGATATAAAGGACATGAAGAAGAGCATGGCATAGTATTAAAGGACATGAGGAAGACCCTAGAAGAGCATAAAGAAGAACTTGCAAGAGTAAATTAAAAAAAGAGATGATCTTATGGAAATAAAAGAAACTGTTGACCAAATTAAAAAGATTTTGGATACACATAGTACAAGACTAGAGGATGCTGAACTCAGTGTCCTCAAGGACCACAGAATGGAAAATGAAAGAACAAAAGAAAGAATAGGGAAAAAAATTGAAAAAATCAAAATGGTTCTCAGGGATATGATAGATAAAATGTCCAAATTTAATACTCACTGGTGTCCCAGAAGAGGAAGAGAAGGGTAAAGGCATAGAGAGAGTATTCAAAGAAATTTTTGGGGAAAACTTCCCAAACATTCTACACAATATAAGTACACAAAGCATAAATGCCCAGTGAACTCCAAATAGAATAAATCCAAATAAATCCACTCCAAGACATATTCTGATCAGACTGTCAAATACAGAAGAGAAGGAGCAAGTTCTGAAAACAGCAAGACAAAAGCAATTCACCACACACAAAGGAAACAACATTAGACTAAGTAGTGACTACTCAGCAGCCACCATGGAGATGAGAAGGCAGTGGCATGACATATTTAAAATTCTGAGAGAGAAAAATTTCCAACCAAGAACACTTTATCCAGCAAAATTCTCCTTAAAATTTGAGGGAGACCTTAAATGTTTCACAGACAAACAAATGCTGAGAGATTTTGCTAATAAAAGATCTGCCCTACTTCAGATACTAAAGGGAACCCTACCAACAGAGACAAAGAAAGGAGAGAGAGAGATAGATAAATTTAACAGACGTATATAGAACATTACATCCCAAATCACCAGGACACACATTCTTCTCTAGTGATCATGGATTTTCTCCAGAATAGACTCTATGCTGGGACATGAAACAATCCTCAATAAATTTTTAAAAATTGAATTTATTCAAAGCACATTCTCTGACCACAATGGAATACAAATAGAAGTCAATAACCATCAGAGACTTAGGAAATTCACAAACACCTGGAGGTTAAAAATGAGGGGGAGATGAAAAATTCCTGGATAATCAAAAGCTGAGGGATTTCATCACCAGTAGATCAGTCTTATAAGAAATGCTAATGGGAATTGTGCAGGCTGAAAGGAAGGGACACTAAACAATTGACTAAACCCACATTAAGGAATAAGATTTCCAGTAAAGATCACATGGTAAATATAAATGCCAATACTACTGTATTTTTGATTCGTAACTCCACTATTTACTTCCTACAGGATCTAAAATACATAAACTGTAATGATAAATCAGTGGTTTTGGACTCAACGTAAAATATGTAATTTTTGACAAGAACTACATAAAGGTGGGGAATGGAGGAGTATAGGAACATAGTTTATGTGTCATATTGAAGTTAAGTTGGTATGAAAGGAAAACAAGATTGTTACAGATTTAAGATGTTAAATTTAAGTCCCATGGTAAACACAAAGAAAGTATCAGAGAATATGACCATAGAGATTAAAAGTAGAGTATGTATTATGAGAAGGGGTGGAAGGGGCAATGGGGAGTTAAGAAATGAGTGTAGGGTTTCTGTTTGGGGAGAAGGGAAATTTCTAGTAATGGATGGTTGAAGGTGATGGCATTGCAACATTCTAAATGTGATTAATCCCACTAATGGAATGCTAAGGAGGGGTTAGAATGGGAAGATTCAGGCTGTATATATGTTTCAACACTTGAAAAAAAAAACAGTCTAAATAGATAATGATAATTAAATGCCAAGGATGATCCTGGATGGGATCTGAGGATGGAAGAGAGGAGCCTCAAAGGGACACTGTTGGGACAGAAGGAAAAAAAAAGGAAATATAGAATGTAAGCTTTGTATCAATGTTGAGTTTCTTGAACTTCTTAGCTGTGCTTAATGGGATTGCATAAAAAATGCTCTTGTTCATGGGAAATGTATATGTGAATTATATTGTTTGTTCAAGGGTGTGTGCAGTTTGCTCTCATGTGTTCAGAAGACAGAGCAATAGATAATGGATGATAGGGAGGAAGGGAGGGAGGGAGGGTAAGAAAGAAATGATGGTGGGACAGGATGTTAAAGTTGGTGGATGGAGGTATCGAGGGAGGGGTTCAGGGTATGCTGGAGTTCTGTGTACGGGGTTTGTATTGTTTTCGCAACTGTTCCTGTAAGTTTGAAATTATTTCAAAATAAAATTACAAAATAAACACAGAAACATTAAAAATATTTAATATATTGCTTCGTAATTTTTGAATGACATAAACATTAAGAAAGGGCAAGTCATTAAAATTCTAAGACTAGAGTGTATGTCTGGGCTTGGTGGAAAGGCATATAATGAATGCGGAGGGAGAGACTCAAATCATTCTCTTTCTAAGACAATTTTCTCTGCCAAGAGGAGTGGATAAATTCTCTGTATTTATTTTTGTACCTGAGTTTTAAGACTGATATTTTCCATTGAAAGGTGGGTAGTGAAAATGAAATGCATTTTTAGTTTTTGAATGAATTTTATATCAAACAGCCACATTACATAAAGAGTGGTCACAGTATTGATGTCCAAGTTTTCAGTGCCAGATATACCATTCATTATTCTAAATGGGAACAAATAGAGGTATCCCTGGCATGGAAGCTGGTGAAAGATAACTCACATGATATAAAGAGGGGTTATGAAAAATGAATTGATACCATGTCTAAAAATGAAAATAGGGGAAAAAGGGACAAAGAACAAAATTCACTTGAGGACACTTTCAAGGAAACAATACAACAGATAGGATAAGAACAATGAACAAAATTAGGTACCAAAATACAGAACACAAGGAAGCCATTACTTCTGTGAAGGTGACTCCAGTACAGAGATGCCAGGTTCAGACACAAGAGGGCAAGACTAGGAAGGAGAGAAGTATCCAGAAGAGCAATGAAGGAAACCACAAAGAGATACAGAAGTTGCTCAGGATCAAAAGGGTGCATGGGGAAAAGAAATGGGATGAAGGGTTATGGTTAGGGTTATGGTTATGGTTATGGTTAGGGTTAGGGTTAGGGTTAGGGTTAAGGTTGGGGTTGGGGTTGAGGTTATGGTTAGGGGAGAAGGTAAGGTTTAGGGTTAGGGATACATTTAGGGATATGACAGGGATATGGATAATGTTAGGGATAGGTTTACAGTTTTGATTATGCTTATGGTTAGGGTTAGGGTTAGGTTTAGGGTTAGAGAAAGGGTTAGGGCTAGGGCTAGGGATAGGGTTAGGGATAGGGTTAGAGATAGGGTTGTGGATAAGGTTAGGGATAGGATTAAGGATAGGGATAGGGTTAGGGTTAGGGTTAGGGTTAAGGTTACGGTCAGGGTTAGGGTTAGGGTTAGAAAAACTGAGCCCTTCCCCAGCCCAGCTTCACATGCAACAAGTGTGCCTCCATGGAAAATGCACCTGCACACCCAAACCCCATGGTCCAGCAAGTCCCCACCCACAATGCACAGGCTGCACAAACTAAAGCCTCTCTGAAAGGCTCTTTCCTGTTCTGGTAACTGGGTTAGGTTAAGGGTTAGGGTTATGGTTACGGTGAGGGATGATATTAGAGTTAGTGATATGGTTAGGGATAGGGTTAGGTTTACAGATAGGGTTAGGGATAGGGCTAGGGCTATTTTAGGTGTAGGGATAGGGTTAAGCTTACGGTTAGGGTTAGTGCTAGGGTTCAGTTTAGGGTTTGGGTTGGGGTGAGGGAAAATGGGCCATTTCACAGCCCAGCTTTGCATGCCTACAGCGGGCCTCCATGAAAGAGCACCACCAGCCCCACCCTGCATGATATAGCCAGATGCCCACACCCAACCTCACAGGCTCCCCAGAGTGAAGCCTCTCCAAAAGCATCTTCTCCAGTGTTAATCACAGTGTTAGGTTTAGGGTTAGGGTTAGTTACAGAGAGAGGGAGAGGGATAGAGATAGGGTTATAAATAGGGATACGTTTGGGATAAGCATTAGGTTTAGGGTTAGAGATAGGGTTAGGTTTAGGAATAGGGTGAGGGTTAAGGCTAGGGGTAGAGATAGAGTTAGGGTTAGGGTTAGTGTTAGTGTTCATGTTAGAGTTAGGGATATGATAGGGATATGGATAGGGTTAGGTTTAGGTTTTGGGTTAGGATGGAGATAGGGATGGGACAGTGTTATGGATAAGGGTAGAGTTAGGGTTAGGGATAAGATTATGGTTAGGATTAGGGTTAGGTTTGGGTTTAGGTTTAGGACTAGAAATAGGGATTAGGGACAGGAATATGGATAAGGAGAAGTTTAGGGTTAGGGATAGGGTTAGGTTAGGTATAGGTTTAGGTTTGGGTTAGGGATATGGATAGGGATAGATTAATGGATAGGCATAGGGTAAAAGTTAGGGTTAGGTTTAGGGTTAGGGATATGGATAGAGTTATGGTTAGGGTTAGGTTAAGTTTTAGATTAAAGTACATGATAAGGATAGGATAGGTTTAGTGATAAGGCAAATTGGCCCTTCCCCAGACCAGCTTCACATGTCCACAACTGACCTCCAAGGAAAGAGCACCCCCACTCCCCACTCCATGTGGTCTAGCCAGATCCCCACCCCCAGACTCACAGGCTGCTGGACTGAAGCCTCTCTGAAAGTGTTTTCTCCCATGGTGTTCCCAGGGTTAGGGGTGGGATTAGGGTTAAGGACAGGGGTAGGGATAGGTATAGGTATAGGGATAAGGGTATGGATAGGTACAAGTTCAGGTTAAGGTTTAAGGTTAGGCTAAGTTTTAGGGATAGTGTTTGGGTTACGGTTAGGCTTAGGGATATGATAGGGATATGAATAGAGTTAGGGTTAGGGATAGGGTTAGGTTTAGGGTTAGGGATAGAAATAGGGACAGGGTTATGGATAAGGATAGGATTGGGTTAGGATTTGGGTTAGGGATCGGATTAGCGTTATACTTAGGGTTTGATTTAGGGTTAGGGATATGGGTATGGATAGGTTTATGGATAGGGATAGGGTAAGGGTTAGGTTTAAGTTTAGGGTTAGATTTAGGGGTAGAGTTAGGATTAGGATTAGGGTTAGGGTTAGAGGTAGGTTAGGGTAAGCATTACAGTTAGGGACAGTGTTAGGTTGAGGTTTAGGAATTGGGTTAGGGTTAGGTTTGGGGATACTTTTAGGTTTAGTGTAAGGGATGAGTTTAGGGATAGGATTATGGATGGGGTTATGTACAGGGATAGAGTTGTGCCCAATCCCATAGAATGCTCATACTGATGTCACTCCAAAAGTGTATTCTCCCATGCTCATCCCAGTATTAGGGTTAGGATTAAGAGAGATTTAGTGTAAGGGTTAGGGATATGATAGGCATATGGATATAGTTAGATTTTGGATGAGGGTTAGTTTTAGGTTTAGCATTAAGTTTAGGGTTACATTTAGGGTTATAGTTAGGGTTAATTGGCCCTTCCCCTGCCCAGCTTCACATGCCCACAGTGGGCCTACCAGGAAAGAGAAGTCCCCTCCCCATTGGGTTGTTCTAGCCAGATCCCCACCCCCAAACCCACAGGAAGCCCAGATTGAAGCTACTCCAAAAATGTGTTCTCCCATGCTGGTCCCAGGTTTAGGGTTAGGGTTAGGGTTAGGGTTATGGATCAGTATAGGGTTATGGTTATGGTTAGGGTTCAGGACAGGGTTAGGGTTAGAGTTAGGGTTAGCATTAGGAGTAGGGATAGGGTTATGGATAGGGTTAGGTTTCGGATTAGGGTTCTGTTTGGGGTTATGTTTAGGGTTAGGCTTAGGGATAAGGTTAGGTTTAGGGATGATAGGTTTATAGAAAGTGTTATGGCTACATTTAGGTATAGTAATAGGAATAGGGTTATGTTTGAGGATAGGGTTATGGTTATTGTTGTGGTTAGGTTTAGGGTTAGGGTTTGCTTTTGGTTAGGGAAAATGGACCCTTCCCTAGCTCACTTCTCAGGCCCACTGTGTGCCTCCCAGGAGACAGCATCCCCATACCCCACAGGGTGTGGTCCAGCCAATAATCCCCCAACCCACAGGCTGCCCAGACTCAAGCCTCTCTGAAATCCTCTTGTCCCATGCTTGTCCCTGTGTAAAGCAGAAGGTTAGGGTTAGGTATAGGAATAGGGATATGCTTAGGTTAAAGCATATGGTTAGGGATAAGGATAGGGATAGTGATAGGAGTAGGAATAGGAATAGGAATAGGGAAAGGGATAGGAATATAGTGAGGATTAGGGTTAGGGTTAGGATTAAGGTTAGGGTAAGGGCTGTGTTTATGGTTATGGTAGGGGATAGGGTTAGGGTTAATAGGTCATTCCTCTGCCCAGCTTCATGTGCCCATAGCAGGACTTCTGGGAAAGAGCATCCCCAATCCCCACTCAGCATTGTCCAGCCAGATGCTTGCACACAATCCCACAGGATTCCCATACTGATGCCACTCCAAAAGCATCTTCTCCCATGCTCATCCCAGTATTACAGTTAGGATTAGGGTTAGGGGTAGCAATAGGGATAGGGATAGGGATAGGGATAGGGATAGGGATAGGGATAGGAGTATAGTTATGGGTAGGGATAGAGTTAGGGTCAGGTTTACCATTAGGGTAAGATTTAGGGATAGGTTTAGGGTTAGGATTAAATTTAGGTTTAGGCATAGGGATAGGTGTAGTGTTATGGATAAGGATAGGGTTGGGGTTAGTATTAGGGTTAGAGCTAGGGATAGGTTAAGGGTTAGGGTTAGGGTTAGAGACAGGGATAGGGGTAGGTTTATGAACAGGGATAGGGTAAAGATTAGGGTTAGGGTTAGGTTTAGGGGTAGTGATAGGGTTAGCCTTAGGGTTACAGTAGGAATATGATATGGATATGGATAAGGTTAGTGTTAGTGATTTGGTTAGTGTTAGGGATATGATGAGGATATGGATTGGGTTAGGGTTAAGTTTTTTGCTAGAGTTATGTTTAAGGATGTGATTGGGATATGGATAGGGTTAGAATTAGGGTTAGGGTTTCTGTTATGTTGAGTTTTAGGGATGTGATCAGCATCTGGATAGGGTTAGCATTAGGATTAGGGTCAGGTTTAGGATTAGGTTTAGGGTTAGGGATAGGGATAGGGTTATTTATACAGATAGGGTTAGGGTTAGGGTTGGGGTTATATTTAGGGATAGCAATACTGAGATGGTTAGGTTTAGGGATAGAGTTAGGGACAGGGGTAAGGATAGGGTTATGGATAGTGATAGGGTTAAGGTTTGGGTTAGATTTATGGATAGGTTTAGGGCTGTGATAGGGATATGGATATGGCTAGAGTTAGGGTTAAGTTTAGGATTCGGTTGAGACTTAGGGATGTGATAAACAAATGGATGGGGTTAGGGTTAGGATTAGGGTTAGGGTTAGGTTTAAGGTTAGGGTCAGGTATAGGGATATGTCTACAGATATGGTTATTGATAGGGATAGGTTTAGGGTTAGGGAAGGTGATTGAGTGTTAGGGTTAGGGATCAGCTTAAGGATAGTGACAGTGTTAGGGATAGGGTTAAGGATAGGGATAGGAATAGGGTTAGGGTTAGGGTTAGGTTTATGGATAGGCATGCTGGTTTGAATGTATTATGGCCCCCAAAATGTCATTCTTTGATGTAATCATGTGGGCAGACATATCAGTGTTGATTAGATTGTAATTCTTTGAGTGTTTCTGTGGAGATGTGCCCCACTCAGCTGTGGGTGATGACTCTGATTGGATAATTTCCATGGAGTTGTGATCCAACCCATTCAGGGTGGGTCTAAATTAGATCACTGGAGCCATATAAATAAGCTGACAAACAGAGGAACTCAGAGGAGCTGAGAGTGACATTTTGAAGAGGAACTGCAGCCAAAAGGGATACTTTGAAGGATGCACAGGAGCAGAGAGAGGAACTGCAGTTTATAGAGACATCTTGGAGATGGCCTTGGAAAGCAGACTTTTGCTCTGGAGAAACTAAGGGAGGACAAACAGTCCAAGAGCCGCTGAGAGTGAAATTTTTGAGGAACTGCAGCCTAGAGAGGAACGTCCTGGGAGAAAGCCAGTTTGAAATCAGAACTTTGGAGCAGATGCCAGCCATGTGCCTTCCAAGCTAACAGAAGTTTTCCAGACACCATTTGGCATCCTCCAGTGAAGGAACCCAATTGTTGATGCCTTACCTTGGACAACTTATGGCCTTAAGTTCATAACTGTGTAACCAAATAACCCCCCCCCCCTTTTTAAAAGCCAATCAATTTCTGGTATTTTGCATTCCAGCAGCATTAACAAACTAGAACAAAAGGTTTAGGGTTAGGGTTAAAGTTCAGGTTAGGGATAGGGATAGGGATATGAATAGGGTTAAGGATAGTGAGAGGGTTTGGTTAAGGGTTGGGTTATGGATATTGTTAGGGTTAGGGTTAGGGTGGAAGTAGGGTTAGTGACATGATATGGATATGGATAGGGTTAGGGTTAGCTTTAGGGTTAGGGTTAAGGTTAGGGGAAATGGGCCCTTTCCCAGCCCAACTTTGCATGCCAGCATCAGGCATCCCAGAAAGGGCACCCCCACCCACCACCCCACATTGACCAGCCAGATCCCCACTCCCAAACCACAGGCTACCCAGTCTGAAGCCAATCTGAAAGCATCTTCTCCCATTCCATTCCCAGGGATAGGGTTTTGCTTGTGGTTATGATTATGGGTAGGGTTAGGGAGAGGGATAGGGTTAAGGTTAGGGTAGGGTTAGGGATAGGGTTCTGGATAGTTTTAGGGTTGGGTTAGGGATATGGTTAGGGATAGGGGTAGGTTTAGGTTTAAGGCTAGGGTTAGGGTTAGGGTTTGGGAAACTGATATGATAGGGATATGGATAGGGTAAGGGTTAGGGTTATGGGTAGGTTTAGTGTTAGGATAAGGTATAGGGATAGGGATAGGGTTCTGGATAGGGTTAGGGTTAGGTTTAGGGTTTGGGTTAGGGTTAGAGATAGGGATACAATTAGCATTAGGTTTAGGGATAGGAATAGGGAGTTATGGATAGGGAAATGGTTAGGGTTAGGGTTTGGGTTAGGTTTGGGATTAGGAATACTGAAGGTTTATGGATACAGTTAGGGTTAGTGTTAGGGTTATGATTAGTTTTAGGGATGGGATAGGGATATGAATAGGGTTAGGGTTCTTGCTATGGTTAGGGTTACGTTTTGGGTTAGAGATAGGATTAGGTTTAGGTTTATAGTTAGGGTAGGGATAGGGTGAGGATTAGGCTTAGGGTTAGGTTTAGGTATTGGAATATGATAGGGATATGGATTGGTTTAATATTTGGGTTAGGGTTATGTTTAGGGTTAGTGGTAGAGATAGGGTTAAGGTTATGGAAAGCATCAGGGTTAGGGTGAAGGTTAGGGTTAGGTTTAGGTTTAGGGTTAGGGATATGGATAGGGATAAAGTTATATATAGGGAAAGGGTCAGGATTAGAGTTAGGGTTAGGGCTAGGTTTAGGAGTAGGTTTAGGTTTAGGGTTAGGGTTATTGTTAGGGGTATGATAGGTATATGGATAGGGTTAGGGTTTTTGTTAGGCTTAGCATTATGCTTAGGGTTAAGGTTAGGTTCAGGGTTAGCTTTAGAAGACCCTTCTCCAGCCTAGCTTTGCATGCTCACAGTGGGCCTCCATGGAAAAAGCACCCCACCCCCCACCCCATGTGTTCCTGCCAGATCCCCACCCCCAAATCCACCTGCTACCCAGACTGAAGCATTTCTGAAATCATCTTCCCCATGCTTGTTGCAAGTTTAGGGTTAGGGATAGGGTTAGGGATAGGGTTAGGGATAGGGATAGTTATAGGTTTAGGGATAGGGGTAGGTATAAGCATAGGGTTTGGGTTCTGGTTAGGCCTAGGGCTAGGGATAATGATGAGGTTATAGAAAGGAATAGGTGTAGGGTTAGGGTTAGAGTTTATGGATAGGGATACGATGGGGATATGGATTAGGGTAATGATTAGTGTTAGGGTTAGCTTTTGGAATAGGGATAGGAATAATTTATAGATAGGGATAGGGTTAGGGTTATGGTTAGGTTTGTGGGAAGGGTTAGGTTTAGGGTTGGGTTTAGGGTTACTGTAGGGTTAGGGTTACAGTTAGGGATAGTATAAGCATTAGGGTTAGGGTTTCTGTTCAGGTTAGGTTAGGGATAGGGTTAGGGTTTTGGTTAGGGGTAGGGTTTGGTGTAGTGTTAGGGGTAGTTTTAGGGATAGGTTTAGGCATAGGGATAGATTAAGAGTTAGGGTTATGTTTAGGGTTAGGATTAGGGTTAGGGAAACTGGGACATTCCCAAGCCCAGCTTTGCTTGCAACCAGTGGGACCCCCTGTAAAGAGCCCCCCCATCCCAAACCTCGTGTGTTTCACTCAGATCCCCACCCCTAACCCCACACACTGCCCAAGCTGAAGCCTCTCCAAAAGTCTCCTCACATGATGGTCCCAGGGATAGAGTTAGGGATAGAGTTAGGGTTAAGTTTAGGGTTAGGGTTAGGGATCAGGACCCTTTCCCAGCCCAGCTTCGCATGCCCACTGTTGGCCCCCTGGGCAAAAGCAACCACATAACCCACCCCATGTGGTCCATCCAGTCACCATCTTCAACCAACCAGCTGCCCAGAGTCTAGCCTCTCTGAAATCCTCTTCTTCCATGCTTGACCCTGTGTAAAGGATATGGTTAGAATTAGGTATTAGGATTGGGATAGGTTTAGGGTAAGGGATAGGGATAGAAATAGGGATAGGGATAGTGAAAGGGATAGGAATATCATTAGGATCAGGGTAAAGTTTAGGGTTAAGGTTATGGTAAGGTTTATGGTTAGTATTATGGTAAGGGTTACAGTTAGGGTTAATGGGCCCTTCCCCAGCCAATCTTCACTATCCCACAGCAGTCCTCCTGGGAAAGACATCTGCACTCCCCACTCTGCATCATCCACTCAGATACCCACACACAACCCAAAAGGCTGCCCAGACTGAAGCCACTCCAAGAGCAACTTCTGTGCTGGTCCCAGGGTTATGGTTATGGTTCAGGTTAGGGATATGGAGAGGGATAGGAATAAGGATATGGATATGGATAGGGGTAGGGATAGGAATATGGTTTTGGAGAGGAATAGTATTAGTGTAAAGTTTACTGCTAGAATAAGATTTAGGCATGTTGTTGGGTTAGGGTTAGCGTTAGTGTTAGGTTTAGTCATGTGTATAGGCATAGTTATAAGGTTACGGATAAGGATCAGATTGGGGTTAGGATTAGAGTTAGGGATAGGGTTAAGCATAGAGTTAGCATTAGGGTAAGGGTTAGAGTCAGTGTTAGAGTTAAGTACTGGGATATATTTATGGATAGGGATAGGGTAAGTTTTAAGTTATGGTTAGCAATAGGGTTAGGTTTAGGGTTATAGTTAGGGATATGGTTAGGGATAGGTTTATATATAGGTTTAGGGATAGGGTTAGGTATAGGCATAGGGTTAGGTTTAGGGTTAGGTTTAGGTATTGGTGTAGGGTTAGTTATGTACATTGGACCCTTCCCAAGCCCAGCTTTGCATGTAAACAGTGGACCTCCTGGTAAAGAGATACTCATCCCAACTGCATGGTTCAACCCAATCCCCACCACCAACCCCACATGCTTTGTTGTGGTTAGCATAGGGATAGGGTGAGGATTAGGCTTAGGGTTAGGTTTAGGGATAGAGATATAATGTGGATATGGATAGATTTAGGGTTAGGGTTAGGGTTAGTGGTAGGGATAGGTATAGGGTTAAGGATATAGATAGGGTCAGAGTTAGGGTTAGGTTTAGGGTTAGGGACATGGATAGAAATAAAATTATATATAGGGAAAGGGTCAAGGTTAGAGTTAGGGTTAGGATTAGGGATAGGGATAGGGTTAGGTTTAGGGTTAGGTTTATGGTTAGGTTTAAGGATATGATAGGGATGTGGATAGATTTAGGGTAAAGTATAAGTTTAGGGTTAAGTTTAGGTAAAATGGGCCCTTCATCAGCCCAGCTTTGCATGCCCACATCAGGCCTACAGAGAAAGAAGATCCCCACTACACACCCCATGTGTTCCAGCCAGGTCCCTACATTCAACCCTAGAGGATGCTGAGACTGAAGCCTCTCTGAAAGTGTCTTATCCTGTTCTGGTCCCAGCAATAGGTTTAGGCTTAGGGATATGGAAAGGGTTAGGGTTAACGATAGGGATTTGGTCAGGGTTAGGTTTAGGGTTAGGGTTATGGATACATTTACAGTTGTAGACATGGATAGGATAAAGTTATATATAGGGGAAGGTTCAAGTTTAGAGTTAGAGTTAGTTTAAGGGATAGGGACAGGTATAGGGTTAGGTTTAGAGTTAGGGTTAGGGTTAGGGTTAGGGATAAGGATAGGGACAGGGATAAAGTTAAGTTTAGGGTTAGCCTTAGGCTTATGTTTAAGTTTCGGTATGGTTTAGGGTTCAATTTAATGGCCCTTCCTCAGCCCAGCTTCGCATGCTGACAGCATGTCTCCCTTGAAAGAGCACCCCACATCCCACCCCACATATTCCAGCCAGATCCCCATCCCCAAAACCTCAAACTGCCCAGACTGAAGCCTCTCCAAAAGCTACATCTCCTATGTTGGTCCCAGATTAGGGTTAGGTTTAGAGTTAGCGCTAGGGTTAGAGTTAAGTTTAGCTATAGGTACAGGGATAGGAATAGGCTTATGGATAAGATATAATTAGGGTTAGGGAAAATGGGCCCTTCCCCATCACAGTTTGCATGCCCACAACTTGCATCGCAGAAAAGAGCAACCCCAACCACACCCCACCAGGTCTAGTCAGATCCCCACCCCCAAACACACAGGCTGCCCAAACTGAAACCTCAGTCAAAGTTCCTTCTACCATACTGGTCCCCGGTTTAGGATTAGGGTTAGGGTTTGGGTTAAAGATAGGAATTGCAATATGGTTAGTGTTAGGGATAGGGAAAGTGATAGGTATAGGGTAAGCTATAGGGATAAGTTTAGAGCTACATTTAGGTTTAGGGTTAGGATTAGGTTTAGGATTATGCTTAGGGTTAATGGGCCATTCCCCAGCCCAGCTTCACATGCCCAGTGCAGGCCTCCCAGGGAAGAGCCCCATCACCTCCGCCTCCCATGGTCCAGCCAGATCCATGACCCCAACCCCACAGGCTGCCCAGACTGGAGACTCTCCAAAAGCATCTTCTGAATTCTTCTCCTACGTTAAGTGTTAGCCTTAGGGTTAAGGATACAGATAGTGATAGGGATAGGTTTAAGGAAAGGTTTATGGATACAGATAGGGATAAGGTCAGTTTAATGGATAGGGTTTGGTATAGGGATAGGGATAGGGATAATGAGATCATTAGGGAAAGGTATAGGATTGGGTGAGAGTTAGGTTTAGGGATAGGGATATGATAGACATATGGATAGGGTAAGGGTTAGGGTTATGGTTACAGTTAGGGACAGGAATAGGGATAAGGATAGGGTTACAGATAGGGATAGGGATAGGCTTATGTATAGGGTTGGGTTTAGGTTTAGGGTTTGGCTTAGTTTTACAGATAAAGATAGGATTATGTTTATGTTTACAGTTAGGTTCAGGGATATGATGGGGGTACAGAGAGTGTTAGGGTTAGTTTTAGGTATGTGATAGGGATATGGGTAGTGTTAGGCTTATGGTTAGGGTTAGGGTTAAGTTTAGGGATGTGATAGAGATATGGATAAAGTTATGTTTAGGTTTAAGGTAAGGGTTAGGATGAGCATATTATGATAGGTTTAGGATTAGGGAAAGGGATAGGATGAGGCTCAGGGCTAGGGTTAGGCTAAGGTCTAGGTGTATGATAGGGATATACATAGGATTAGGATTAGGTTTAGGGTTAGGTTTAGGTTTAGATTTAGGGTTAAGGATAGGGAGAGGGAGAGGGATAGGGTTATGGATAAAGATGGGTTAGGTTTAGGTTTAGGGTTAGATTTAGGGTTTGGGATACAGGTACGGATAGGGATAGGTTTATGGGTAAGGATAGGGTTAGGATTAGGGTCAGGGTTAGCTTTAGGGTTAGGGTTAGGTATAGGGATAGGCTTATGGATAAGAATAGGGATAGGGTTAGAGATAGGGGTAAGATTAGTGTTAGGGTTAAGTTTAGGGTTAGGGATAGTGATAGGAATACACTTATGGATAGGAAGATGGTAAGGGTTAGGGTTATGGTTAGGATTAGGTTAGGTTTAGGGAGGCGATAAAGAAATGGATAGGGTTAGGTTTTGAGTTAGGGTAAAGGTTAGGATGAGCATTCAGGTTGTGATAGGGTTAGGATTAGTGATAGGGATAGGGCGAGGTTTAGGGCTATGGTTAGGCTAAGGGCTAGGGATATGATAGGGATATGGATAGGATTAGCATTAGGGTTAAGTTTAGGGTTAGGGTTAGGGATATGGATAGGAATAGGGTAATGGATAAGGATAGGGTTAGGATTAGGATGAGGGCTATGTTTAGGGTTGGGGATAGGGATAGGGTTATGGATAAGGTTAGGGTAAGTGTTTGTGGTATGGTTAGGTTAGGGGAAGTATAGAGTTAGGTAAGGATTAGGGATTGTTTAGGATGAGGATTACAGTTAGGGTTATGGATAGGGTTAGTGTTCATGATCAGGTTAGGGTTGAGGATAGTTTTAGGCTTAGAATTAGGGATAGGGTTAGGTTTAGGTTAGGGATGGTATTAGGGATAGGGTTAGGGAAAGGGTTAGGTTTAGGTATAGGGTTAGGGTTAGGGTTAGGTTTAGGGTTATGGTTATGGTTATGGTTAGGGACCTGGGACCCTCCCAATCCCAGTATCACCTACAACCAGCAGGCTTCCCAGTAAAGGGCTCCCCTCTGTCAACCTCATGGTGTCCTGCCAGATCCTCTCCCCAACCCTACTCTCTGCCCATACTGAAGCCTCTCCAAAAGCATCTCCTCCCATGCTGGTCCCAGGTTTATGGTTAGTGTTATGCCTATGGTTAGGGTTACATGTATGGTTAGGGTTAGGGTTAGGGTTAGGGTTAGGGTTAGGGATTGTGTTAAGGATATGATAGGTAAATAGATAGGGTTAAGATTAGGGTTATAGTTATGGATAGGGAAAATTGATCCTTCCCCAACCCAGCTTCACATGCCCACAGCAGGAATCCCAGGAAAGGGCACTCCCACAGTCCAAGAAATCCCCACCCCCATCTCACAGGCTGCACAGACTCATGCCTTTCTGTAATCTTTTCCCATGCTCATCCCTGAATAAGGATAGGATTAGGGTTAGGTCTAAAGATAGGGATAGTTTTAGGGTAAGGAATGAGTGTAGTGATAGGAATAGGAATAGAGAAAAGGATAGGAATATGGTTAGGATTAGGGTCAGGTTTAGGGTTAAGTTTAGGGTTAGGGTTATTGTTAAGGTTATGGTAAGGGTTACTGTTAGGGTTAATGGGCCCTTCCTCAGTAAAGCTTCACATGCCCACTGCCCTTCTCATGGGAAATGGCACCTCACAGCCCACCCATAATGTTCCAGCCAGATACCTGCACCCAACCCCCCAGTCTGTCCTGACTGTAGCCTCTACAAAAGCGACTTTTCTGTGCTAGTCATAGGGCCTGTTCTAGGGTCAAGGCCATGCCCAGGGTCAGGGCTATGACTATTGTAGGGGTATAGATAGGTTTAGGTTTAGGGTTAGGGTTAGGGTTAAGGTCAGTGATAGATTTAAGTCTTGGGCTAGAGATAGGGGTAAGGATATGTTTATGGATTGGAATAGGGTTATGGTTAGAGTCAGGTTAAGAGTTAGATTTAGAGGTAAGTATGGGGTAGAGATAGGGATAGGGTTATGATTAGGGTTAGGATATGAGAGGGATATGAATAGGGTTAGGGTTAGTGTTATGGCTAATATTAGGAATAGGGATAGGGATAGAGATAGGGTTATTTATAGGGATAGGATTAGGGTTAATATTAATTTTAGGGTCAATGATAGGGATAGGGTTAGGGTTATGGCCCAGTTTATGTTTAGGTTAGTGATCTGATAGGGATATGGATAGAGTTAGATTTATGGTTAAGGTTAGAGTTATGTTTAGATTTAGGGAAAATGGATCCTTGACATGTCCTGCATTGAATGCCCACAGCTGTCCTCACAGGAAATTGCACCCACAAGCACCACTCTGGTGGTCCAGCCAGATCCCCAATCCCAGCCCCACAGGGTGCCCAAACTTAAGCCTTTCTAAAAGTGTCTTCTGCCATGCTTGTCTTAGGCCCAGACACCTGGACAGGGCTAGGACCTTGATAGGGCTATGGATAGGGTCAGGGATAGGGTTAGGATTATGTTTAGATTTAATGACAGAGATAGGGATAAGGAGAATGTTATTGATAGGGATAGGGTTAGGGTTAAGGTTATGGTTAGGTTTAGGTTTACAGATAGGTATAGGGGTAGGGATAGGGATAGGTTTATAGTTAAGGATATGGACAGGGTTAGGGTTAGGGATCAGAATAGGGCTAGAGTTAGGTTGATAGTTAGGATGTGATAGGATATGGATAGGGTTAGAGTTAGGGTAATGGTTAGAGTTAGGTTTAGGTTTAGTGATAGAGGGATAGGGATAGGGTTTTGGATAAGGGTAGGGTTAGGGTAAGCATTAGGGTTAGTTAAGGTTAAGGAGAGGTATAGATAGTGTTATGGATAGGGTTAGCTTTAAGGTTTGGTTTAGGGTTAGGGTTAAGGTTAGGATTGCAGTTTGGCATAGGGAAAGATATAGGGTTATGGATAGGGATATGGTAAGGGTTAGGGATAGGGAAAGTGTTATTGTTAGCATTAAGTTTAGAGTTTGTGTTAGGTTTAGGTTTAGGAATGTGATAGGGATATGGATAGGGTTAGTCTAAGGGTTACAGTTAGGGCTATCTTGAGTATTATGGATAGGGATAGGGATAGAGTTAGTGTTGTGGATAGGGATAGTGTTAGGGTTACAGTTTCCATTAGGGTTAGGGTGGGGGTTAGGATTAAGGATAGGAGTAGGAATAGACATAGGTTTTTGGATAGGGATAGGGTTAAGTTTTATGTTAGGGTTAAGTTTAGGGATAGGATAGGGATATGGGTATGGTTAGGGTTTGGTTTATGGTTAGTATTAGGATTAAGGGTAGGGATAGGGATAGAGATAGGGTTAAGGATAGGGATAGGGTTAGAGTTAGGGTTGGAATCAGGGGTAGGTTTAGGTTTAGAGTTAGGGTTAGGGTTAGGTTTAGGGATAGGTTAGGGATAAGGATAGGGTTATGGATAGGGATAGGTTAAGGGTTAGGGTTAGGGTTGGGGATAGGGCTAGGGCTATATTTAGGGTTAGGATTAGGGTTAAGGTTTGGGATATGTTAGGAGTATGGGAAAGGTTAGGTTTCCCATAGGTATAGGGTAGGTGTAGGGTTAAGGTTATGGAGAATAATAGAGATAGAGATAGGGTTATGGATATGGATAGGTTTAGGTTTACGGCTAGGGTTAAGGTTAGGAATATGATTAGGTTTAGGGTTAGGGTAAGTGTTAATGATAGGGATAGCTTTATGGATAGAGATAGGGTTAGGGTTAGGATTAGGATAGGTATAGGGATATGGATAGGTTTAGGTTTAAAGTCAGGTCTAGGGATAAGATAGGGATATGTATATGGTTAGGGTTAGAGTTAGGGTTAGGGTTAGGATAGGGATAGGGATATGGATAGAGACAGGATTATGGATAGGGACAGGGTTAGGTTTAGGGCTAGGATTAGGAACAGGGATCAGTGTAGATATAGGATTATGGGTAGGTATATGTTTACAATTAGGGTTTGGGTTAGGTTCAGGGATAGGGATAGGTTTAGTGTTAGGTTAAGTTTATGGTTAAGGTTATGGTTACAATTAGGGATATGATAGGGATAGATTTTTTCTTAGGGTTAGGGTTTAGTGTTAGGGCTAGGGATAGGGATAGGGTTATCAATAGGGATTGGGTTAAGTTTAGGTTTAGGGTTAGGGTTCCATTTAGGGATAAATGAACCTGCACCTGTGCAGCTTTGCTTGACCACAATGGGTCTTCCAGGAAACTGTACTTCCACTCCCCACCACATGTGTTCTAGCCAGTTCTACATCCCCAACCCCACAGCTGCCCAGGCTGAAGCCCCTGTGAAAGCATCTTCTCCCATGCTTGTTCCAGGGTTAGGGTTTGGGTTGTGTTTAGGTATAGGGATAGGTATAGGTATAGGCATAGTCTTTTTTTTTTTCTTTATATTAACTTTACTATTCAAACAATAGAAAGTAGGGGACAATTCAGGAACTGAGAAAGAGATAAACAAACAAAAAAGCAAAAAACTTTTCTGCCATGTTTATTCTTCTACACTGTATAGCTATGCTCACAGAGACGGCTTCTTCTACTTCTCCACTGCCCAGAAATTCAGTTGTATATAACATTGAACCTGCTGAAAAGTTGAGGGAGGTTAGATATGATGGGCCCATATCCTGGTGCATTGTCATATAATTCAAACAATGGTGCAGCGACCAGCTTGTAATTTTTAGGGACTGCAGAAAAAGCTTTCTCTTGAAGTTGACCCAGAAACAACTTATATTTCTTAAGCTTTGTAGTATGTTCAGGAATACATGGATACTGAGGAGGTTCAAAATTTGCTCTTCACCAGTTACCAATGCAATCATCAATGACCCTGTCTTTCAGGAATCCATTTTGATGACCCAGTATCTTGGTCATTAAGCATTTTAGTCCTTCAACTTCATCTTCTTCTGGGTTAAGTTCACCACCAGGTAATTTGAAGAAAGTTGTTCCCAGTTGTAGCAGTAACACATGGGGTAGCCAGTGCTTGTGTACAATCAGAACTCCTTCTAGAGTGCTCCTCATTCCAGTTTTATCAAATTCCTCCCTCATGCACTGAAATCTGGCTGCAACAGAGCTGTCTTTCTCATGAAGGGGCTCTTTTGTACCAAGGGTATAATTGGTAGGAAGGTACAGTTGATGGTTCCTGGATGAGGGGCTTGGTCTACTGGATGTACTTGTTGTGGAACTGGTTGACTGCCCAGGGCCAGCCAGTTTGTGAGCGTTTGGGTGGCACCACGGACATGTTAGCGAGTACAGGCGTTGATGGTGAGCGGAAAGGGGGAGGCAGGGGAGACTGCTGCATCCCACTCAGCAGTCACTGCCATTCTCTTAATGGCTTTTTAAAAAAAAATCAAATTTTTTTAAATTGTAGCATATAACATATATACATAGAAGTGATAACTTTCCAAATGCACTTTAACAAGTAGTTAGCAAATTTCAAAGAATATTGTGGGTTACAGTTCAGTGGTTTCAGTTATTTCCTTATTGTAAATTATAACATTTATCCCAAAAAAATCTTTCAAAGTATGATTTAACAAGTAGTTATATAGGAAATTTCCAAAGTTGTTATGAGTTACAATACCATGGTTTCAGTTATTTCCTTATTGTGAAACATAACATATATACATAAAGGTGATAACTTTCAAGTTACAATTTAACAAATAGCTATAGAAGAAATTTCAAAGGATGCTATGGGTTACAATTCCATCATTTCAATTCTTTCCTTCTAGCTATTCTAATACCCTGGCAACTAAGAAAAAGAAAATTATATAATGGCTTTTTAAGACAAGATTGTAGTACTGATGAAGTCCAATTTATCAGTGTACAGTGCTTTTTGTTTTTTTAAAGCAATTTTGCCTAACAATAAGTCAAAAAGATTTTTTTCTATGTTTTCTAAGTATTTTCTCCTAGACGCTTTATAGTTTTATGTTTTAGGTGTTGATTTATGATACATTTTGAATTGATATTTTTAAAATAATGTGAGGTATGAAATGAAATTCCCTTTTTTTTTTTTTTTTTTTTTGCATCCAGTGGTTCTGGCACCATTTGTCAAAAAGACTAGACTTTCTCCACTGAATTGTACTCTTGTCAAAGTCAGTTTTCCATATTTGTGTGCATCTATTTCTAGAGTCTTTGTTCTGCTCTATTGATCTATTTGTCTATTTTTACGCAAATACAGTACTCTTCTGAGTATTGTAGCTTTATAATAAATCAAAAACAACTTTTGCAAAGTTGGCTTGGCTGTTCTACATCTTTTGCATTTTTATATGAATTTTAGAGTCAGCTTGTCAAATTCTACAAAAACCCACTGGGAGTGGGTTCTCATTGATCATTTTGGAGAGAATTGACATCTTACCCATGTTAAATGTTTAGACAAAAGAATGAAATCTCTCCATTTATTTAGGTCATCTTTAATTTCTCTCAGCAATGTTTTATAATTTTTAGTGTACAGGTCTTTTATAAGTTTACCAGATTTATTACTATGTATCTGGTATTTTTGTTATTTTGTAAATGGTGTTTTAAAAAATTTTAGTTTCTAATTGTTGCTACTATATCAAATAAAAATACAGTTATTAGTTCTGATTGATCTTGCATCCTTCAAGCTTGCTCAATCCACTTAATAGTTTTAGTACCATTTTTGTTGATATCCATCAGATTTTCTACATAGAAAAACTTGTCATCTGTGTATAAAGATAGTTTTAGATGGTCTTTTCTAATCGATATGCCTTTTATTTCTTTTTCTTACCTGATTGCACTGGCCAGAATTTCCAGTACAATGTTGAATAGAACTAGGGAGAGGAGATATTTTTTCCTTGTTCCTGGTCTCATGGGGAAATTAGTCTTCTACCATTACATCTGAGTTAGCTGTAGATTTATTTGTAGATGCCCTTTATCAGGTTGAAGAATTTCCTTTCTCTTGCTAGTTTTCTGAGACTTATTATCAGGAACAGATGCTAGATTTTGTCAGATGCTTTTCTGAGGTGATCATATGGTTTTTTGTTCTTAGTTTGTTAATGTAACTTACATTGATTTTCAAACCAACCTTGTATTCCTTGTATATACTTCATTTGGTCATGATGTGTTATTATCCTTTTTATATGTTGTTGAATTCAATTTGCTAAAATTTTGTTTATAACTTTTGCACCTATGTTCACGAGGGATATTAGTCTGTGTTCTCTTTCACATAATGTCTTTATGTGTTTTTTTTTAAATCTTCATTTTACTGAGATATATTCACATATCATGCAGTCATACAAAACAAATCATACATTTGATTGTTCACAGTACCGTTACATAGTTGTACATTCATCACCTAAATCAATCTCTGACACCTTCATTAGCACACAAACAAAAAAAAAACAAGAATAATAATTAAAGTGAAAAAGAGCAATTAAAGTAAAAAAGAACACTGGGTACCTTTGTCTGTTTGTTTGTTTGTTTGTTTCCTTCCCCTATTTTCCTACTTATCCATCCATAAACTAGACAAAGTGGAGTGTGGTCCTTATGGCTTTCCCAATCCCATTATCACCCCTCATAAGCTACATTTTTATACAATTGCCTTCGAGATTCATGGGTTCTGGGTTGTAGTTTGATAGTTTCAGGTATCTACCACCAGCTACCCCAATTCTTTAGAACCTAAAAAGGGGTGTCTAAATTGTGCATAAGAGTGCCCACCAGAGTGACCTCTTGGCTCCTTTTGGAATCTCTCTGCCACTGAAGCTTATTTCATTTCCTTTCACATCCCCCTTTTGGTCAAGAAGATGTTCTCCATCCCATGATGCTGGGTCTGCATTCCTCCCTGGGAGTCATATTCCATGTTGCCTGGGAGATTCACTCCCCTGAGTGTCTGATCCCACGTAGGGGGGAGGGCAGTCATTTCACCTTTCAAGTTGGCTTAGGTAGAGAGAGAGTGCCACATCTGAACAACAAAGAGGCATTCGGGAGGAGGCTCTTAGGCACAGTTTTAGGGAGGGCTAGCCTCTCCTTTGCAGCAACAGTCTTCCCAAGGGTAAAGCCTGTGGTAGAGGGCTCAACCTATCAAACCACCAGTCCCCTACGTCTGTGGTCATGCTATCAACCATCGAGGTGGGGTAGGCCAATACCCCTGCATTCTCCACAGGCTCCTCAAGGGAGCCCTACATATTTTTTCCTTGTTTTTTTTTAACTTATTTTTTTAATCAACTGTATGAAAAATAAAAAAATAAAAATAAATAAAAAAATAATTAAAAAACATACATTAAAAGAACATTTCAGAGACCATAACAAGGGAGTAAGAAAAAGACAATTAACCTAAGGTAACTACTTTACTTCCAACATGTTCCTACTCTACCCCAAGAAAGTTACCTAATATAGCAAGATTTCTGTGAACTTGTTCCTACTATACACATCAGAAATTAACAGACCATAGTCATTCCTGGGCATCCCCAGAACGTTAAATAGCTTATCTGTTCTTCTTGGATTATTGTTCCCCCTTCCTTAATTGCTCTCTATTGCTAGTTCCCCTACATTCTACATTATAATCCATTTGTTTTACATTTTTCAAAGTTCACATTAGTGGTAGCATATAATATTTCTCTTTTTGTGCCTGGCTTATTTCACTCAGCATTATGTCTTCAAAGTTCATCCATGCTGTCATATGTTTCATGACATCGTTCCTTCTTACTGCCGTGTAGTATTCCATCACGTGTATATACCACATTTTTTTATCCACTCATCTGTTGAAGGACATTTGGGTTGTTACCATCTCTTGGCAATTGTGAATAATGCTGCTATGAACATTAGCATGCAGATATCTGTTCATGTCACTGCTTTCAGATCTTCCAGGTATATGCCAAGATGTGCAATCGCTGGATCAAATGGTAACTCTATATCTAGTTTTCTAAGGAACTGCCAGACTGACTTCCAGAGTGGCTGAATCATTATAGAGTCCCACCAACAATGAATAAGAGTTCCAATTTCTCCACATCCCCTCCAGCATTTGTAGTTTCCTGTTTGTTTAATGGCAGCCATTCTAATCAGTGTGAAATGGTATCTCATTGTGGCCTTAATTTGCATCTCTCTAATAGCTAGTGAAGCTGGACATTTTTTCATGTGTTTCTTGGCCCTTTGTATTTCCTCTTCAGAGAACTGTCTTTTCATATCTTTTCCCCATTTTATAATTGGGCTGTCTGTACTATTGTCATTGAGTTGTAGGATTTCTTCATATATGCAAGATATCAGTCTTTCGTCAGATACATGGTTTCCAAAAATTTTTTCCCATTGAGTTGGCTGCCTCTTTACCTTTTTGAGAAATTCCTTTGAAGTACAGAAACTTCTAAGCTTGAGGAGTTCCCATTTATCTATTTTTTCTTTTGTTGCTCGTGCTTTGGGTGTAAAGTCTAGGAAGTGGCCGCCTAATATGAGGTCTTGAAGATGTTTTCCTACATTATCTTCTAGGAGTTTTATGGTACTTCCTTTTATATTGAGATCTTTGGTCCATTTTGAGTTAATTTTTGTGTAGGGTGTGAGGTAGGGGTCTTCTTTCATTCTTTTGGATATGGATATCCGACTCTCCCAGCCCCATTTGTTGAAAAGACCACTATGACGCAGTTCAGTGACTTTGGGGGCCTTATCAAAGATCAGTCGGCCATAGATCTGGGGGTCTATCTCTGAATTCTCAATCTGATTCCATTGATCTATATGTCTATCTTTGTGCCAGTGCCATGCTCTTTTGACAACTGTGTGGCTTTATAATAAGCTTCAAAGTCAGGTAGTGTAAGTCCTCCCACTTTGTTTTTCTTTTTTAGAGTGTCTTTAGCAGTTCGAGGCATCTTCCCTTTCCAAACAAATTTGATAACTAGCTTTTCCATGTCTGCAAAGTAGGTTGTTGGAATTTTGATTGGGATTGCATTGAATCTGTAGATGAGTTTGGGTAGAATTGACATCTTAATGACATTTAGCCTTCCTATCCATGAACATGGAATATTTTTCCATCTTTTAAGGTCCCCTTCTATTTCTTTTAGTAGAGTTATGTAGTTTTCTTTGTATAAGTCTTTTACATCTTTGGTTAAGTTTATTCCTAGGTACTTGAAGTTTTTAGTTGCTATTGAAAATGGTATCTTTTTCTTGAGTGTCTCTTCAGTTTGTTCATTTCTAGCATATAGAAACATTACTGACTTATGTGCATTAATCTTGTATCCCGCTACTTTGCTAAATTTGTTTATTAGCTCTAGTAGCTGTATCATCAATTTCTCAGGGTTTTCTAGATATAAGATCATATCATCTGCAAACAATGACAGTTTTCCTTCTTTTCCAATTTGGATGCCTTTTGTTTCTTTGTCTTGCCAGATTGCCCTGGCTAGCACTTCCAGCACAATGTTGAATAACAGTGGTGACAGCAGGCATCCTTGTCTTGTTCCTGATCTTAGAGGGAAGGCTTTCAGTCTCTCAACATTGAGTACTATGCTGGCTGTGGGTTTTTCATATATGCTCTTTATCATATTGATGAAGTTTCCTTCAATTCCTACCTTTTGAAGTGTTTTTGTCAAAAACGTATGTTGGATTTTGTCAAATGCTTTTTCAGCATCTATTGAGATGATCGTTTGATTTTTCCCTTTTGAATTGTTAATGTGTTGTAATACATTGATTGGTTTTCTTATGTTGAACCATCCTTGCGTGCCTGGAATGAACCCCACTTGGTCATGGTGTATGATTTTTTAATGTGTCTTTGGATTAAATTTGCAAGTATTCTGTTGAGGATTTTTGCATCTATATTCATTAGGGAGATTGGCTGGCAGTTTTACTTTTTTGTAGCATCTTTGCCTGGTTTTGGTATTAGATTGATGTTAGCTTCATAAAATGAGTTAGGTAGTGTTCCATTTTCTTCAATGTTTTGGAAGAGTTTAAGTAAGATTGGTATCAGTTCTTTCTGGAAAATTTGGTAGAATTCCCCTGTGAAGCCATCTGGCCCTGGGCATTTATTTGTGGGAAGATTTTTGATGACTGATTTGATCTCTTTGCTTGTGATGGGTTGGTTTAGGTCTTCTATTTCTTCTCTGGTCAGTCTGGATTGTTCATATGTTTCCAGGAAATTGTCCATTTCCCCTGCATTATCCAGTTTGTTGCCATACAGTTGTTCATAGTAACCTCTTATTATTTTTTTAATTTCTTCAGGATCTGCACTAATGTCACCTTTTTCATTCATTATTTTGTTTATATGGGTCTTCTCTCTTTTTGATTTTTTCAGTCTATCTAGGGCTTGTCAATCTTATTGAACTTCTCAAAGAACCAGCTTTTGGTGTTATTTATCCTCTCTATTGTTTTTTTGTTCTCTATGTCATTTATTTCTGCTTTAATCCTTGTTATTTCTTTTCTTCTACTTGGTTTAGGATTGGTTTGCTGTTCATTTTCTAGCTTCTTTAGCCGCTCCATTAGTTCTTTGATTTTGGCTCTTTCTTCTTTTTTAATATATGCATTTAGTGCTACAAATTTCCTCCTCAGTACTGCTTTTGCTGCATCCTATAGGTTTTGGTATGTTGTGTTCTCATTTTCATTCATCTCTATATATTTAGCAATTTCTCTTCCTATTTTTTCTTTAACCCACTGATGGTTTAGCAGTGTGTTGTTTAACCTCCAGGTATTTGTGAATTTTCTAAGTCTCTGATGGTTATTGACTTCTAATTGTATTCCATTGTGGTCAGAGAATGTGCTTTGAATAACTTCAATCTTTTTAAATTTATTGAGCTTTGTTTTATGTCCCAGCATATGATCTATTATGGAGAAAGTTCTGTGAGCACTAGAGAAGAATGTGTATCCTGGTGATTTGGGATGTAATGTTCTATATATGTCTGTTAAATCTAATTCATTTATCATATTGTTTAGGTTTTCAATTTCCTTATTGGTCTTCTGTCTGGTTGATCTATCTATAGGAGAGAGTGATGTGTTGAAGTCTCCCACAATTATTGTGGAAACATCAATTTCTTCCTTTAGTTTTGCCAGTGTTTCTCTCATGTATTTTGTGGCACCTTGATTGAGTGCATAAACATTTATGATTGTTATTTCTTCTTGTTGAATTGCCCCTTTTATTAGTATGTAGTGGCCTTCTTTGTCTCTCAAAATGTCCCTGCATTTAAAGTCTACTTTATCTGAGATTAATATTGCTACACCTGCTTTCTTTTGGTTGTAGCTTGCATGAAATATTTTTTCCATCCTTTCACTTTCAAGTTCTTTGTGTCCCTGTGTCTAAAACGAGTCTCTTGTATGCAACATATTGATGGTTCTTTTTTTTAATCCATTCTGTGAATCTATATCTTTTAATTGGTGAGTTTAATCCATTTACATTCAACATTATAACCATGAAGGCATCTCTTGAATCAGCCATCTTATCCTTTGGTTTATGTTTGTCATATTTATTTTTCCCCTCTATTAATATCCTTTAATGTACCCATACCAAATCTCATTAGTACTGAACCTTTCTCCAAGTCTCTCTCTCCTTTCTTTGTTTCTCTGTCTGTAGGGCTCCCTTTAGTATCTCCTGTAGGGCAGGTCTCTTGTTAGCAAATTCTCTCAGCATTTGTTTGTCTGTGAAAAATTTAATTTCTCCCTCAAATTTGAAGGAGAGCTTTGCTGGATAAAGTATTCTTTGTTGGAAATTTTTCTCACTCAGAATTTTAAATATATTGTGCCACTGCTTTCTCGCCTCCATGGTGGCTGCTGAGTAGTCACTACTTAGTCTTATGTTGTTTCCTTTGTATGTGGTGAATTGCTTTTCTCTTGCTGTTTTCAGAACTTGATCCTTCTCTTCTGTGTTTGACAGTGTGATCAGAATATGTCTCAGAGTGGGTTTGTTTGGATTAATTCTATTTGGAGTTCTCTGGGCATTTATGATTTGTGTATTTATGGTGTTTAGAAGATTTGGGAAGTTTTCCCAAACAATTTCTTTGAATACTCTTCCTAGACTTTTACCCTTTTCTTCCCCTTCTGGAACACCAATGAGTCTTATATTCAGAAATTTTATATTATCTATCATATCCCTGAGGTCCATATCGTTTTTTGTTTTTTTTTTTTTTAATTTTTTCCCCATTCTTTCTTTTGTGCTTTCATTTTCCATTCTGTCATCTTCCAGGTCACTGATTTGTTGTTCAACTTCCTCTAGTCTTGTACTATGAGTATCCAGAATCTTTTTAATTTGGTCAACAGTTTCTTTAATTTCCATAAGATCATCTATTTTTTTATTTAGTCTTGCAATGTCTTCTTTATGCTCTTCTAGAGTCTTCTTGACATCCTTTGTATCCCGTACTATGGTCTCATTGTTCATCTTTAGTTCTTTGATTAGTTGCTCTAGGTACTTTGTCTCTTCTGAACTTTTGATTTGGGTGCTTGGGCTTGGGTTATCCATATCATCTTGTTTTTTCATATGCTTTATAATTTTCTGTTGTTTTTGGCCTTTTGGCATTTGCTTAACTTGATAGGGTTCTTTTAGGATTTCTAGACCAATTGAAGTCCTCATCTCTAATTTATCAGATCTACAGCTTCGTAGAGTACACTTTCTCTAACTAACCAGCAGGTGGCATCCACAAGCCACCTGTTCTCCACAAGCCAGTTCTCCCCTGCTTTGCCTTTGTGGTGAGTGGGGGAGTGAGTCTTGTGGGGTCCAATTGGTGTACCAAGCTTGTGTGTGTAGTTGGTGTTGCCCACCCTGTATATGTGGCATGTGTCTGGGTGGTCAGGGAGGGGGGGTGGCTCTAACAATCAAATCTCCCTGGTGTTCCTGGAGTTTTAAAATTGCTGCAAAAGTCTAATCTGCGGTCGCAGTTGACTCGTCTGGGGGGGGGGTGGCGGCCGGTTTCTAAATCCTAGGCTCCCAGGATTGCTCGGAGGGTACCGGCGGCGGGGGCTCTTTCCCGGAGGCGAGGGCGAGGCGGGGGACTTGGCCAGGTCCCCGGCGGGGTGGCGTGCAAAGTATGGAGGGCGGCGAGAAAGGAACAGGCGGGACACGGTTCTTTTAGGGTGAAGAAGCCAAGAGAGAGCGTTTATTAGGGGAGAGTACAAGCTTATATCGGGCGGTTTAGAGGGCGGGGTAGCTGTAGTGGTTAAAGGCTTGGATTGGTTCTGAGAGGGCGCGGAGGTTGATTGAAAAGGGGCGAGAGTTGCTCCGGTAACGGTGTCTGGCAACAATGTATGCGCACTGGTGGTGATGGGAGTTGCACTGGCAACGGGGAGTGTCCGGGCAAGATAAGGGGGTGGGGAAAAGGTGGTTCCCTCCGGCAAGCCTCCCCTAACAGTGGTATTTTGGGTGAGGAAATGGGGCCTGCCTCCGGCCTCACTTTCCCAGGCCCGGGGGGCTGCAGAGGGCGCTGTCGCCCGTGCCCACCACCCTCCCCAGGGGCTGATCAGGTCCCCCAGCCCAGGCCCGCCAAGTTGAAGCACGTAATCAGTGTCCCGCATTTCCCCCTTCTTTTCTAATTAAAGGAAGAAGCTTACCGGAGAGGCCCGCTAAGGGATGAGGGAAGGGGGAGGCCGGGGAGGGGAAAAAGGGGTTGACGGTGGCTCAGCGAGGCTGGAGCTCGGCGTTGGTGTGGCGCCCGGGCACTCGACAGGGGCCTTGCTGCTTGCGGGATGGACGAGGGTGGGGGGTTTAAAGTTGGAGGTTCAGAGAAGCTGGAGCTCGAGGTTGGTGCAATGTTCAGGCGATCGAGAAGGGCCTCGCGGTCGGTGGGTTGACCGGTGGCGGTGAGGTCGCGGAGGGTTGGTTGTCATCTCGGAGTAGGGAGTGTCAGAGGTGGCGAGTCGCTGGTACTGGACTTGCACGAACGAGGAGAAAATAGCATCCGTTTGTTTCCTTACAAGCTGGACAATTCTGCGGATAATGCAGGGTCCTAAGGTGAGAGCTAGAATAATCATTAGTAGGGGGCCGAGGAGAGGGAGGAGGTAAGGGAGGAGGGGGGTAAAGATGTGGGACCAATAGCTGGTGGCTTCACGGTCTCTTTTGCGTTGTTCCAGTCCCTCTCGGACCTTCTTTAGGCTGTTCTCGGCGAGACCCGTGGAATTGGCATATACACAGCACTCTTCTCCTAGGGCGGCACAAAGGCCTCCTTCTTTGAGGAGGAGAAGGTCGAGACCTCGGCGGTTTTGGAGCACTACCTCAGAGAGGGAATTGACAGAATTTTTAAGATGGGAAATAGCGTCTTGTAGGTGACGAATGTCCTCGTCAACAGCCGCCCGGAGGTGAGTTAGGGCGGAGCCTTGACTGGCTAATGCAGCGATTCCGGTGCCAGCGCCTGCAAGACCTAGGAGGGAGGCAATCGTGAGGACGGTGATGGGTTCTCGCTTTTGCAGAGTGGCAGGAACTGCAGTTCTTTCCAGGCGGAGGAAGAAGTCTTCCTCGCTGTGGTATAGGACCCTAGGGATAAGGACAATTAGGAGGTAAGTTTCATTAGTTGTATTGAGGGTTTGCACGTTAAGGCAGGGGGTAAGCCCTGTAGAGGAGCAGAGCCATTGGGAGGAGTTATGAGGAATGAGAAATTTTGCAGAGCTGCTGGGAGATGAGTAGTCGGCACAAGCTGTGAGGTTGGGAGAGTTACTTGAGCGAGGGCGGATGCACTTTCCTGTAAAGGAGACTGAATGAAAGGTTAGGGGGATGGCAGAGGTATTCCAATTGCATTTCGAGGGGCTGTCCTCTGTGTTTTCTGAAAAGGAGAGGTTGGAGGCAACTGGCTCATACAGGGGGGAGGAAGTGGAGAGGCAAAGCCAACAAGAGGAGGTAAGATTGGGGTTGGAGGAATTCACTGAGGTGAAGGCTGCTTGGATAAGGCCGAGGAGGGGAGAAGAGTAATGAGAGGGGGGTAGAAAAGGTTGGGGTGGTGGGGTTGGCGATGCGCTGTTTGTAGCTGAGGTGCGGTTTCCGGATGCGCTGCTTGTACTTGAAGTGCGGCTGGAGGGCTTTCGAGCGCAGGTTTCTTCGACTCTGGAGACAAAGGTGGTGAAAGGCTCACTCGGCTCCTGGAAGAGCTTGGTAAAGTTGTCAGGTCGACGGGCAGAGCAGTTGGCAAACGCGCGCAAGGCGATGCCTCTGAGGATAGTCCAGAAGGTGGCAGGGACATTAATATAAGCAGACGCATTTAGAAACGCTCCCGTGCTTAGATAGGCTTCGGGGTGATGATAGACTCCAGTGGCTGCGTCTTGCTCACTTTGCTTAGCTGCTTCCACCTGGAAGTGAGCACGCCAATCAACAAACTGGCCGGGGTTAAGAATGGAACGGGCAAGCGAGGCCCAGTCTTGGGGGAGGCAAAAGTTCATGCCGAGATCCTGCAGTATTTGGGAAGCGTATGGGCTACTTAACCCGTCCTCCTTGACGGCCCTGCGAAGCTGCTTGATAGTATCTGAGTCAATGGGATACCAGTCGTACAGTTTCTGTGGTGCGGGGGTAAGGTTAAGAGGAAAGCAGCGAAAAGCACGAGAGAAAGGAGGACGCGCTTGCAGAGGGCTTGGCGTGGGAGTGGGGGTAGGGGGAGCGTTGCCCCAAGGGTTGCCTTGAGGTGTAGAAGGCAGCCAGGGGTTGTTAGTCAGCAGGGTGGGAGGAGCGGCGGCAGCTGCCGGTAGCGGCTCCGAGGGGGAGTTCGCCGGAGGGGGAGGCGGAAGTGGGAGGCCCCAAGCGTCGCAAGACGGCGACGCGGTGGGAGTGGCTAAGGCGTAAGATGGTGGACTAGCTCCGCCCTGTGAAAGGGCGGGGTAAAGCGCTTGCGGTTTCCGGCCCAGCTTAGGGCTGATGTCATCGCCGGAGCACTTCCTCCCCTCGATGGAAGAAGAAGGAGGAGGAGGAAGTTCGTCATCTTGGCGAGGCTCAGTGTTATTTTGTTTTTTGGGAGTCACTTCGAGCGCGTTGTTAATCTGCTCGACTAAGGACTCTGTGTCCGAATCGTGGTCTACATTAGTATCGCTGTCTGAATCTGTTGACTGGGTTGATAGGGCCTCCTTGGATTTAATGGGGCCTCGATCAGGGGGGAGGGAGCCTTGAAGGCAGGAGCGGACGGTTATTAAGGTGGGGAGCAAGCCGGGAGGGAAGCGCTTGCTCTCATGTTCCATGGCGTTGGTGACCCGATCAATAAGGCGATCATAAGTAACAGGGTCCCAGAGATGGCAAGTGGTGAGCCATGGGTTAAAGGGCAGCAGGAGGTCCCAGTATACTTGCAGCTGCCGGACAGACACCTTACAGCGATGTGTGTCTAGGAGACCAGCCAGAGCACGAACTTGGGGTGCTTGGCGTGCAGATAGACGATTACCCATAGCGGAGTGAGAAAAGAAAAAAAGGGGGGTTGATTATTGAGTAAAGAAAATGAGGTAAACCGTGGTCGCGAGGCCGAAGGAGACGGTGAGAATAGAAGGCAGGAGCCTCTAGTAGCGAGAGCAGTTTGGGGGGGGGCGGTCGCAAAGAGGCACACCGCGCGAAACAAAGAAACAAAGACACAAAGGACCACAGCAAAGTAATGGAGGGGAAGAGGGAAAGCTACTGGAGGAAGAGTGTTAGGAGGAATGGGGGGACATAGGAAGAGAAGACAAAAGGTAGTCGGGGGTAAGAGTTAGGTTAACGCGGGAAAGGAAGAGCGGCCCGGGCGCGGAGCGGCGTGGGAGAGGCGGCTCCGGACGTGGAGCGGCGAGGGAGAGGCGGCTCCGCGGGGCGGCGAGGGAGAGGCGGCCCTTACTTTGCAGGCGAGGAGAAGGGGAGCTGGAGAGGCGTCCGGGCGAGCGGGTGGTTTACTGGACCGCTGCGTGGAGAGGACCTTTAATTCCAGGGGCCCCACGTTGGGCGCCAGTTGCGGTCGCAGTTGACTCGTCTGGGGGGGGGGTGGCGGCCGGTTGCTAAATCCTAGGCTCCCAGGATTGCTCGGAGGGTACCGGCGGCGGGGGCTCTTTCCCGGAGGCGAGGGCGAGGCGGGGGACTTGGCCAGGTCCCCGGCGGGGTGGCGTGCAAAGTATGGAGGGCGGCGAGAAAGGAACAGGCGGGACACGGTTCTTTTAGGGTGAAGAAGCCAAGAGAGAGCGTTTATTAGGGGAGAGTACAAGCTTATATCGGGTGGTTTAGAGGGCGGGGTAGCTGTAGGGGTTAAAGGCTTGGATTGGTTCTGAGAGGGCGCGGAGGTTGATTGAAAAGGGGCGAGAGTTGCTCCGGTAACGGTGTCTGGCAACAATGTATGCGCACTGGTGGTGATGGGAGTTGCACTGGCAACGGGGAGTGTCCGGGCAAGATAAGGGGGTGGGGAAAAGGTGGTTCCCTCTGGCAAGCCTCCCCTAACAGTGGTATTTTGGGTGAGGAAATGGGGCCTGCCTCCGGCCTCACTTTCCCAGGCCCGGGGGGCTGCGGAGGGCGCTGTCGCCCGTGCCCACCACCCTCCCCAGGGGCTGATCAGGTCCCCCAGCCCAGGCCCGCCAAGTTGAAGCACGTAATCAGTGTCCCGCACTAATCCTTCAGTTCAGTCCTGCCACAGTTTGTCTCTGCCACTAATCCACAAGTCCTTGGTATTGGCGTATGGCTCCTGAGACTTGCGAGTGGGTCCTTCTTCCAGGCCGTGCACCCCCTCTCCTCTGTTGAGGGATGACTGCGCTATGTCACAGGTGAGTGCCATCCCCCCAGGGCGGTTCTGGGTTGCTGGGCTGTGTAGGGAGGCTCCCAGTCTGCTGAAATAATGGCTGAATGGGGCTTTGTTAATTCACACAGCTCCACCTTCCCAACTCTGGGACAACCAGCTGAGGGTGCAGGGAAGGCTAATGTCCATGCCCAGTTTTGTGGTGTGTGCATGTTATCTGAAGCACTTCCGTCGCACCGGGTTGTCTGGGGCAGCTCTGGGCTATGGGGCTGGTGACGGGCAGGAGTGTTTCCTGTCCACCAGGATGATGACTGTGAGCGGACACCCCCCTTTTCTTGGGAAGTTGTGGTGTTTAGTGAATTTTCTCAGCCACTGGATTATTGCCTTTTGTCTCAGAGCTCTCTTAGTTCTGCTCTTGTCTTGACCTGCCCAAATTGCAAGTCTTTGAGACTTTCTGTATTCGGCTTCTTAGAGTAAGTTTTTTGGAAAATGAAAAAAAAAAAAAAGAAGATAAAAAAAAAGTCCTCCTCGCAGATCTAATGGGTTACTGACATGCTAAAAGACAAAGCAACTAGGGCCATTAAGAAAAGATCCACGGGGCAGAGAGATCAGTTTTTCTTTGGGATTTGCAAATGAGCCTCAGGGCCTGAGCTCTGCCCTTCCCCTTTCTATGTTCACCAGAACTCCAAAAATCCTCCAATTTTATTTTGGAGTTTCTCTTGCTGTTTTTTGCTATGCCTGTCTCCTCTCTGCTGGGCTGGCTGCTCACAGATTCTCTGGTGTCTGGTCTCAGTCTATCTATGGTTGGAGTTTGGATCAGTAGAAGGAGTTTCTGATAAGAGCTGCCACTGAAGTTGTCCCTTCTCCTTCCCAGAGCTGACGGCCCCTCCTCCCACGGGACTGAGTCTGGCAGGGAGGTGCATGGGTCCCCTGGCCACAAAAACTTACAGATTTTGCTGATCTCAGCAGTTCAACATGTTCATGAGTGTTGTATGAAGTATGCCCAAAGTCAAATTGCTCTCTGGTGTCCAGTCCACGCAGTTCCTGGCTTTCTACCTACTTTCCTGGAGGAGTAACTAAAACATACATCTCACCAATCCACCATCTTGCCCTGCCTCCTAGGCATAGTCTTATGGATAGGATTAGGGTTACTGTTAGGGTTAGGGTTTGGGAAAGGTATAGGAATAGATTTAGAGTTAGTGTTAGGCTTAGGTTTAGAGTTAGAGTTATGGATATGACAGTGATATGGAAAGGGTTAGGGTTAGGGTAAGGTTTAGAGTTAGGCTATGGATAACAATAGGAATAGGGTTATGGATATGGATAGGGTTATTGTGAGGGGTGGGTTTAGGGATATGTTTAGGGTTAGGCTTAGGGATAGGAATTGGAAAAGGTTTACAAATAGGGATAGTTGAGGGCTAGGGTTAGTCTTAGGGGTATGGATAGGGTTAGGCTTAGTGTTATGGTTAGGGATAGGTTTAGGTATATGATAGGGATATGGATAGGGTGAGGGTTAGAGTAAGTGTTAGGGTTAGGTTTATGGATCTGAATATATATAGGCATAAAGTTATGGATAGGGATAGGATTATGGTTAGAGTTAGCTTAAGAATAGGTTTAAGGTAGTGTTCTGGTTAGTAAATTAGGGGTAGGGACAGGGTTAGGATTATGGTTAGAGTTGGGGTTAAGGATATGATAGGGATATTGATAGGGATAGGGTTAGAGTTAGGGTTATGGTTAAGTTTAGGGTTAGGGTTACAGTTAGGGATAGGGATAGGATTAGGTTTAGGTTTAAGGATAGGGTTGGGTTTAGGTTTAGGCTTAGGGTTAGGGATAGGGTTAGGTTAGTTTTATCAATTGGGATAGGGTTAGGGTTAGGGAAAATGGGCCCCTTCTTAACCCTGCTTTACTGCCCACAGTGTGCCTCCTGGAAAAGGGCACCAAGTCCCACCAGCCAGCCCACATAGAGCAGCTGAACCCCAAAGGCTGCCCAGACTCAACCTTCTCTGAAAGACTGTATTACCACTATTTTCCCAGTGTTGAGGAGAGGTTAAAGTTAGGTATGGGATAGGTATTGGTTTAGGCTTAGGGATAGGGATTGGGAGAGGGATAGGGAAATGGGGTTAGGGTTATGATTAGGGTTAAGTTAGGGTTAGGGTTAGGCTTAGGGTTAGGGTTATGGTGAGGTATGCAGTTAGGGATAATGAACACTTCCCCTGCACATCTCACATGCCCAATTCAGGCACCCTGAGAAGAGCATCCCCACTCCACACTCCACATGATCCAGCCAGATCACCACCCCCAAAATCATGGGAGGCCCAGAAGAAGCCCCTCCAAAAGCATCTTCTACCATGGTTGCCCCAGGGTTAGTGTTAGGATTAGGGTTAGGGATAGGGTAGGGATACTTATGAGTTTAGGGATAAGGTTATGAATAGGGGTAGGGTTAGTTTAAGGGTAAGAGTTAGTCTAAATTTTAGGGATAGGGTTCTGGTTTGGGTTAGGGTTAGGGATAAAGTAGGAACAAGGATAAGCATTAGGGTTAGTGATAGATTTAGGTTAGGGTTAGGGTTTGGTTTATGGTTAGGGATAGGGATATGGATAGATTTATGGCTAAGGATAGGATAAGAATTAGGGTTAGGGATAGGAATAGGGTTAAGGTTAGGGTCATGGTTAGTGTTAGGGATAGGTGGGTTTAGCCTTATGGTTAGCAAAAGGCTTAGGTTTACGGTTCAGGTTTGGGTTAGGTTTAGGGATGGTTATAGGGTTAGGGCTAGGGATAGGTTTAGGGTAGAGTTAGGGTTAGAGTTAGGATCAGGTTTAGGGTTAGGGATAGGGTTATGTATAGGGATAGGTTTAGGTTTATGGCTATGCAGAAGTTTAGGGTTAATGATATGACAGGCATATACATACACTTAGGTTAAGATTAGGTTTAAGGTTAGGGTTAGGTTTAAGGTTTGGGTTAGAGTTACTGTTAGGTTTAGGGTTAGGGTTAATTGTCCCTTCCCCTGCCCAGCTTTTCATGCCCACAGTGGGCCTGCCAGGAAAGGGCAGTCCACTCCCCAACAGTGCATTCTAGCCATATCCCCACCCCAACCCCACAGGATGCCCAGACTGAAGCCACTCCAAAAACGAATTCTCCCATGCTGGCCTCAGTGGTATGGTGAGGACTATGCTTAGGGATAAGTATAGGCATAGGAATAGGGATATAATTTTGGATAGGGATGGGGTTATCATTATGTTTAGGTTTACTGTATGGTATAGGGATAGAGTTAGGGACAGGGTTAGGGATAGGGTTAAGGATAAGATTAGGTATAGGGAAAGGGTTAGAGTTTAGGTTAAGGTTAGGGTTAGGGTTTGGTTTAGGGTTAGGGAAGCTGGGCCCTTTCCAAGCACTGCTTTGCTGCAACCAGCAAACCTTCTGGACAAGAGCTCCCCCAAGCCCAATCCCACATTATCCAGCCATATCCCTGCCACCAGCCACACATGCTGCCCAGATTGAAGCCACTTCAAAAGTGCCCTCTCTGATGTTGGTCCCAGGGTTAGGGTTAGGGAAAGGGTTTGTCTTAGGGTTAGGGTTAGGGTTAAGGTTAGATATCTTGATATGGATAGGGATAGGGTTAATTATAGGCTTATGGATGAAGATAGGGTTACAGTTAGAGAAAATGTGTCCTTCCCCATCCCAGCTTTGCATGCCCACAGCCTGCCTCCTGGGAAAGAGCAAACCCAAACTCACCACACTAGGTCCAGTCAGATTTCCACCCCCAAACTCACAGGCTGCAAATACTGAAGCCTCTCCAAAAGCACCTTCTACCATGATCATTCCAGCTTTAGGATTAGCGTTAGGGTTTGGGTTTGCGATAGAGACAGAGATATTGTTGTGTTAGGGATAGGGATGGGGCAGGTATAGGGAAAGATAAAGGGATAGGGTTAGGGATAGTGTTACAGTTAGGGTTAGGATTATGGTTAGGGTTAATGGGCCATTCCTGAGCTCAGCTCACATGCCCACAGTGGGTCTCCCAGGAATGGCACCCACACCTTCCACCACAGTGTTCCAGCCAGATCCCTGCCTGTGCCATCTTGGAAGTATTATGTCTCTCCAAATGCCATTATCTTTGATGTTATCTTGTGTGGGCAAACCTACCAGTGTTAATTAGACTATAATTCTTTGTGGCCCACCCATCTGTGGGTGATGATTCTGATTGGATAATTTCCATGGAAGTGTTGGCCCACCCATTCAGGGTGGGTTTAAGTTAAATCACTGGAACCATATAAATGAGCTGACAAACAGAAGGAACACAGTGCAGCTGAGAGTGACATTTTGAAGAGGTGCTACAGCCAAGAGGGACACTGAAGAAAGCACAGGAGCTGCAGATGAGAGACAATTTGAAGACAGCCATTGAAAGCAGACTTTTGCTCCAGAGAATCCAAGAGAGGACAAATATCCCAAATGCAACTAAGAGTGACCTTTTTGAGGAACTGCAGCCTAGAGAGGAACATCCTGGGGGAGGGCCATTTTGAAACCAGAGCTTTGTAGCAGACACCAGCCATGTGCCTTCCCAGCACATGGTTTTCTGGACACCATTGGCCATTCTCCAGTGAAGGTATCCAATTGCTGATGTGTTACCTTGGACACTTTATGGCCTTAAGACTGTAACTGTGTAACCAAATAAGCCCCCCTTTATAAAAGCTGATCCATTTCTGGTGTTTTACATTCTGGCAGAATTAGCAAACTAGAACAGATTTTAGTGTCAGAGAAGTGGGGTGCTGCTGAGTTTGCAAATACCAAATATGTTGGAACCACTTTTTAAATGGATAAGAGGAAGTTTCTGGAAGAATTGTGAGGAGCTTGATACAAAAGACCTAAACTGCTTTGAAGAGACTATTTGTGGAAATATGGACTGTGAAGATATTTCTGACAAGGACTTAAGCAGAAATGATGAATGTGTTGTTGCAAACTGGAAGGAAGGTGATCCTTGTTATAAAGTGGCAGAGAATTTGGTGAAATTGAATCCTGGTATTGGATGGAAGGCATAATTTGAAAGTGATGACCTGGAATATTTAGCTAATGAGATCTCCAAGCAAAATATAGCAGAAGTAGCCTGGCTTCTACTTGCAGCTTATAGTAAAATGTGACAGGACAGAGATAAACTTAGAACAGAACTCTTGGATTCAAAGAAACCAGAAACTGGTGGTTTGGAAAATTCCAGGGTTCCAGGGAGTGGATCCCCAGAAACTACAGCCCAACATGAGGATTTAACTCAAGATGGAACCCAGCTGCCATTTCAATACAAGCCAAGATTGGAGATGGAGTTATCCAGAAAGGATTTGTGGGAAGTCCTATTGTTTGACAGCTTTGACCCCAGTGTGCTTCATGCAAAGCCAACAGAATTTTTGCTAGATCTTTATAGACAGAGCTGCTGATGGTCTGGACTGGAGGGGACAGACAAGGAACAAATTGAAGGAAAAATTTCTTCAAATACAGGGCCATGGGGTTGAGATCTGAAGTCAAGTTACCTTGGGCTGGGAGAGTGGGGTCGCCCACATGCATGGAAAGGGTTAGTTTGTCCCAGATGTCGAGGGTGGGCCTTATGCCTCAATGCTCTGGAAGAGTTTTGCTACCCCAGGCCCCAAAGAGGGTGGAGGACATTCCCAGGGAATTGGGGAGAGCCACCCCATTGTTCTGAAGGGGTTGAGTGTGTGCCCAGAGATGGAAGGGAATCCGGGTGCTGTCCTGAAACTTGAGGAGGGTGGGTTCAAGAAGGTGGTCACCCCAATGTGTGGATATGTTTGAGAACTCACCCCAGCATTTGGAGAGGAAAGAGTTGCCAAAAAGGCTCTTAGAAAGTGTTAGACTCCCACTCTATCAAGCCCAAGGATGCAACCTCATTCTGTTAATGACTCTTAGACTTTGAAATCTAATGGGGTTTGTCCTGTGGGTTTTAGGAACAGTTTTGGTCCTGTTAACCCTGTTTTCCTTACTCTTTCTCCTTATGGCAATGGGAATGTTTATCCTATGAATGTCCCTCCTTTGTATTTTAGAAGCACATAACTTTCTCTAAGTTCACAGATCCACAGCTAAAGGAAAATTATGCCTTAGGACTGACCATGCCTATAATTGATTTTGATGAGATCTTGTACTTAACTATTGTTACTGAAATGATTTAAGTTTCTGTGATATTGTTGTGGGATGAATGTATTTTGCATATGGAATGATCATGTCATTTTGGGGTAAAGGGAGTGGAATGTGCCAGTTTGAATGTATTATGTCCCCCCAAATGCCATTATCTTTGATGTAATCTTGTGTGGGCAGTCCTACCAGTGTTAATTACATTGTAATTCTTTGTACCCCACCCAACTGTGGGTGATGTCTCTGATTGGATAATTTCCATGGAGGCGTTGGCCTGCCCATTAAGTGTGGGTCTAAATTCAATCACTGGAGCCATATAAATGAGCTAACAAACAGAAGGAACTCAGTGCAGCTGAGAGTGACATTTTGAAGAGGAGCTACAGCCAAGGGGGACACTTTGAAGAAAGCACAGGAGCTGCAGATGAGAGACAGTTTGAAGACAGCTGTTGAAAGCAGATTCTTGCTCCAGAGAAGCTAAGAGATGACAAATACCCCAAGTGCAACTAAGAGTGACATTTTTGAGGAACTGCAGCCTAGAGAGGAACATCCTGGGAGAGGGCCATTTTGAAACCAGAACTTTGGAGCAGATGCCAGCCACATTCCTTCCCAGCTAACAGAGGTTTTCTGGACACCATTGGCTATCCTCCTGTGATGGTACCTGATTGCTGATGTGTTACCTTGGACACTCTATGGCCTTAAGACTGTAACTGTGTAACCAAATAAGTGCCCCTTTATAAAAGCCGATCCATTTCTGGTGTTTTGCATTCTGTCAGCAATAGCAAACTAGAACACCACCCCAACCCAAAAGGGTGCCCAGAGTTACACTTAGTGTAACCTTTCTGAAAGCATATTCACTTTTCTGGTACCAGGGTTAGTGTTAGTGTTATTGATAGGGATAGGGATAGGGATTCAGATAGGTGTAGGTATAAGGTTATGTATAGGGATGGCTTAGGATTAGGGTTAGTGTTAGTGTTAGGGATAGGGATAGCTTTAGTATTAGCATTAGGGTTAGATATAGGGAGAGGAATATGATAGGGATGTGGATAGGGTTAGGGTTAAGTTTAGGGTTAGTGTTTGGGTTAAGTTTAGGGTTATGGTTAGCTTTAGGGTTAGTGTTATGGTTGGAGTTATGTTTAATTAGCCCCTCCCCAGCCAAGCTTCACATGCCCACTGAAGGCCTCAAAGGAAAGGGCACCCTCATGCCCCACCTTGCATGTTCACTACATATCCCTGTCCCAAAACTTACAGTCTGCACTGAATAAAGGTTCTCTGAAAGCCTCTTCTCCCTTGCTGGTCCCTGGGCCATAGTTAGGCTAAGTGATAGGGATATGTATAATGATTGGTTTATGGATAGAGATAGGTTTTGGGTTATGGTTAGGTTTTGGGATAGGGTTAAGGAGAGGGATATGATGGGAATACGGATAGGGTTCATGTTAAGGTTAGGAATAGTGTTATGGATAGGGATAGGGATAGGGTTCTGGAAAGGGATAGGGCTAGGTTTAGGCATAAGGTTACTGCCAGGGATAGGGATAGCAATAGGTATAGGGTTATAGATAGGGATAGGTTTAGAAATATGGTTTGGGTTAGGGTTAGAGATAGGGTAAGTGATAGGGTTAGGTGTAGGGTTATGGTTAGGGATATGATATGGATAAGGATAGAATTTGGGTTAGGGTTAGAGATGTGACAGGGATATGGATAGGGTTAGGGTTAGGGTTAGGATTAGATTTAGGTTTAGGGATGTGATTGGGTTATGGATATGCATAGAATTAGTGTTTGGTTTTGTGTTATGTTTAACATTAGGAATGTGATAGGTATGTGAATAGGGTTATGGTTAGGATTAAGGTTAGGTTTAGGATTAGGACTAGGGTTAGGGATAGGATAGGAGTAGGTATAGGGTTATTGGTAAGGATAGGGTTAGGATTAAGTTTGGGTTAGGGATAGCAATAGCTTGAGGGTTAGTGTTAGTTTTAGGGTTAGTGCTAGTGTTAGCATTAGGGTTTTTTGCAGTGTTAGGTTTAGGGATAGGGTCCTGTTTAGGGATTCAAATTGGAATATTGATAGGGCTAAGGATAGGGATAGAGTTATTTTAGGGTCAGGGTTAAGGTTAGGGTAAGTGTTAGGTTTAGGGTTAGGGTTAGGGATAGGGTTTGGGTTAGGTTTAGCATTAGGGATATGAACAGGGATTTGATATGTATAGGGAAAGTATCAGGGTTAGAGTTAGAGTTAGATATTAGTATAGGAATAGATTTAGGTTTAGGGTTAGGTTTAGGGATATGATAGGTATATGGATAGAGTTAGGGTTAAGTATAAGGTTAGCGTTAATTTTTGGGAAAATGGGCCTTTCATCAACCCCGCTTCCCAAGCCCATATTGGGCCATCCAAGGAAGAGGACCCCCAATCCTCACCCCACGTGGTTAAGCCAGCTTCCCACCCTCAACCTCAGAAGCTGCCGAGACTGAAGCCTCTCTGAAAGTGTCTTATCCTTTTGGGGTCCCAGGGATAGGTTTAGAATTAGGGATATGGTTATGGTTAGGCTTTAGGATAGGAATAGGCTTAGCGTTAAGGTCAGGGTTAGAGATAAGCATAGGGCTAGGGATACGGTTAAGGACAGGCATAGGGTTAGAGTTAGGATTAGGGTTAATATTAGGGATATGATAGGGATATGGATATGGATAGGATTAGGTATAGGCTTAGGGTTATGATTAAAGTTATTGTTAGGTTTAATGGCCCTTCCACTGCCTAGCTTCACATGGTTACAGCTGGCATACTTGGAAAGAGTTCCCCACACCCCACCCCATGTGCTTCAGCCAGAACACCATCAACAACCCCCTAGGCTGCCCAGACTGAATCCCCTCCAAAAGTGTCTTCTCCCATGCTGATCCCAGGTTTAGGGTTAGGGTTAGGGATTGGGTTAAGTATAGGTTTAAGGATAGGGTTCAGAACATATTTAGGGTTTGGGTTAGGGATATGACTAGGGGTAAGGATAGGGTTAGGTTTATATATAGGGATAGGGATGGGATAATGATATGGTTATGGGAAGGGATAGGGTTAGGATTAGGGTTAGGGTTGGGGTTAGTGATAGGGAAAGTGATATGGACAGTGTAGGGTTATGGATAGGGATAGGGTTAGGGTTAGGGTTAGGGATAGGGATACGGGATATGTTTAGGTTTATATTTAAGGTTAGGCTTGAGGATATGATGGGGATATGGGTAGAGTTAGCATTAGGTTTAAGAATGTGATATTGATAAGGCTAGGGTTAGGGATAGGGTTATGTTTATGGCTAAGTTCAGGGATGTGATAGGGATATGTGTAGGGTTAGGGTTAGTGTAGGCATTAGGATGAGCAATCCAGTTGTGATAAGGTTAGGTTTAGGGTGAGTGATAGGGATACACTGAGGTTAAAGGTAAGTGTATGGTAAGGGATAGGGATATGATAGGGATTTGTATAGGGTTATGATTAGGGTTAGGTTTGATTTAGGGCTATGGTTAGGTTTTGGGACATGGATAGGGATAGGGTTATGGATAAGGATAGGTTTAGGGTTAGTATTAGGTTTAGGGATAGGATTAGGGTGAAGCTTAAGGTTAGGTTTAGGGACAGAGATAGGAATATGATTATGGATATAAATAGTGCAATGGTTAGTGTGGCTAGGATTAGGGGTAGGGATAGAGTTAAGTTAGATTTAGGGTGAGTTTAGGGTTAGTGTTATGGTTAGGGATAGGGTTAGCATTAGGGTTGGGGTTTCTGTTCAGGTTATGGTTAGGGATAAGTTAGGCTTACAGTTAGGGATAGGGTTAGGTATAGGGTTAGGGATAATTTTATGGATAGGGTTAGTGATAGGGTTAGGGATAGGGGTAGAGTTAGGGTTAGCATTAGGGTTGGGTTTAGGGTTAGGATTAGTGTTATGGAAATTGGAACCCTCCAAAGCCCGGCATTGCATGCAACCATCTGGCCTCACAGTAAAGAACTCCTCCTCCCCAGACCCCACATGGCCCAGCTAGATTCCTGCCCCCAACCTCACACTCTGCACAGACTGAAGCTTCTCCAAGAGCATCTTGCCCTGTTCTGGTCCCAGTGTTAGGATCAGGGTTCAGATTAGGGTGTGGCATAGAGTTAGGGTTATGGTTAGGGCTTGTGTTAGGGATATGATAGGGGTATGGATAGGGTTATGGTTATGGATTTGGTGAGGGTTAGTGTTAGGGTTAGGAAAAATGGACCCTTCTCCAGCCCAGCTTCACATGCCCACAGTGTCCCTCCTGGGAAGGAGCACCCCCACACCCTACTCCATATTATCCATTTGATCCCCACCTGCATCCCACAGGCTTCCCAGACTCAAGCTTCTCTGTAATCTTTTTCTCCCATGCTGGTCCCTTTGTAAGGATAAGTTTAGGGTATAAAGATAGGGATAGCTTTAGGGTAAGAGATGGGGTTAGTGATAGGGATAGGAATAAGGATAGGAATATGTTTGGGATTAGGGATAGGTTTAGTGTTAAGCTTAGAATTAGGGTTATGGTTAGTGTTTTGGTAAGGGTTACTGTTAGGGTTAATGGGCCCTTACCCAGCCCAGTTTTCATGCTCACTGCCCTACTTATTGGAAACAGCATCTCAAAACCCCACCCCACATTTTCCAGACAGATACCTGCTCCCAACCCCACTGTCTGTCCAGACTGAAGCTTCTCCAGAAGCACCTTTTACTATTCTAGTCTTAGGGCCATTGCAAGGGCCAGGGCCACACCCAGGGCCAGGGTTAAGCCTATGATAGGGATATGGATAGGGTTAGGTTTAGGTTTAGGGATATAGATATGGATAGGAATACAGTTATGGATAGGGATAGGGTTAGGGTTAGGATTAGGTTCAGGGTTAGGTTTAGGGATAAGTTTAGGGGTAGAGATACAGATATCATTATGGATAGGGTTAGGTTATAATAGGGATATGGATAGGGTTAGGGTTAGGGTTAAGGTTGGGATTAGGGATAGAGATAGGGATAGAGACAGGGTTATGTATAGGGATATGGTTAGTCTTAAAGTTAGTTTATGGTCAGTGATAGGAATAGCGTTATTGCTAAGGTCCAGTTTAGGTTTAGGTTAGGGATATGACAGTAATACAGATAGGGTTAGGGTATGTTTAGTGTTAGGGTTAGGGAAAATGGATCCTTCCTCAGCCTGCCTTTGTATACCAGCAGCCATCCTCATGGAAAATGTCACTCCCAACACCACTCCATATGGTCCAGCCAGATACCCATGTGCAATCCCAGAGTGTATCCAGACTGAAGCCTCTCCCAAAGTATCTTTTGCTGTGATAGTCTTGGGGCAATTGCCAGGACCAGGACCAGAGACAAGGACAGGGCCAGAGCCAGGGACACACCAAGCAACAGGGCTAAGGTTATGACAATGATAAGGCAACGGTTAGGGTTAGGGTTAGGGATATGTTTAGGAATAGTTGTAGGGGATGGGATAGGGATATGATTATGGATTGTGATATGGTTAAGTTTAAGTTAGGGTAAGGGTTAGGGATAGGACTAGGTATAGGTTTATGGATAGGGAGAGTTTTAGGGTTAGTGTTAGTGATGGGAATAGAAAGAGGGATAGGTTTAGGGTTGTGGTTAGGGTAAGATATGATAGGGATATGGATAGGGTTAGGGCTAGGGTTATGGTTAGTGTTAGGACTAGAATTAAGGATAGGGATAGGGATAGATACAGGGTTTTGGATAAGGATAGGTTTATGGTTAGTGTGAGGGTTAGTGTTAAGTTTAGGGATAGGTATAGGGATAGAGATAGGGTTATGGATAAGTTTAGGGTTAGTGTTAGGGTTAGGGTCAGGGTTAGGATAGAATTTTGGCATAAGTATACATATAGGGTTATGGATACAGGTATGGTTAGGTTTAGGGATAGGCTTAGGCCTAGGGTTAGAGATAGGTTTAGTGTTAGGGTTAAAGTTAGGGTTAGGGTTAGGGTTCAGGATATGATAGGAATATGCATAAGGTTAAGGTAAATGTTAGGATTAGGGTTAGGTTTAGTATTACAGATAGGGATAGGGTAGAGACAGGGTTAAGGGTAGGAATAGGGTTAAGATTTGTGTTAGGCTTAGTGTTAGGGATAGGATAGGTATGTGGGTATTGTTAGGGTTTGGGTTAAATTTAGGGTTAGGATTAGGGATATGTATAGGGATAGAGATAGGTTCTGGATATGGATATTCTTAGGGTTATGGTTAGAATCAGAATTAGAGTTAAAGTTAAGTATAGAGGTAGGGAAAGTTTAAGGGTTATAGATAGGTATAGGGTAAGGGTTACAGTTAGGGTACAGGTTATATTTAGGGATAGATAGGGATAGAGGTAGGGTTATTGATAGGTGTAGTGTTAGGTTTAGGGTTAGGGTTAGGGTTATTGTTAGGCTTGGGTATATGATAGGGATATATATAGGGTTAGAGTTAGTTTTAGGATTAGGGTTAGGTATAGGTATAGGCTTATGGTTAGGTTTAGAGTAAGTGTTTGGAGTATGGTAGAGACATGGATATGGTTAGGATTAGGGTTAGGGTTTGGGTTAGGTTTGGGGACAGGGTTAGGTTTAGCATTAGGGTTAGTGTTAGGATTAGAGAGGGGGAAAGGGATAGAGAGAGGGATATGTATAGGGATAGGGTTAGGGTTAGGGCTAGGGATAGAGATAGGTATAGGGAAAGGGTTATGGAAAAGGATAAGGTTAGGGTTCAGGTTAGTTTTAAGGATAAGGCCAGGCATAGCGATAAGTATAGTGTTATGGGAAGGGAAAGGGTAGGATTAGGGTTTCAGTTAGGGTTAGAGATAGTGATAGAAACAGGTTTACGGATAGGGATAGTGTTAGGATAAGGGTTAGGTTTAGCATTAGAAATAACGATATGGATAGGATTAGGGTTAGGATTAAGGTTAGATTTAGGGTTACAGAAAGGGATAGTGGTAGAAATAAAAAATGAGAGGGTTAGGGATATGGATATGGTTAGATATGGTTAGGGTTAAGTTTAGTGTTACTGTTAGGGCTAGTGCCAGTGTTAGGGGAAATTGATCCTTCCACTGTCCAGCTTTATATGCAGCCATCCTCAGTGGATGTGTCACCCCCAAACACCACCCCATGTGGCCCAGCAAGATACCCATGCCCAGTCCCACAGTCTATCCAGATTGAAGCCTCTCCAAAAGCATTTTTTTCGCTGTGTTAGTCTCGGGGCAATTGCCAGGACCAGGGCCAGTGAATGGGACAAGTCCAGAGCCAGGGACACACCAACGGACAGGGCTAAGGCTGTGATCGTAAGGCTAAGGTTAGGGTTAGTTTTAGGGATAGGGTTAGGGTTAGGGTTAGGGTATGTTTAGGGATAGTTGTAGAGGATGGAATAAGGATATGGTTATGGATTGGGATATGGTCAGGTTTAGATTAGGGTAAGGGTTAGGGATAGGAATAGGTATAGGTTTATTGATAGGGAGAGGTTTAGGATTAGTTTTAGTGATGGGAATAAAGAGAGGGACAGGTTTAGGGTTGTGGTTAGGGTAAGATATGATAAGGATATGGATAGGGTTAGGGCCAGGATTATGGTTAGTGTTAGGGTTAGAATTAAGGATAGGTATAGGGATAGAGATAGGGTTATGGATAAGGTTAGGGTTAGTGTTAGGGTTAGGAAAAGACTTTGGCATAGGTATAGATATAGGATTATGGATATGGATGTGGATATGGTTAGGTTTAGGGATAGTGTTAGACCTAGGGTTAGGGATAGGTTTAGTGTTAGGGTTAGGGTTACGGTTAGGTATATGATAGGGATATTCATAGGGTTAGGATAAATGTTAGGATTAGGGTTAGGTTTAGCATTAAAATAGGGATAGGGATAGACACAGGGTTAAGGATAGGGATAGGGTTAGGATTTGTGTTAACTTTAGTGTTAGGGATAGGCTAGGCATATGGTTAAGGTTAGGGTTAGGATTAGGGATATGCATAGGGATAGAGATAGGTTCTGGATATGGATATTCTTAGGGTTATGGTTAGAATCAGAGTTAGGTTTAGATTAAAGTTAAGTAAAGAGGTAGGGAAAGGATAAGGGTTATGGATAGGTATAGGGTAGAGGTTAGGGTGAGGGTGAGGGTTATATTTAGGGCTAGATATAGGGATAGGTATAGGGTTGTGAATAGGGATAGAATTAGGTTTAGGATTAGGGTTAGGTTTATGGTTAAGCTTAGGGATATGATAGGGATATGGATAGGCTTAGGGTTAGTTTTAGGGTTACAGTTAGGTATAGGTATAGGTTTAGGGTTTATGGTTAAGGTTAGAGTAAGTTTTGGGGGTATAGTAGAGACATGGTTATGGCTAGGATTAGGGTTAGGGTTTGCATTAGGTTTGGGGATAAGGTTAGGTTTAGGATTTGGGTTAGTGTTAGGATTAGAGAGGAAAAGGGATAGAGAGAGGAATATGTATAGGGATAGGGTTAGTGTTAGGGTTAGGTTTAGGTCTAGGGGTAAATTTACAGTTAGGTTTATAGTTAGGGTTAGGGTTAGGACTAGGGATAGAGATAGGAATAGGGAAAGGGTTATGGAAAAGGATAGGGTTAGGTTTTGGGTTAGCATTAGGGATAGGGCCAAACATAGGGACAGGTATAGGGTTATGGGTAGGGAAAGGGTAGGCTTAGGGTTTGAGTTAGTGTTAGAGATAGTGATAGTAATAGGCTTGTGGATAGGGATTGGGTTAAGATAAGGGTTAGGTTTAGCATTAGGAATAATGATATGGATAGAATTGCTGCTAGGATTAAGGTTAGATTTAGGGTTACAGATAGGGATGGGGTAGAAATAAAATGTGAGAGGTTTAGGGATATGGATATGGTTAGATATGTTTCTGGTTAAGTTTAGGATTAGGGTTAAGGTTAAGGGAAATGGATCCTTCCACTGCCCAGCTTTTCATGAACACAGCCCTTTTCATGGGCATGGGCATAACCATCACCACCACACATGGTCGAGCCAGATACCTGCACCCAATCCCACAGTAGATCCAGACTGAAGCATCTGTGAAAGCAACTTCTTCCAGGCTAGACTTAGGGCCAGGGACAGAGCCAGGGCCATGCTCAGAGCCAAGCATAGTGCCAGGGCTTGGCTCTAATAGGAATATGGAGAGGGTTTGGCATAGTGTAAGTTTAGGGTGAGGGTTAGTAGGTTTTGGTTTAGGGTTAGAGATAGGGATAGGGATATGGTTATAGGTAGGGATAGGGTTAGGGTTAGGCTTATGTTTAAGTTTAGGTTTAGGTATATTTATAGAGGTAAAGATAGGGATATGGTTATGGTTAGGGTTAGAATATGATAGTGATATGTATAGAGTTTGGGTAAGGATTTTGGTTAGGGTTAAGGTTAGAATTAGGTATAGGGATAGGAAAAGAGAGGGTTATGAACAGAAGTAGGGTTAAGGTTAGGTTTAGTTTTAGGTTCAGTGATAGGGATAGGGTTAGGGTTAGGGTCCAGTTTAGTGTTAGGTTAGAGATACGATACGGATATGGATATGGTGATGGTTAGGGTTAGGGTTATGGTTATGGTTATGGTTAGGATTAGGGATATGGAAATGGATACTTCCCCTGCCCTGCTTTGCATGCCCACAGCTGAACTCATGGGGAATGGCAACCCCAAGCACCACCACATGTTGTGCAGCCATATACCTGCTGCAATCCCACAGGCTGCCAAGGTTTAAGAGTCTCTGAAAATATCTTCTCACATGCTAGTCTTAGGGCCAGTGCCAGGGCTTTGGCCAGTGCCAGGAACATGCCCATGGACAGGGCTAGGGTTATCATAAGGATATGGATAGGGTTAGGCTTAGGGTTAAGTTTAGGTTAGGTTTAGGTATAGTGACAGGGATAGGGATAGGGGTATGGATAGGGAAAGTGTTAGTGTAAGGTTTAGGATTATGTTTAGTGATAGGTAGAGGGGTAGGGATTGGGATGGGTTTATGGATAGGGTAATGGATAGGGTTAGGGTGATGGTTAGGGATAGGGATAGGGTTAGGGTTTTGGATAGGGATAGGTTTACGGATAGGATTAGGTTTAGGGTTTGGGATATGATAGGGTTATGAATAGGGTTAGGGCTATGGATAAGGTTAGGGACAGAGATAGGGATAGAGATATGTTTATGGATAGGGATTGTCTTAGGGTTAGGTTTAGGGATATGATAGGGTTAGGTTTACTGTTACGGTTAGGGGTAGGATTGGGGATAGGAATAGGGATAGACATAGGGTTATGGATAGGGATCAGTTTAGTGGAGAGGGTTAGTGTTAGGAGTAAAAGGAATATGGACAGGGTTAGGGTTAGCATTAGGGTAAGGGTAAGGGTTAAGGATAGTTTTAGGGATAGCATTTGGTATAGGGTTAGGGTTATGGATATGTTTATGGATAGGTTTGCAATAGGGATAGGGTTGTGGATAGGCACAGGTTTAGATTAAGGGTTAGGGTTATGGTTTGTGATATGGATAGGTATAGGGTTATGGTTATGGTTAGGGTTAGGGTTAGGGTTAGGCATAGTGTTAGGTGTAAGTTTAGTGTTAGTGTTAGGAATAGGGATAGTGGTAGAGATAGGGTTATGGATAGGAATATGGATTAACATTAGGTTTATGTTTAAGGTTAGGGTTAGGCTTAAGGATAGGAACAGGTTTAGTGTTAGTTTAATGTTAGGGTTTGGGTTATGGTTAGTGTTAGGATTATAGATAGTGATAGCATTAAGTTTATGGTTATCGTTAGGTTAAGTTTAAGGTAAGGATTAGGTATGGGGTGAGAATATAAATAAGTTTAAGTATAAGGATAGGGTGAGGGTTAGGTTTAGGATTAGGGATAAGGATAGGGATTGAGATAGGATTATGGAAAGGGATAATGTTAGGGTTAGTGTTACAAATAGGAATAGGGTTAGGGATAGAGATGGTTTTATGGATAGGGATATGTTTAGTGTTCAGATAAGGGTCAAGGTTAGTGTTAGGTTTAGGGTTAGGTATACAGATAGGGATAAGGAAAGGGTAATGAATAGAGATAGGGACAGGGTTAGGTTTAGGGTTGGTGTCGGTTTAGTTTTAGGGATAGGGAGATTGATAGTGATAGGATTATGAATAGGGTTATGGTTAGGGTTTGGGATAAGGATAGAGATAGGGATAGGGCAGGGTTATGGAAAAGTTTAGGGTTAGGGTTAGCTTAGGGCTAGAGTTAGGGTTACGCTTATTGTTAGGGTTTGGTTTATGGATAGTGATAGTTGTATGGTTAGGGTTAGCATTAGTGTTAGATTAGGGTTAGTATTTCATATAGGTATAGGAATATAGATAAAGGATAGGGATATGTTTAGGCTTAGTGTTAGGGTTAGGGTTACAGATTGAATAATGTTATGAGTAGGGTTATGGTTGTGATTAGGTATACAGATAGGGATAGTTATAGGGTTATGTATACGGTTATGCTTAGGGAAAGGGAAAAGCAAAAGAGAAAGTGTTATGGATTGGGATAGTCTTAGGGTTATGGTTAGGTATATGGATAGGGATAGATGTAGGTTTAGGTATATGGTTAGAATTAGGGTTAGGATAAATTATAGGGATAGGGATAGAGATAAGGTTATGGAAAGTGATGGAGTGAAGGTTAGGGTTAGGTTTAAGTATAGAGATAGGTTTAGGTTTAGGGTTAGGTTTAGGGTTAAGGTTAGGGTTAGGGTAAAAGAAATTTGATGCAGCCCAGTTTCTCATGCCCACAGCAGGCCTTCCAGGAAGGGCACCCCAACAAACCTCTCTGCTTGGTTCTTCCCTGCCCCCAAGCCCACAGGCTGTCATGATGGAAGCCTCTCTGTATGCATCTTCTTGCATGATGGTGCTAGGGTTATGGCTAAGGCTAGGAATATGGCTTGGGCTAGGCCTAGGGCTAGAAATAGGGTTATAGATAGGGATAGGGTTAGGGTTAGGGTTGTGGTTAGGATTAGAGTAAGGAATAAAGATAAGTTTAGGGTTTAGTTTAGGGTAAGGGATATAGATAGAGACAGGGATGGGGTAGTGTCATGGATAGGGATAGGTTTAGGCTTATGGTTAGGGTTAGGGATAACAATAGGGATAAGTTTAGGGTTAGGGTCAAGGTAAGTGTTAGGCTTAGTGTTAGGGATGTGATAGGGCTATGGATAGGGTTAGGGTTAGGGTTAAGTTTACATTTAGGGAAAGAGGTAGATATAGGGGTAGAGATAGGATTAAGCATAAGGATAGGGTTAAGGTTTGTGTTAGGGTTAGGTCATGGATAGGTATAGGGTTTTGGTTAGTGTTTGGGTTTGGGTTAGGTTTAAGTTAGGGTTCATGATAGAGATAGGTGTAGGTATATCATTATGGTAGCTATAGGCTTAGGGTTATGTGAATGGTTATGTTTAGGTATAGGGATAGGGATAGGGTTATGGATAGTGATAGGCTTAGGGTTAGGGTTAGGGTTAGGGTTAGGGTTGGGTTAAGGATAGAGATCAGATTATTAATAAGGATAAGATTAGGTTTTGGGTTAGACTTAGGGATAGGTATAGGGATATGGTTAGCATTAGAGTGAGGGTTAAGTTTAGGGGTTGGATTAGGGATAAGGTTAGGGACAGAGATATGGTTATGGATAAGGATAGTGTTAAGGTTATTGTTAGGGTTAATGATAGGGCTAGTTGTAAGGCTAGGGCTAAGAACTAGGACTAGGGCAAGGGCTATGCTGTGTATATGGATAGCATTGGATTCAGGGTCAGTTTTAGGGTTATGGATATGATAGGGATATGGATAAGGTTAATGTAAGTGTAAGGTTAGTGTTAGGGTTACAATTAGGGTTAGGATAAGGATAGAAACAGCTATGGCTAGGAATTGGGTTAATGTTAGTGTTAGGGTTCGGGTTCAGGTATATGATAGGAATATGGTAGGCTTAAGTTTAGGATTATGGATAGTGATCATTATAGTTTTTGGTTTAGGGTTAATGTTATTGTTAGGGTAAATTTTAGGGCTAGGAATATGACAGGGATTGGACAGGAATAGTTTTATTGTTAGGGTTAGGGTTAGGTTTAGGGATAGGGATATGGATAGAGATAGGAATAGGGTTATAGATAGGGAAGGGGTTAGGTTTGTGGTTAAGATTAAGATTGGGAATTGGGATAGTGATAGGTTTAGGTTTAGGGTTGGGGTTAGGGATGAGATATGGATAGAGATTGAGATGGCATTATGGATATGGATACAGTTCAGTTTATGGTTAGGGTTGGGGGTAGGGATAGGGATAGGGTTATGGATAGGGATAAGGCTAAGGTTAGTGATAGTGATAGGGATAGGGATAGGCTTAGGTTTGGAGTTATGGATTCGGTTTGCATTAAGTTTATGGATATGGTTGGAATATGAATAGGGTTAGGGTTGTTAGTTTAGGTTTGTGTTAGGATTAGGGGTAGGGGTAGGGTTAGAGATAGGGTTATATATAAGAAGGGGATTAAGGTTAAGGTTAAGATTAGGGATATGGATAAGTTTAGAGATAGAGTTATGGATAAGGATAGGTTTAAGATAAGTGTTTGGGTTAGGGTTAGGATTAGGGCTAGGGTTAAAATCAGGGATAGTGTTAGGGTAAGGGATGTGATATAGATATGGGGAGGGTTATGTTTTTGGTTAGCATTAGGGTTAGGTTTAAGTCAGGTTAATATAAGTTTAGGGAAAATGACCCTTTCTGCAGCCCAGTTTCACATGTCCAGAGCAGGTGTCCCACTGAAGGATACCCCCACACCCCACTCTGCATTGCCCAGTCAGAACCCTGCACCCATCCCTACAGACTGAATCCTCTGTGGAAGCATCTTCTATTGTGCTTGGGCTAGTGAGAGCATGAGGGCTACATCTAGGGCTAGGTCTATGTCTTGAGCTACTGCTAGGTCTGTAGATATGCCTGTGGCTAAGGCTAGGTCCAAGGCTAGAGATAGGGTTATGGATACTGATAATGGATAGGGATAAGCTTAGGGTTAGGGATAAGTATAGGATAGGGTTAGGGTTAGGGATAAGGATTGGGATAGGATTAGGGTTCGATTTAGGGTCAGGGTTAGGTTTATGGATAGGGTTAGGACTATAGATAGGGATAGGGTTATGGTTAGGGTTAGGTTTAGGGTAAGAGATAAAGTTAGGGGATAGAGATAAGGATAGGAATAGGATTATAGATAGAGATAAGTTTAGGCTTAAGTTTAGGGTTGGGGTTAAGGTTAGGTTTAGCGATGTGATAGGGATATGGGTAGGGTTAGGGTTAATGTTGGGTTAGGGTTATGGTAAGGGAAAATGTATACTTCCCCATCTCAGCCTTGCATGCTAACAGCAGGAATCCTAGGAAAGGGCACACTCACAAGCCACCCCACGTGGTCCTGCCACATCCCCAACCCCAACCCCACAGGTGGCGCCAACTAATGCTTCTCTGAAATTGTCTTCTTCCCTGATGTTCCTAGGGCTAGGGCTAGGGCTAGGGATTAGGCTACAGCTGTGATAAGGCTAGGACCAGTTCTAGGACTAGAGATAGGGTTCTGGATAGGGATAGGTATAGGGTTAAGGTTAAGGTTAGTGTTAGTGTTAGCTTTAGGTTAAATGATAGAGATAAGAATAGGGATAGATTTATGGATAGGGATAGGGTAAGTGTTTGGGTTAGGTTTAGATTTAGGGATATGGATAGGGTTAGGGTTAGGGTTAGGGTTAGGGTTAGGAATATGGATAGGGACAGGGACATGTTTATGGACAGGCATAGGGCTATGGTTAGTGTTAGTAATAGGGATAGGAATAGGGTTAGTTTTAGAATTATGATTTGGTTTAAGGTTAGGTTTAGGGATACGACAGGAATATGCATATGGTTGGTTTAAGGTTAGGTTTAGGGATATGATAGGAATATGCATATGTTAGGTTTGGTTTGAGATAAGATTAAGGATAGTGAAAGGGATAGGTTTAGGTTTATGGTTAGGGTTAGGGATAGGTATAGGGTTAGGGATAGATATAGGGATAATGATAAGATTATGGATAGGGATTGGGTTAGTGTTAGGCTTTGGTTTTGGATTATGTTTAGGAATAGGGAAAAGGATAGTTATATGGATAGGGACAGGATGAGGGTTAGGGTTAGATTTAGGGTTAAGGTTAGGTAAAGGACAGGAATTTGGATAGGGTTACGGATAGGGATAGTGTTTGGGTTAGGGTTAGGATTAGGGATAGGGAAGGCATAGTTTTAGTGTTAGGGTTAGGGTTAGGGTTAGGGTTATGATAGGTATAAGGAAAGGGTTCAGATTATTTTTAGGTTTAGCATTAGAGTTAAGGTTATGGTTAGGGATAAGGAGAGGGATAGAGTTAAGGTTATGTATTGGGATAAAGTTATGGATTGGGATAGTGTTAGATTTAGGGTTAGAGTTAGGGACAGGAATGGGCATAGGCATAGGGATAGGCTTAGGTTTAGGGATAGGGTTAGGGTTATGGGAATAATTAGGGATATGGATGGGTTTAGGATTAGATTTAGGATTAGGGTTAGGTTTATAATTAGGGATATGGATGAGGTTATAAAAGGAATTTTGGATAGGGATAGAGTTAGAGTTTAGGTTAGGCTTGTTTAGGGAGAGGGTTAGGTTTAGGGTTAGGATTAGCTTTAAGGATATGATAGGGATATGGATAGGGTAAGGATTATGGTTAGGGTTATGGTTAAGGTTAAGGTTAGGTTTATGCTTAGGGATAGGGATAGGGATTTGGTTCAGGATAGGGTTATGGGTAGGGATCATGTTAAGTTTATGGTTATGGGCTAGGGGTTGGGATAGTAAAAGGTTTAAGGACAGTATTAGTGTTAGGGTTAGGGATAGAGATAGGGATACAGATAGGGATATTGATAGGTATGTGGCTAAGGTTAGGATTTTGGTAGGTTTATTTTTAAAGTCAGTGTTATGTTTGTGGATATAGATAGGTATAGGAATAGGCTTATGGATAGGGATATTGTTAGGGTTTCAGTTAGTTTTAGAGACAGGTATAGGGGTTGGGATGGTGTTATGTATAGGCTAAGTTTCAGTTTATAGTTAGGGTTGGGGGTAAGGATAGGGATAGATGTAGGGTTATGGATAGGGATAAGCTTAAGTTTAGTGTTAGTGACAGGGATAGAGAAAGATTTAGGTTTAGGGTTAGGGTTAGGGTTAAGATTAGGGATATGGATAAATTTAGAAATAGGGTTATGGTTAGGGATAGGGTTGAGGTTAGTGTTAGGGTTAGGATTAGGTTTAGGATTGGGGTTAGGGTTAGACATTGGGTTAGGTTTGGGGACATGATAGGCGTATGGAGAGGGTTAGGGTTTGGGTTATGGTTAGGGCTAGGTTTAGGTTTTGTGTTTGTGTTAGGTTTTGGGAAAATGGCCCTTCCCCTGGCCCAGCTTCACATGGCCAGATCTGTCCTCCCAGGTGAAGAAACCCTCACAACCCACCCTGCATTGCCCAGCCAAAACCCTGCACTGACCCCACAGGTTGCCAAGTCTGAACCCTCTATGGAAGCATCCTCTTCCATGCTTGGGTTATTGATAGGGCTAGGGCTAAGTCTTGGGCTAAGACTATAGATTGAGCTGGGCCTAGGGCTAGTGGTAGTGCTAGTGCTAGGGCTAGAGCTAGCTCTAGGTCTATGTCTAGAGGTAGGTTTATGAAAAGGGTAATTTTAGTGTAAATGTTATGGTTAGGGTCAGGGGTGGTGATAAGTTTAAGTTTTGGGTTAGAGTTAGGGTGAGGATTAGGGTAGTTTGGGGATAGAGATAGGGATAGGGATAGGGTTATGGATAGGGTTAGGCTTATGGTTAGGGATAGGGATAGGTTTAGAGTTAGGTTTGGGTTTAGGTTTAGTATTAGGGATAGGGATGGGGTAGGTTTATGTATAGGCATAGGGTTAGGGTTTGGGTTATTGTTAGACATAGGATTGGGGCTAGGATTGAGACTAGGGGTAGTGGTAGGAGTAGGTGTATGTTTGTGGGTAGGGAGAGGGTTAGGATTAGGGATATGGATAGGGTAGGGTTTGGGTTAGAGTTAAGGTTAAGGTTAGATTTAAAGTTAGGGATAGGGATAGGCATAGAGATAGGGTTATGGATGGGGACAGAGATAGGGTTATGGATGGGGACAGGTTTAGGTTTAGGGTAAGTGTTAGGTTTAGGGGCAGGGATAGGTTTATGCTTATTGTTAGGATTAGTGTTACGTTTAGGGACAGAGATAAGAATAGGGATAAGGCTATGGATAGGGATAGAGTTATGGTTAGATTTAGGCTTAGGGATAGGAATAGGGATAGGTTTATGTTTAGGATTATGGTGAGGGTTAATTTTGGCATATGATAAGGATATGGTTATGATTAGGATTAGGCTTTGGATTCATTTTAGGATTAGGGATAGGATTAGGTATAGAGATAAGTTTATGTATAGGGGAAATTTTAGGGTTAGGATTAGGGTTAGGATAAGTATATGGTTAGGGATAGGGTTTAGGTTTAATATTAGGGTAAGGTTTAGTTTAGAGATAGAGATAGGGTTAGGGGAGGTTTATTTATCAGGACAGGGTTAGGGTTAGGGTTAGGGTTTGGCTTTGGTTAGGCTTAGTGTTAGCATTAGGGAATGATAGGGATATGTATATGGTTAGGGTTAGGGTTAGGGTTAGGGTTAGTGTAAGGGAAAATGGACCCTTCTCAAGCCCAGATTCTCATGTCCACTCCAGGACACCCTGTAAATGGCCCACCAACACCACAACCATGTGGTCCAGCCACATCCCTCCCAACCCCACAGGTTGAACCCAACTAAAGCCTCTGAGGTAACATCTTCTCCCATGAAGTTCCTAAGTCTAGGGCTTGGCTAGGTCTAGTTCTGGGCTATTGTGAAGGCCAGGGCTAGGACAAGAGATAGGGTTATGGACAGTGATAGTGTTAGGGTTAGGGTTAGGGTTAGGGTTAGGGTTAGGGTTAGGGACAGAGATAGGGATATGGATGGGATTATGGATAGTGATTGGTTTTGGATTCAGTTTAGGTTTAGGGATAAGGATAGTGATAGGATTTGGGTGAGGGATAAAATTAGCATTAGGGGTATGGTTAGGGTTAGGTTTAGGATAGGGTTAGAATCTGGGATATAGATAGGGCTAGAGATATGTTCATGTGTAGTGATAGGGTTACGGTTAGGGTTATGAATGCAGAGAGTTATGAATGTTATGGTTAGGCACAGGCATAGAGTTATGGCTAGCGATAGGGTTAGGGTTAGGTTTAGGTTTAGGGATAGGGATAGGGATAGGGAGAGGTTTAGGGATCAGGTTAGTGTTAGGGTTAGGGAAATGATAGGGATATGGATAGTGTTAGGGCTAGGTTTAGGTTTAAGGTTTAAGTTAAGTTTTTGGTTAGTGATAGGGATAGGTATAGAGATAGTGTTATGGATAGGGATAGGGTTTTATGGTTAGTGTAAGGGTTAGGTTTAGGGGGTAGGGGAGGTTTAGGTTAGGTTTTGGGTTAGTGTTAGAATTATGGGTAGAGATAGAAATAGGGATAGGGTATGAATAGGGATACATAATGTTTAGTGTTATGGTTAAGGGATAGGTATATAGATAGGGATAGGTTTAGGTTATGGTTAGGGTGATTGTTAGGTTAGGGATGATAGAGATATGGATAGGGTTATGGTTATGGTTAGGGTTACATTAGTGGGTAGGTTTATGATTATGGATATGGATAGGGATAAAGATAAGGTTATGGATATGGGCAGGTTTAGGGTTAGAGAAAGGGATAGGGATAGGATTTTGGATAGAGATAAGTTAGGTTTAGGGTTAGGGTCAGATTTAGGTTTAGGGATAGACAGGGATAGGATTAGGGTTCATGTTAGGGTTAGGGTTAGGTTTAGTGATTGAGATAAGGATAGGGATAGGGTTATAGATAGGGATATGTTTAGGGTTAGGGTTAGGGTTAGGGTTATGGATAGATGTAGGGACAGGGATTGTGTTTCAGATAGAGATATGGTTAGAGTAAGGGTTGTGGTTAGCATTACTGATAAGGTTAGGGTTAGGAAAATGCTAAGGATATGTATGGGGTTAGGGCTATTGTTAGGGTAGGTTTAGGATTAGGAAAATGAAGAGGGATAAATATTGGGTTCTGCATAGGGATAAGGTTAGGTGTTTTTTTTTTGTTTGTTTTTTGTTTTGGCTTTTATAAAAAGGGGGTTTATTTGGCTACACAGTTACAGTCTTAAGGCCATAAAGTGTCCAAGGTAACACATCAGTAATCGGGTACCTTCACTGGAGGATGGCCAATGGCGTCTGGAAAACCTCTGTTAGCTGGGAAGGCATGTGGCTAGTGTCTGCTCCAAAGTTCTGGTTTCAAAATGGCTTTCTCGCAGGACGTTCCTCTCTAGCAAGCTTGCTCCTCTTCAAAACGTCGCTCATAGCTGCACTGAGTTCCTTCTCTTTGAGTCAGCTCATTTATATGGCTCCACTGATCAAGGCCCACCCTGAATGGGTGGGGCCATACCTCCATGGGAATATCTCATCAGAGTCATCACCCACAGCTGGGTAGGGCACATTCCAAGCAAATCTAATCACCAAAATGTCTGCCCCACAAGACTACATCAAAGATAATGGCATTTGGGGGACACAATACATTCAAACTGGCACAGATCCTTTAATGTTTTGGAATATTTTTTGGATAATGTTCATTTTTCCAGGAACTATAGTTATATCCCTTTTGTCTTCCACATCTAGTGTCTGTTCTTGTAATTATTTTTGTATTTTTGTTCCTTTCCATTTAATTTTTTTTTCATTTTTATTGAGATTGTTCAGATACCATGCAATTATCCAAAGATCCAAAGTATACAATCACTTGCCCCTGGGTACCCTCATACAGCTGTGCATCCATCGCACTTAATTTTTGTTCAATTCTTAGAAACTTTTCATTACACCAGACAAGAAATAAAGTGAAAGATGAAAAAAGAAAAAAAGAAAAGGAAACTCTAATCCTCCCCTATCCCTAACTAACCCCCCTCAGTTGTTGATTCATAGTATTGGTATAGTACATTTGTTACTGTTTATGAAAAAATGTTGAAATACTACTAACTGTAGTATATAGTTTGCAATAGGTATATAGTTCTTCCCTATATGCCCCTTTATTATTAACTTCAAATTGTATTGTCATACATTTGCTCTGGTTCATGGAAGCGATTTCTAGTATTTGTACAGTTGATCATGGACATTGCCTACCATAGGATTCAGTTTTATACATTCCCATCTTTTGACCTCCAACTTTCCTTCTGGTGACATATATGACTCTGAGCTTCCCCTTTCCACCTCATTCACACACCATTTGGTGCTGTTAGTTATTCTCACATCTTGCTACCAACACCCCTGTTCATTTCCAAACATTTAAGTTCATCCTAATTGAACATTCTGCTCATGCTAAGCAACCACTCCCAATTCTTAAGCCTTGTCCTATATCTTGGTACCTTATATTTAATGTCTATGAGTTTACATATTAAAATTAATTCCTATCAGTGAGACCCTGCAATAATTGTCCTTATGCATCTGGCTTATTTCACTCAGTATATTGTCCTCGAGGTTTGTCATCAACCAATTTTTTTTGTTTTATATGGTTTGTTCACTCACCATACATTTCAATCCCAAGTAAATAATCGATGGTTCTCTGCATGGTCATACATTTATGTGTTCACCACCTTCACCACTATCTATATAAGGGCATCTACATTTCTTCCACAAGGCAGGAGGGAGAGTCAAAGAAGGTAGAGAGGCAAAAGAAAGAGGAAAAAAAAAATGACAGCTAGGAAGCAGCAAAAGGAAAAATAACCTTAAATCAAAGTAGAATTAAGAATCAGACAATACCACCAATGTCAAGTGTCTAACATGCCTCCCTATCCCCCCCTCTTATCTGCATTCACCTTGGTATATCACCTTTGTTACATTAAAGGAAGCATATACAATGATTCTATTAGTTACAGTCTCTAGTTTATGCTGATTGCATCCCTCCCCCAATGCCTCCCATTTTTAACACCTTACAAGGTTGATGTTTGCTTGTTCTCCCTCATAAAAAGAACATATTTGTACATTTTATCACAATTGTTGAATACTCTAGATTTCACCAAGTTACACAGTCCCAGTCCTTTACCTTTCCTCCTTTCTTGTGGTGTCTCACATGCTCCCACCTTCCTCTCTCAACTGTATTCATAATACCTTTGTTCAGTGTAGTTACATTGTTGTGCTACCATCTCCCAAAATTGTGTTCCAAACCATGCACTCCTGTCTTCTATCATCCTGTAGTGCTCCCCTTACTATTTCCTGTAGGGCAGGTGTCTTGTTCACAAAGTCTCTCATTGTCTGTTTGTCAGAAAATATTTGAGCTCTCCCTCATTTTGAAGGATAGCTTTGCTGGATATAGGATTCTTGGTTGGCAGTTTGTCTCTTTCAGTATCTTAATACATCACACCACTTCCTTCTTGCCTCCATGGTTTCTGCTGAGAGATCCGCACCTAGTCTTATTAAGCTTCCTTTGTATGTATGGATTGCTTTTCTCTTGCTGCTTTCAGGATTCTCTGTTTGTCTTTGACATTTGATAATCTGATTATTAAGTGTCTTGGCATAGGGCCTATTCATATTTCTTCTGTTTGGAGTAATGCTGCACTTCTTGGATCTGTAATTTTATGTCTTTCATAAGAGAAAGGAAATTTTCATGAATTATTTCCTCTATTATTGCTTCTGCCCCCTTTTCTCTCTCTTCTCCTTCTGGGACACCAATGATAAGTACGATATTGTACTTTGTTTCATCCTTGAGTTCCCGGAGACGTTGCTCATATTTTTCATTCTTTCTCCATCTGCTCCTTGCGTGTAGGCTTTCAGGTGTTTTGTTCTCCAGTTCCTGAGTGTTTTCTTCTGCCTCTTGAGATCTGCTGGTGTATGTTTCCACTGTGTCTTTCATCTCTTGTGTTGTGCCTTTCATTTCCATAGAATTTTACTAGTTGTTTTTTTGAATTTTGATTTCGCCGTATATATGCCCAGTGTTTCCTTTACAGCCTCTATCTCTTTTGCAATATCTTCTCTAAACTTTTTGATTTGATTTAGCATTAGTTGTTTAAATTCCTCTATCTCAGTTGAAGTGTCCGTTTGTTCCTTTGACTGGGCCATAACTTTGTTTTTCTTAGTGTAGGTTGTAATTTTCTGTTGTCTAGGCATGGTTTCCTTGGTTATCCAAATTAGGTTTTCCCAGACCAGAACAGGCTCAGGTCCCAGAGGGAAGAAATATTCAGTATCTGGTTTCCCTGTGGGTGTGTCTTAGAAAATTGCTCCACCCTTTGATGCCTCAGGTCACTGTGCTTTTCTGCCCAGCAGGTGATGCCTGTTGGCCTATAATTCTTGACTGGTGTGAGGAGGTATGGCTGTGTTCCCCCAGGCTCTGGGGTCTGGTTCTGAATGGAAAGGGCCCCACCCCTTTCCTCCTAGAGAAGACAGACCCCCCAGGTGGAGGTCATTAACATTTCAATGGTCTCGCTCTCTGCTTGTGCTGTCTCCACCCTTCCCGGAATCACAGCCCTGGACACTGAATATGACTGGGGCTTTCTCCACTGAGCGGAAAAAGAAACAGATAGTCCCCTTCAGACCCAGTCCAAGGCAACCCTCCAGCTCTCCAGGGTCAGTCATCACCCAAAGCCTCTGTCTGTTTTTTGGGGATGTGTACCTGTAGTGAGCAGTTCACTCTCGCTACTTAAAACCCCAGTTGGAACTCAGCTGAGCTATATTTGCTTGCTGGGAGAGAGCTTCTCTCTGGCACCACAAGGCTTTGCAGCTCGGGCTATGGGTGAGGGGGTCCGCAGGTTTTACTTACAGATTTTATGCTGTGTTCTCAGGCATTCCTCCCAATTCAAGTTGGTGTATGATGAGTGGATGGTCTCATTTGTCCCCCCGCAGTTATTCTGTATTATTTACTAGTTGTTTCTTGTTTTTGTAGTTCTTCCAGGGGGACTACTTAGCTTCCACTCCTCTCTATGCCACCATCTTGCCCTGCCCTCAAGGTTAGGTTTAAGGGTTAGGTTTAGGATTACAGATAGGGATAGGTATAGGTTTAGGGTTTGGGTTAGTATTAGTGTTAAGGAAAAGATAGAATTGTGATTAGTGTTAGGGATAGAGTTAGGTTTGGGTTAAGTTGAGGTTTTGGGTTAGGTATAGTGATACAGATGTGGAGAGGGAAAGGGTTAGAGTTTGGGTAAGTGTTAGGTTTAGGTGTAGAGATAGGTTTAGTGTTAGGGTTATGGATAGTTTTTAGGGTAAGGGGTAGAGATAGGAATAGGGATGTGGTTATGGTTAGTGATACAGAAATTGTTAGGGTTAGGGTTAGTGACAGGGTTAGGGATAGTGATAAGCTTAGCTTGGGGTTAGGGTAATTGTTAGGGTTAGATATAAAATAGAGATATGGATACAGTTATTGTTAGGGTAATGGTTATGGTTATCTTTATGTTTATGGGTAGGATTAGGGATAGAGATAAGGTTATGGATAAGGGCAGGGCTAGGGTTAGGGTTAGGGATAGAGATAGGGATAGGAAAAGGTTTATGGATAGGAATATATTTAGGGTTAGTGTTAGAGTTAGGGTTAGGTTTAGGGATAGAGATAAGAATAGGGATAGGGTTTTGGATAGAGATAGGGTTAGATTAAGTTTAGTGTTGGTGTTAGGACTAGGGTTAGGGTTAGGGATATGCTAGGGCTATGGATAAATTTAGGGTTACTTTTGGGATTAGGTTAGGATTATGAATATGAATAGGGATATATATACAGGTATATGGATAGTATAAGCTTAGGTTTAGGTTTAGGGTTAGGGTTAGGAATAGGGATAATGTTAGGTTTAGATTTATGGATTGGGTTACTTAGGGATATGTTAGGGATATGTATAAGGTTAGCATTAGGTTTAGTGATAGGTTTAGGGTTAGGGTTGGGGATAAAAATAGGGATAGAGAAAAAATTATGGAAAGGAGTGGGATATAGTTACCTTAGGGTTATGTTTAGGGTTAGGTATAGGGATAGGATTGGAGATTGGATTAGTGCTAGGTTAAAATTTAGGTTTAGTGTTAAGTTAGTGATAGGGATAGGGATAGGGTTACATATATGGAGAGATTTAGGGTGTGTGTTAGGGTTATGGTTAAGGATAAGGATAAGAATATTGTTAGGGTTAGCATGAGGGATAGGATTAGTTATATGGTAGGTATAAGGATAGAATTATGTTAAGGTTAAGGTTAGAGTGAGATTTAAGTTTGTCATTGGTTAGGAATAAGAGTAGAGATATTGTTATGGATAGTGATGGGGTAGCATTATGGTTGGGGTTAGTGTTAGTGTTTTGGATATGATAAGGATATGGATAAGGTTACAGTTAGGGTTAGGGTTAGGTTAAGGATTATGGACCCTTATCCAGCCCAGCTTGCAGGCCCACAGCATGCCTCCTTGTGGTAGCACATCCCCACTCCCCACCATACATGTTCCAGCCAGATTCCATGCCCAACCCCACTGGCTGCCCTGAATGAAGCCACTTTCAAAGCATGTTCTCCCATGATGTTCCTAGGGATATTGCTACAACAAGGGCTAGTGCTAGTGGGCTAGGGTTAGGGCTTATATTAGATATAGGGCTATGCATAGGAATAGTTTTAGGTTTAGGTTTAGGGTTAGGATTAGGAATAAGGATGGATTAGGATTAGGTTTAGGGTTAATGTTAGGCTTAGTAAATTTTGGAATAGAGATAGGGTAGTGATAATGTTATGGATTGGAATGTTAGGGTTAGGGTTAGGTTTAAGGATCAGGATGGGTTTAAGGTAGGGTTATGGTTATGGTTAGGTTTATGGTTAGGGTTAGGGTTCAGATACAGTTAGGATTAGGGATAGGTATAGGGATAGAGATAGGTTTATGTAAACAGTGTTTGAGTTAAGGTAAGACATAGGGAATGTTTAGGCTTAGATGGAGGTTTGGGTTAGGGTTATGGATAGAGTTTTGGATAGGGGTTAAGGATAGGGATAGGATAAGAGTTAGGGTTTGTGTTTTAGGTTAGCTTTAGTTTTAGCATTAATTTGATTAAGGTTAGGGATAGGGATAGGCATAGAGACACAGTCATGGATAAGGATAAGTTACATTTAGTGTAAGGGTTAGGGTTAGGGATAGGGATAGGTTTAGGGTTAGGGTTAGTGTTAGTTTAGGGATAAAGATAGGAGTAGGACTAGGTTTAAGGATAGGGATGCTGTTATGTTTATGGTTAGGGTTAGGGATAGGGATAGGGATATATTTAGTTTCACTTTAGATGAGGGCTAAATTAGGAATATGAAAGGGATATTGATAGGTTTACAGTTATTGTTATGGTTAGGGTTAGGTTTAGGATTAGGAATAGGGACAGGGATTGAGATAAGGTTATGGATATGTAGGGTTAGGGTTAGTTTTAGGGTTAAAGTTAGGGTTAGTGTTAGGTTTAAGTTTAGGGATATGATAGGGATAGAGATAGGGTTAGTGTTACAGTTAGGGTTAGTATTACTGTTAGTTTTAGGTTTAGTGATAGAGATAGAGATAGGGATATATTTATGGATAGGGATAGTTAGGAGTAGGGTTATATTTAGGAATTAGGGTAGGTATATGTTAGGGTTAAGGTTACCAGTATTGTTAGGGTTAGGGGTTAATTTAAGATAGGGTAAGAATTAGGAATAGGGATAGGCATGTAGAGTATTTTATGTATAGGGAAGGTCTTAGGATTAGGGCTAGGGTTTGGTTATTGATAGGGATAGGGTGAGGGTGAGGTTTAGGTTTAAATTTAGGGATATGGATAGGGTTATGACTATGCCATAGGTAAAGGTTAGGGCTTAGGGTTGTGGTTAGGGTAAGATATGATAGGGATATGGATAGGGTTAGGGCTAGGGTTATGGTTAGTTAGGACTAGAATTAAGGATAGGGATAGGGATAGATACAGGGTTTTGGATAAGGATAGGTTTATGGTTAGTGTGAGGTTAGTGTTAAGTTTAGGGATAGGGATAAGGATAGAGATAGGGTTATGGATAAGATTAGGGTTAGTTTTAGGGTTAGGGTCAGGGTTAGGATAGAATTTGGCATAAGTATAAATATAGGGTTATGGATACAGGTATGGTAGGTTTAGGGATAGGCTTAGGCCTGAGGGTTAGAGTAGGTTTAGTGTTAGGGTTAAAGTTAGGGTTAGGGTTAGGGTTCAGGATATGATAGGAATATGCATAAGGTTAAGGTAAATGTTAGGATTAGGGTTAGGTTAGATTACAGATAGGGATAGGGTAGAGACAGGGTTAAGGGTAGGAATAGGGTTAAGATTTGTGTTAGGCTTAGGTTAGGGATAGGATAGGTATGTGGGTATTGTTAGGGTTTGGGTAAATTTAGGGTTAGGATTAGGGATATGTATAGGGATAGAGATAGGTTCTGGATATGGATATTCTTAGGGTTATGGTTAGAATCAGAATTAGAGTTAAAGTTAAGTATAGAGGTAGGGAAGTTTAAGGGTTATAGATAGGTATAGGGTAAGGGTTACAGTTAGGGTACAGGTTATATTTAGGGATAGATAGGGATAGAGGTAGGGTGATTGATAGTGTAGTGTTAGGTTTAGGGTTAGGGTTAGGGTTATGTTAGGCTTGGTATATGATAGGGATATCTATATAGGGTTAGAGTTAGTTTTAGGATTAGGGTTAGGTTAGGTATAGGCTTATGGTTAGGTTTAGAGTAAGTGTTTGGGAGTATGGTAGAGACATGGATATGGTTAGGATTAGGGTTAGGGTTTGGGTTAGGTTGGGGACAGGGTTAGGTTTAGCATTAGGGTTAGTGTTAGGATTAGAGGGGGAAAGGGATTAGAGAGAGGGATATGTATAGGGATAGGGTTAGGGTTAGGGCTAGGGATAGAGATAGGTATAGGGAAAGGGTTATGGAAAGGATAAGGTTAGGGTTCAGGTTAGTTTTAAGGATAAGGCCAGGCATAGCGATAAGTATAGTGTTATGGGAAGGGAAAGGGTAGGATTAGGGTTTCAGTTAGGGTTAGAGATAGTGATAGAAAATAGGTTTACGGATAGGGATAGTGTTAGGATAAGGGTTAGGTTTAGCATTAGAAATAACGATGGATAGGATTAGGGTTAGGATTAAGGTTAGATTTAGGGTTACAGAAAGGGATAGTGGTAGAAATAAAAAATGAGAGGGTGGTAGGGATATGGATATGGTTAGATATGGTTAGGGTTAAGTTTAGTGTTATGTTAGGGCTAGTGCCAGTGTTAGGGGAAATTGATCCTTCCACTGTCCAGCTTTATATGCAGCCATCCTCAGTGGATGTGTCACCCCCAAACACCACCCCATGTGGCCAGCAAGATACCCATGCCCAGTCCCACAGTCTATCCAGATTGAAGCCTCTCCAAAAGCATTTTTTTCGCTGTGTAGTCTCGGGGCAATTGCCAGGACCAGGGCCAGTGAATGGGACAAGTCCAGAGCCAGGGACACACCAACGGACAGGGCTAAGGCTGTGATCGTAAGGCTAAGGTTAGGGTTAGGGTTAGGGATAGGGTTAGGGTTAGGGTTAGGGTATGTTTAGGGATAGTTGTAGAGGATGGAATAAGGATATGGTTATGGATTGGGATATGGTCAGGTTTAGATTAGGGTAAGGGTTAGGGATAGGAATAGGTATAGGTTTATTGATAGGGAGAGGTTTAGGATTAGTTTAGTGATGGGAATAAAGAGAGGGACAGGTTTAGGGTTGTGGTTAGGGAAGATATGATAAGGATATGGATAGGGTTAGGGCCCAGGATTATGGTTAGTGTTAGGGTTAGGCTTAAGGATAGGTTTAGTGATAGAGATAGGGTTATGGATAAGGTTGGAGTTAGGTTTAGGGTTAGGAAAAGACTTTGGCATAGGTATAGATATAGGATTATGGATATGGATGTGGATATGGTTAGGTTTAGGGATAGTGTTAGACCTAGGGTTAGGGATAGGTTTAGTGTTAGGGTTAGGGTTACGGTTAGGTATATGATAGGGATATTCATAGGGTTAGGATAAATGTTAGGATTAGGGTTAGGTTTAGCATTAAAATAGGGATAGGGATGGAGACACAGGGTTAAGGATAGGGATAGGGTTAGGATTTGTGTTAACTTTAGTGTTAGGGATAGGCTAGGCATATGGTTAAGGTTAGGGTTAGGATTAGGGTATGCATAGGGATAGAGATAGGTTCTGGATATGGATATTCTTAGGGTTATGGTTAGAATCAGAGTTAGGTTTAGATTAAAGTTAAGTAAAGAGGTAGGGAAAGGATAAGGGTTATGGATAGGGATAGGGTAGGGTTAGGGTGAGGGTGAGGGTTATATTTAGGGCTAGATATAGGGATAGGTATAGGGTTGTGAATAGGGATAGAATTAGGTTTAGGATTAGGGTTAGGTTATGGTTAAGTTTAGGGATATGATAGGGATATGTATAGGGTTAGGGTTAGATTTAGGGTTACAGTTAGGTATAGGTATAGGTTTAGGGTTTATGGTTAAGGTTAGAGTAAGTTTTGGGGGTATAGTAGAGACATGGTTATGGCTAGGATTAGGTTAGGGTTTGCATTAGGTTTGGGGATAAGGTTAGGTTTAGGATTTGGGTTAGTGTTAGGATTAGAGAGGAAAGGAAAGGGATAGAGAGGAATATGTATAGGGATAGGGTTAGTGTTAGGGTTAGGTTTAGGTCTAGGGGTAAATTTACAGTTAGGTTTATAGTTAGGGTTAGGGTTAGGACTAGGGATAGAGATAGGAATAGGGAAAGGGTTATGGAAAAGGATAGGGTTAGGTTTTGGGTTAGCATTAGGGATAGGGCCAAACATAGGGACAGGTATAGGGTTATGGGTAGGGAAAGGGTAGGCTTAGGGTTGAGTTAGTGTTAGAGATAGTGATAGAATAGGCTTGTGGATAGGGATTGGGTTAAGATAAGGGTTAGGTTTAGCATTAGGAATAATGATATGGATAGAATTGCTGCTAGGATTAAGGTTAGATTTAGGGTTACAGATAGGGATGGGGTAGGGTAGAAATAAAATGTGAGAGGTTTAGGGATATGGATATGGTTAGATATGTTTCTGGTTAAGTTTAGGATTAGGGTTAAGGTTAAGGGAAATGGATCCTTCCACTGCCCAGCTTTTCATGAACACAGCCCTTTTCATGGGCATGGGCATAACCATCACCACCACACATGGTCGAGCCAGATATGCACCCAATCCCACAGAGATCCAGACTGAAGCATTGTGTGAAAGCAACTTTCCAGGCTAGACTTAGGGCCAGGGACAGAGCCAGGCCATGCTCAGAGCCAAGCATAGTGCCAGGGCTTGGCTCTAATAGGAATATGGAGAGGGTTTGGCATAGTGTAAGTTTAGGGTGAGGGTTAGTAGGTTTTGGTTTAGGGTTAGAGATAGGGATAGGGATATGGTTATAGGTAGGGATAGGGTTAGGGTTAGGCTTATGTTTAAGTTTAGGTTTAGGTATATTATAGAGGGTAAAGATAGGGATATGGTTATGGTTAGGGTTAGAATATGATAGTGATATGTATAGAGTTTGGTAAGGATTTGGTTAGGGTTAAGGTTAGAATTAGGTATAGGGATAGGAAAAGAGGGTTATGAACAGAAGTAGGGTTAAGGTTAGGTTTAGTTTTAGGTTCAGTGATAGGGATAGGGTTAGGGTTAGGGTCCAGTTAGTGTTAGGTTAGAGATACGATAGGATATGGATATGGTGATGGTTAGGGTTAGGGTTATGGTTATGGTTATGGTTAGGATTAGGGATATGGAAATGGATACCCCTGCCCTGCTTTGCATGCCCACAGCTGAACTCATGGGGAATGGCAACCCCAAGCACCACCACATGTTGTGCAGCCATATACCTGCTGCAATCCCACAGGCTGCCAAGGTTTAAGAGTCTCTGAAAATATCTTCTCACATGCTAGTCTTAGGGCCAGTGCCAGGGCTTTGGCCAGTGCCAGGAACATGCCCATGGACAGGGCTAGGGTTATCATAAGGATATGGATAGGGTTAGGCTTAGGGTTAAGTTTAGGTTAGGTTTAGGTATAGTGACAGGGATAGGGATAGGGGTATGGATAGGGAAAGTGTTAGTGTGAGGTTTAGGATTATGTTTAGTGATAGGTAGAGGGGTAGGGATTGGGATGGGTTTATGGATAGGGTAATGGATAGGGTTAGGGTGATGGTTAGGGATAGGGATAGGGTTAGGGTTTTGGATAGGGATAGGTTTACGGATAGGATTAGGTTTAGGGTTTGGGATATGATAGGGTTATGAATAGGGTTAGGGCTATGGATAAGGTTAGGGACAGAGATAGGGATAGAGATAGTTTATGGATAGGGATTGTCTTAGGGTTAGGTTTAGGGATATGATAGGGTTAGGTTTACTGTTACGGTTAGGGGTAGGATGGGGATAGGAATAGGGATAGACATAGGGTTATGGATAGGGATCAGTTTAGTGGAGAGGGTTAGTGTTAGGAGTAAAAGGAATATGGACAGGGTTAGGGTTAGCATTAGGGTAAGGGTAAGGTTAAGGATAGTTTTAGGGATAGCATTTGGTATAGGGTTAGGGTTATGGATATGTTTATGGATAGGTTTGCAATAGGGATAGGGTTGTGGATAGGCACAGGTTTAGATTAAGGGTTAGGGTTATGGTTTGTGATATGGATAGGTATAGGGTTATGGTTATGGTTAGGGTTAGGGTTAGGGTTAGGCATAGTGTTAGGTGTAAGTTTAGTGTTAGTGTTAGGAATAGGGATAGTGGTAGAGATAGGGTTATGGATAGGAATATGGATTAACATTAGGTTTATGTTTAAGGTTAGGGTTAGGCTTAAGGATAGGAACAGGTTTAGTGTTAGTTTAATGTTAGGGTTTGGGTTATGGTTAGTGTTAGGATTATAGATAGTGATAGCATTAAGTTTATGGTTATCGTTAGGTTAAGTTTAAGGTAAGGATTAGGTATGGGTGGGGTGAGAATATAAATAAGTTTAAGTATAAGGATAGGGTGAGGGTTAGGTTTAGGGATAGGGATAGGGATAGAGATAGGATTATGGAAAGGGATAATGTTAGGGTTAGTGTTACAATAGGAATAGGGTTAGGGATAGAGATGGTTTTATGGATAGGGATATGTTTAGTGTTCAGATAAGGGTCAAGGTTAGTGTTAGGTTTAGGGTTAGGTATACAGATAGGGATAAGGAAAGGGTAATGAATAGAGATAGGGACAGGGTTAGGTTTAGGGTTGGTAGGTTTAGTTTTAGGGATAGGGAGATTGATATGATAGGATTATGAATAGGGTTATGGTTAGGGTTTGGGATCGGATAGATAGATAGGGATAGGGCATGGGTTTGGAAAAGTTTAGGGTTTAGGGTTAGCTAGGGCTATAGTTAGTGTTACGCTTATTTATTAGGGTTTTGGTTTATGGATAGTGATAGTTGTATGGTTAGGGTTAGCATTAGTGTTTCAGATTAGGGTTAGTATTTCATATATGGTAGGAATATAGATAAAGGATAGGGATATGTTTAGGCTTAGTGTTAGGGTTAGGTTACAGATTGAATAATGGTATGAGGGGTTATGGTTGTGATTAGGTATACAGATAGGGATATTATAGGGTTATGTATACGGTATGCTTAGGGAAAAGGGAAAAGCAAAAGAGAAGTGGTTATGGATTGGATAGTCTTAGGGTTATGGTTAGGATATGGATAGGGATAGATGTAGGTTTAGGTATATGGTTAGAATAGGGTTAGGATAATTTATAGGGTAGGGATAGAGATAAGGTTATAAAGTGATGGAGTGAAGGTTAGGGTTAGGTTTAAGTATAGAGATAGGTTTAGGTTTAGGTAGGTTAGGTTAAGGTTAGGGTTAGGGTAAAAGAAATTTGATGCGCCCAGTTTTCATGCCCACAGCAGGCCTTCCATGAAGGGCACCCCAACAAACCTCTCTGCTGGTTCTTCCCTGCCCCCAAGCCCAGGCTGTCATGATGGAAGCCTCTCTGTATGCATCTTCTTGCATGATGGTGCTAGGTTATGGCTAAGGCTAGGAATATGGCTTGGGCTAGGCCTAGGGCTGAAATAGGGTTATATATAGGGATAGGGTTAGGATTAGGGTTGTGGTTAGGATTAGAGTAAGGAATAAAGATAAGTTTAGGGTTTAGTTTAGGGTAAGGGATATAGATAGCAGGGATGGGTAGTGTCATGGATAGGGGATAGGTTTCTCTATGGTTAGGGGTTAGGGATAAAATAGGGATAAGTTTAGGGTAGGGGTCAGGAATGTTAGGCTTAGTGTTAGGGATGTGATAGGCTATGGATAGGGTTAGGGTTATGGGTTAAGTTTACATTAGGGAAAGAGGTAGATTGGGGTAGAGATAGATTAAGCATAAGGATAGGGTTAAGGTTTGTGTTAGGGTTAGGTCATGGATAGGTATAGGGTTTGGTTAGTGTTTGGGTTTGGGTTAGGTTTAAAGTTAGGGTTCAGGATAGAGATAGGTGTAGGTTATCATTATGGGTATCTAGGATTAGGGTTCTGGTGAATGGTTTGTTTAGGTATAGGGGATAGGGGTTATGGATAGTGATAGGCTTAGGGTTAGGGTTATGGGTTAGGGTTGTTAGGATAGAGATCAGATTATTAATAAGGATAAGATTAGGTTTGGGTTAGACTTGGGATAGGTATAGGGATATGGTTAGCATTAGATTGGGGTTAAGTTAGGGGTTGGATTAGGATAAGGTTAGGGACAGAGATATGGTTATGGATAGGATAGTGTTAAGGTTATTGTTAGGGTTAATGATAGGGCTAGTTGTAAGGCTAGGGCTAAGAACTAGGACTAGGCAAAGGGCTATGCTGTGTAAGGATAGCATTGGATTCAGGGTCAGTTTAGGATTATGGATATGATCTGGATAGGATAGGTTAATGTAAGTGTAAGGTTAGTGTTAGGGTTACAATTAGGGTTAGGATAAGGATAGAAACAGCTATGGCTAGGAATTGGGTTAATGTTAGTGTTAGGGTTCGGGTTCAGGTATTGATATGATATGGTAGGCTTAAGTTAGGATTATGGATCGTTCATTATAGTTTTTGGTTTGGGTTAATGTTATTGTTAGGGTAAGTTTTAGGGCAGGATATGACAGGGATTGGACAGGAATAGTTTTATTGTTAGGGTTAGGTTAGGTTTAGGGATAGGGTGGATAGAGATAGGAATAGGGTTATAGATAGGGAAGGGGTTAGGTTTGTGGTTAAGATTAAGATTGGGCAATTGGGATGTGATAGGTTTAGGTTTTAGGGTTGGGGTTAGGGATGCGATATGGATAGAGATTGAGATGGCATTATGGTATGGATACAGTTCCGTTTATGGTTAGGGTTGGGGGTAGGGATAGGGATAGGGTTATGGCTAGGGATAAGGCTAAGGTTAGTGATAGTGATAGGGATAGGGATAGGCTTAGGTTTGGAGTTATGGATTCAGTTTGCATTAAGTTTATGGATATGGTTGGAATATGAATAGGGTTAGGGTTGTTAGTTTAGGTTTGTGTTAGGATTAGGGGTAGGATTAGGGATAGAGATAGGGTTATATATAAGAAGGGGATTAAGGTTAAGGTTAAGGTTAAGATTAGGGATATGGATAAGTTTAGAGATAGAGTTATGGATAAGGATAGGTTTAAGATAAGTGTTTGGGTTAGGGTTAGGATTAGGGCTAGGGTTAAAATCAGGGATAGTGTTAGGGTAAGGGATGTGATATAGATATGGGGAGGGTTATGTTTTTGGTTAGCATTAGGGTTAGGTTTAAGTCTCAGGTTAATATAAGTTTAGGGAAAATGACCCTTTCTGCAGCCCAGTTTCACATGTCCAGAGCAGGTGTCCCACTGAAGGATACCCCCACACCCCACTCTGCATTGCCCAGTCAGAACCCTGCACCCATCCCTACAGACTGAATCCTCTGTGGAAGCATCTTCTATTGTGCTTGGGCTAGTGAGAGCATGAGGGCTACATCTAGGGCTAGGTCTATGTCTTGAGCTACTGCTAGGTCTGTAGATATGCCTGTGGCTAAGGCTAGGTCCAAGGCTAGAGATAGGGTTATGGATACTGATAATGGATAGGGATAAGCTTAGGGTTAGGGATAAGTATAGGATATGGGTTAGGGTTAGGGATAAGGATGGGTAGGATTAGGGTTTGATTTAGGGTCAGGTTTAGGTTTATGGATAGGGTTAGGACTATAGATAGGGTTAGGGTTATGGTTAGGGTTAGGTTTAGGGTAAGAGATAAAGTTGGGGATAGATATAAGGATAGGAATAGGATTATAGATAGAGATAAGTTTAGGCTTAAGTTTAGGGTTGGGGTTAAGGTTAGGTTTAGCGATGTGATAGGGATATGGGTAGGGTTAGGGTTAATGTTGGGTTAGGGTTATGGTAAGGGAAAATGTATACTTCCCCATCTCAGCCTTGCATGCTAACAGCAGGAATCCTAGGAAAGGGCACACTCACAAGCCACCCCACGTGGTCCTGCCACATCCCCAACCCCAACCCCACAGGTGGCGCAACTAATGCTTCTCTAAATTGTCTTCTTCCCTGATGTTCCTAGGGCTAGGGCTAGGGCTTAGGGATTAGGCTACAGCTGTGATAGGCTAGGACCAGTTCTAGGACTAGAGATAGGGTTCTGGATAGGGATAGGTATAGGGTTAAGGTTAAGGTTAGTGTTAGTGTTAGCTTTAGGTTAAATGATAGAGATAAGAATAGGGATAGATTTATGGATAGGGATAGGGTAAGTGTTTGGGTTAGGTTTAGATTTAGGGATATGGATAGGGTTAGGGTTAGGGTTAGGAATATGGATAGGGACAGGGACATGTTTATGGACAGGCATAGGGCTATGGTTAGTGTTAGTAATAGGGATAGGAATAGGGTTAGTTTTAGAATTATGATTTGGTTTAAGGTTAGGTTTAGGGATACGACAGGAATATGCATATGGTTGGTTAAGGTTAGGTTTAGGGATATGATAGGAATAGCATTGTTAGGTTTGGTTGAGATAAGATTAAGGATAGTGAAAGGGATAGGTTTAGGTTTATGGTTAGGGTTAGGGATAGGTATAGGGTTAGGGATAGATATAGGGATAATGATAAGATTATGGATAGGGATTGGGTTAGTGTTAGGCTTTGGTTTTGGATTATGTTTAGGAATAGGGAAAAGGATAGTTATATGGATAGGGACAGGATGAGGGTTAGGGTTAGATTTAGGGTTAAGGTTAGGTAAAGGACAGGAATTTGGATAGGGTTACGGATAGGGATAGTGTTTGGGTTAGGGTTAGGATTAGGGATAGGGAAGGCATAGTTTTAGTGTTAGGGTTAGGGTTAGGGTTATGATAGGTATAAGGAAAGGGTTCAGATTATTTTTAGGTTTAGCATTAGAGTTAAGGTTATGGTTAGGGATAAGGAGAGGGATAGAGTTAAGGTTATGTATTGGGATAAAGTTATGGATTGGGATAGTGTTAGATTTAGGGTTAGAGTTAGGGACAGGAATGGGCATAGGCATAGGGATAGGCTTAGGTTTAGGGATAGGGTTAGGGTTATGGGAATAATTAGGGATATGGATGGGTTTAGGATTAGATTTAGGATTAGGGTTAGGTTTATAATTAGGGATATGGATGAGGTTATAAAAGGAATTTTGGATAGGGATAGAGTTAGAGTTTAGGTTAGGCTTGTTTAGGGAGAGGGTTAGGTTTAGGGTTAGGATTAGCTTTAAGGATATGATAGGGATATGGATAGGTAAGGATATGGTTAGGGTTATGGTTAAGGTTAAGGTTAGGTTTATGCTTAGGGATAGGGATAGGGATTTGGTTCAGGATAGGGTTATGGGTAGGGATCATGTTAAGTTTATGGTTATGGGCTAGGGGTTGGGATAGTAAAAGGTTTAAGGACAGTATTAGTGTTAGGGTTAGGGATAGAGATAGGGATACAGATAGGGATATTGATAGGTATGTGGCTAAGGTTAGGATTTTGGTAGGTTTATTTTTAAAGTCAGTGTTATGTTTGTGGATATAGATAGGTATAGGAATAGGCTTATGGATAGGGATATTGTTAGGGTTTCGGTTAATTTTAGAGACAGGTATAGGGGTTGGGATGGTGTTATGTATAGGCTAAGTTTCAGTTTATAGTTAGGGTTGGGGGTAAGGATAGGGATAGATGTAGGGTTATGGATAGGGATAAGCTTAAGTTTAGTGTTAGTGACAGGGATAGAGAAAGATTTAGGTTTAGGGTTAGGGTTAGGGTTAAGATTAGGGATATGGATAAATTTAGAAATAGGGTTATGGTTAGGGATAGGGTTGAGGTTAGTGTTAGGGTTAGGATTAGGTTTAGGATTGGGGTTAGGGTTAGACATTGGGTTAGGTTTGGGGACATGATAAGCGTATGGAGAGGGTTAGGGTTTGGGTTATGGTTAGGGCTAGGTTTAGGTTTTGTGTTTGTGTTAGGTTTTGGGAAAATGGCCCTTCCCCTGGCCCAGCTTCACATGGCCAGATCTGTCCTCCCAGGTGAAGAAACCCTCACAACCCACCTGCATTGCCCAGCCAAAACCCTGCACTGACCCCACAGGTTGCGAAGTCTGAACCCTCTATATGGAAGCATCCTCTTCCATGCTGGGTTATTGATAGGGCTAGGGCTAAGTCTTGGGCTAAGACTATAGATTGAGCTGGGCCTAGGGCTAGTGGTAGTGCTAGTGCTAGGGCTAGAGCTAGCTCTAGGTCTATGTCTAGAGGTAGGTTTATGAAAAGGGTAATTTTAGTGTAAATGTTGGTTAGGGTCAGGGGTGGTGATAAGTTAAGTTTTGGGTTAGAGTTAGGGTGAGGATTAGGTAGTTTGGGGATAGAGATAGGGATAGGGATAGGGTTATGGATAGGGTTAGGGTTATGGTTAGGGATAGGGATAGGTTTAGAGTTAGGTTTGGGTTAGGTTTAGTATTAGGGATAGGGATGGGGTAGGTTTATGTATAGGCATAGGGTTAGGGTTTGGGTTATTGTTAGACATAGGATTGGGCTAGGATTGAGACTAGGGGTAGTGGTAGGAGTAGGTGTATGTTTGTGGGTAGGGAGAGGGTTAGGATTAGGGATATGGATAGGGTAGGGTTTGGGTTAGAGTTAAGGTTAAGGTTAGATTTAAAGTTAGGGATAGGGATAGGCATAGAGATAGGGTTATGGATGGGGACAGAGATAGGGTTATGGATGGGGACAGGTTTAGGTTTAGGGTAAGTGTTAGGTTTAGGGGCAGGGATAAGTTTATGCTTATTGTTAGGATTAGTGTTACGTTTAGGGACAGAGATAAGAATAGGGATAAGGCTATGGATAGGGATAGAGTTATGGTTAGATTTAGGCTTAGGGATAGGAATAGGGATAGGTTTATGTTTAGGATTATGGTGAGGGTTAATTTTGGCATATGATAAGGATATGGTTATGATTAGGATTAGGCTTTGGATTCATTTTAGGATTAGGGATAGGATTAGGTATAGAGATAAGTTTATGTATAGGGGAAATTTTAGGGTTAGGATTAGGGTTAGGAATAAGTATATGGTTAGGGATAGGGTTAGGTTTAATATTAGGGTAAGGTTTAGTTTTAGAGATAGAGATAGGGTTAGGGGAGGTTTATTTATCAGGACAGGGTTAGGGTTAGGGTTAGGGTTTGGGTTTTGGTTAGGCTTAGTGTTAGCATTAGGGAATGATAGGGATATGTATATGGTTAGGGTTAGGGTTAGGGTTAGGGTTAGTGTAAGGGAAAATGGACCCTTCTCAAGCCCAGATTCTCATGTCCACTCCAGGACACCCTGTAAATGGCCACCAACACCACAACCATGTGGTCCAGCCACACCCTCCCCCCCCACAGGTTGAACCCAACTAAAGCCTTGAGGGTAACATCTTCTCCCATGAAGTTCCTAAGTCTAGGGCTTGGCTAGGTCTAGTTCTGGGCTATTGTGAAGGCCAGGGCTAGGACAAGAGATAGGGTTATGGACAGTGATAGTGTTAGGGTTAGGGTTAGGGTTAGGGTTAGGGTTAGGGTTAGGGACAGAGATAGGGATATGGATGGGATTATGGATAGTGATTGGTTTTGGATTCAGTTTAGGTTTAGGGATAAGTGATAGGATTTGGGTGAGGGATAAAATTAGCATTAGGGGATGGTTAGGGTTAGGTTTAGGATAGGGTTAGAATCTGGGATATAGATAGGGCTAGAGATATGTTCATGTGTAGTGATAGGGTTACGGTTAGGGTTATGAATGCAGAGAGTTATGAATGTTATGGTTAGGCACAGGCATAGAGTTATGGCTAGCGATAGGGTTAGGGTTAGGTTTAGGTTTAGGGATAGGGATAGGGAGAGGTTTAGGGATCAGGTTAGTGTTAGGGTTAGGGAAATGATAGGGATATGGATAGTGTTAGGGCTAGGTTTAGGTTTAAGGTTTAAGTTAAGTTTTTGGTTAGTGATAGGGATAGGTATAGAGATAGTGTTATGGATAGGGATAGGGTTATGGTTAGTGTAAGGGTTAGGTTTAGGGGTAGGGGGAGGTTTAGGTTTAGGTTTTGGGTTAGTGTTAGAATTATGGGTAGAGATAGAAATAGGGATAGGGTTATGAATAGGGATACATTAATGTTTAGTGTTATGGTTAGGGATAGGTATAAGATAGGGATAGGTTTAGGTTATGGTTAGGGTGATTGTTAGGTTAGGGATGATAGAGATATGGATAGGGTTATGGTTATGGTTAGGGTTACATTAGTGGGTAGGTTTATGATTATGGATATGGATAGGGATAAAGATAAGGTTATGGATATGGGCAGGTTTAGGGTTAGAGAAAGGGATAGGGATAGGATTTTGGATAGAGATAAGTTAGGTTTAGGGTTAGGGTCAGATTTAGGTTTAGGGATAGACAGGGATAGGATTAGGGTTCATGTTAGGGTTAGGGTTAGGTTTAGTGATTGAGATAAGGATAGGGATAGGGTTATAGATAGGGATATGTTTAGGGTTAGGGTTAGGGTTAGGGTTATGGATAGATGTAGGGACAGGGATTGTGTTTCAGATAGAGATATGGTTAGAGTAAGGGTTGTGGTTAGCATTACTGATAAGGTTAGGGTTAGGAAAATGCTAAGGATATGTATGGGGTTAGGGCTATTGTTAGGGTTAGGTTTAGGATTAGGAAAATGAAGAGGGATAAATATTGGGTTATGGATAGGGATAAGGTTAGGTGTTTTTTTTTGTTTGTTTTTTGTTTTGGCTTTTATAAAAAGGGGGTTTATTTGGCTACACAGTTACAGTCTTAAGGCCATAAAGTGTCCAAGGTAACACATCAGTAATCGGGTACCTTCACTGGAGGATGGCCAATGGCGTCTGGAAAACCTCTGTTAGCTGGGAAGGCATGTGGCTAGTGTCTGCTCCAAAGTTCTGGTTTCAAAATGGCTTTCTCGCAGGACGTTCCTCTCTAGCAAGCTTGCTCCTCTTCAAAACGTCGCTCATAGCTGCACTGAGTTCCTTCTCTTTGAGTCAGCTCATTTATATGGCTCCACTGATCAAGGCCCACCCTGAATGGGTGGGGCCATACCTCCATGGGAATATCTCATCAGAGTCATCACCCACAGCTGGGTAGGGCACATTCCAAGCAAATCTAATCACCAAAATGTCTGCCCCACAAGACTACATCAAAGATAATGGCATTTGGGGGACACAATACATTCAAACTGGCACAGATCCTTTAATGTTTTGGAATATTTTTTGGATAATGTTCATTTCTTCCAGGAACTATAGTTATATCCCTTTTGTCTTCCACATCTAGTGTCTGTCTTGTAATTATTTTTGTATTTTGTTCCTTTCCATTTAATTTTTTTTTTCATTTTTTATTGAGATTGTTCAGATACCATGCAATTATCCAAAGATCCAAAGTATACAATCACTTGCCCCTGGGTACCCTCATACAGCTGTGCATCCATCGCACTTAATTTTTGTTCAATTCTTAGAAACTTTTCATTACACCAGACAAGAAATAAAGTGAAAGATGAAAAAAGAAAAAAAGAAAAGGAAACTCTAATCCTCCCCTATCCCTAACCAACCCCCCTCAATTGTTGATTCATAGTATTGGTATAGTACATTTGTTACTGTTTATGAAAAAATGTTGAAATACTACTAACTGTAGTATATAGTTTGCAATAGGTATATAGTTCTTCCCTATATGCCCCTTTATTATTAACTTCAAATTGTATTGTCATACATTTGCTCTGGTTCATGGAAAGCGATTTCTAGTATTGTACAGTGATCATGGACATTGCCTACCATAGGATTCAGTTTTATACATTCCCATCTTTTGACCTCCAACTTTCCTTCTGGTGACATATATGACTCTGAGCTTCCCCTTTCCACCTCATTCACACACCATTTGGTGCTGTTAGTTATTCTCACATCTTGCTACCAACACCCCTGTTCATTTCCAAACATTTAAGTCATTCCTCATTGAACATTCTGCTCATGCTAAGCAACCACTCCCAATTCTTAAGCCTTGTCCTATATCTTGGTACCTTATATTTAATGTCTATGAGTTTACATATTAAAATTAATTCCTATCAGTGAGACCCTGCAATAATTGTCCTTATGCATCTGGCTTATTTCACTCAGTATATTGTCCTCGAGGTTTTGTCATCAACCAATTTTTTTTGTTTTAATATGGTTTTGTTCACTCACCATACATTTCATCCCAAGTAAATAATCGATGGTTCTCTGCATGGTCATACATTTATGTGTTCACCACCTTCACCACTATCTATATAAGGGCATCTACATTTCTTCCACAAGGCAGGAGGGAGAGTCAAAGAAGGTAGAGAGGCAAAAGAAAGAGGAAAAAAAAAATGACAGCTAGGAAGCAGCAAAAGGAAAAATAACCTTAAATCAAAGTAGAATAAAGAATCAGACAATACCACCAATGTCTAGTGTCTAACATGCCTCCCCTATCCCCCCCTCTTATCTGCATTCACCTTGGTATATCACCTTTGTTACATTAAAGGAAGCATAATACAATGATTCTATTAGTTACAGTCTCTAGTTTATGCTGATTGCATCCCTCCCCCAATGCCTCCCCATTTTTAACACCTTACAAGGTTGATGTTTGCTTGTTCTCCCTCATAAAAGAACATATTTGTACATTTTATCACAATTGTTGAATACTCTAGATTTCACCAAGTTTCACAGTCCCAGTCTTTACCTTTCCTCCTTTCTTGTGGTGTCTCACATGCTTCCCACCTTCCTCTCTCAACTGTATTCATAATTACCTTTGTTCAGTGTAGTTACATTGTTGTGCTACCATCTCCCAAAATTGTGTTCCAAACCATGCACTCCTGTCTTCTATCATCCTGTAGTGCTCCCCTTACTATTTCCTGTAGGGCAGGTGTCTTGTTCACAAAGTCTCTCATTGTCTGTTTGTCAGAAAATATTTTGAGCTCTCCCTCATATTTGAAGGATAGCTTTGCTGGATATAGGATTCTTGGTTGGCAGTTTGTCTCTTTCAGTATCTTAAATACATCACACCACTTCCTTCTTGCCTCCATGGTTTCTGCTGAGAGATCCGCACCTAGTCTTATTAAGCTTCCTTTGTATGTAATGGATTGCTTTTCTCTTGCTGCTTTCAGGATTCTCTGTTTGTCTTTGACATTTGATAATCTGATTATTAAGTGTCTTGGCATAGGCCTATTCATATTTCTTCTGTTTGGAGTATGCTGCACTTCTTGGATCTGTAATTTTATGTCTTTCATAAGAGAAAGGAAATTTTCATGAATTATTTCCTCTATTATTGCTTCTGCCCCCTTTCTCTTCTCTTCTCCTTCTGGGACACCAATGATAAGTACAATATTGTACTTTGTTTCATCCTTGAGTTCCCGGAGACGTTGCTCATATTTTTTTCATTCTTTTCTCCATCTGCTCCTTTGCGTGTAGGCTTTCAGGTGTTTTGTTCTCCAGTTCCTGAGTGTTTTCTTCTGCCTCTTGAGATCTGCTGTTGTATGTTTCCACTGTGTCTTTCATCTCTTGTGTTGTGCCTTTCATTTCCATAGATTTTACTAGTTGTTTTTTTGAATTTTGATTTCTGCCGTATATATGCCCAGTGTTTCCTTTACAGCCTCTATCTCTTTTGCAATATCTTCTCTAAACTTTTTGATTTGATTTAGCATTAGTTGTTTAAATTCCTCTATCTCAGTTGAAGTGTCCGTTTGTTCCTTTGACTGGGCCATAACTTTGTTTTTCTTAGTGTAGGTTGTAATTTTCTGTTGTCTAGGCATGGTTTCCTTGGTTATCCAAATTAGGTTTTCCCAGACCAGAACAGGCTCAGGTCCCAGAGGGAAGAAATATTCAGTATCTGGTTTCCCTGTGGGTGTGTCTTAGAAAATTGCTCCACCCTTTGATGCCTCAGGTCACTGTGCTTTTCTGCCCAGCAGGTGATGCCTGTTGGCCTATAATTCTTGACTGGTGTGAGGAGGTATGGCTGTGTTCCCCCAGGCTCTGGGGTCTGGTTCTGAATGGAAAGGGCCCCACCCCTTTCCTCCTAGAGAAGACAGACCCCCCAGGTGGAGGTCATTAACATTTCAATGGTCTCGCTCTCTGCTTGTGCTGTCTCCACCCTTCCCGGAGTCACAGCCCTGGACACTGAATATGACTGGGGCTTTCTCCACTGAGCGGAAAAAGAAACAGTCCCCTTCAGACCCAGTCCAAGGCAACCCTCCAGCTCTCCAGGGTCAGTCATCACCCAAAGCCTCTGTCTGTTTTTTGGGGATGTGTACCTGTAGTGAGCAGTTCACTCTCGCTACTTAAAACCCCAGTTGGAACTCAGCTGAGCTATATTTGCTTGCTGGGAGAGAGCTTCTCTCTGGCACCACGAGGCTTTGCAGCTCGGGCTATGGGTGAGGGGGTCCGCAGGTTTTACTTACAGATTTTATGCTGTGTTCTCAGGCATTCCTCTCAATTCAAGTTGGTGTATGATGAGTGGATGGTCTCATTTGTCCCCCCGCAGTTATTCTGTATTATTTACTAGTTGTTTCTTGTTTTTTGTAGTTCTTCCAGGGGGACTACTTAGCTTCCACTCCTCTCTATGCCGCCATCTTGCCCTGCCCTCAAGGTTAGGTTTAAGGGTTAGGTTTAGGATTACAGATAGGGATAGGTATAGGTTTAGGGTTTGGGTTAGTATTAGTGTTAAGGAAAAGATAGAATTGTGATTAGTGTTAGGGATAGAGTTAGGTTTGGGTTAAGTTGAGGTTTTGGGTTAGGTATAGTGATACAGATGTGGAGAGGGAAAGGGTTAGAGTTAGGGTAAGTGTTAGGTTTAGGTGTAGAGATAGGTTTAGTGTTAGGGTTATGGTTAGTTTTTAGGGTAAGGGGTAGAGATAGGAATAGGGATGTGGTTATGGTTAGTGATACAGAAATTGTTAGGGTTAGGGTTAGTGACAGGGTTAGGGATAGTGATAAGCTTAGCTTGGGGTTAGGGTAATTGTTAGGGTTAGATATAAAATAGAGATATGGATACAGTTATTGTTAGGGTAATGGTTATGGTTATCTTTATGTTTATGTGTAGGATTAGGGATAGAGATAAGGTTATGGATAAGGGCAGGGCTAGGGTTAGGGTTAGGGATAGAGATAGGGATAGGAAAAGGTTTATGGATAGGAATATATTTAGGGTTAGTGTTAGAGTTAGGGTTAGGTTTAGGGATAGAGATAAGAATAGGGATAGGGTTTTGGATAGAGATAGGGTTAGATTAAGTTTAGTGTTGGTGTTAGGACTAGGGTTAGGGTTAGGGATATGCTAGGGCTATGGATAAATTTAGGGTTACTTTTGGGATTAGGTTTAGGATTATGAATATGAATAGGGATATATATACAGGTATATGGATAAGTATAAGCTTAGGTTTAGGTTTAGGGTTAGGGTTAGGAATAGGGATAATGTTAGGTTTAGATTTATGGATTGGGTTACTTAGGGATATGTTAGGGATATGTATAAGGTTAGCATTAGGTTTAGTGATAGGTTTAGGGTTAGGGTTGGGGATAAAAATAGGGATAGAGAAAAAATTATGGAAAGGAGTGGGATATAGTTACCTTAGGGTTATGTTTAGGGTTAGGTATAGGGATAGGATTGGAGATTGGATTAGTGCTAGGTTAAAATTTAGGTTTAGTGTTAAGTTAGTGATAGGGATAGGGATAGGGTTACATATATGGAGAGATTTAGGGTGTGTGTTAGGGTTATGGTTAAGGATAAGGATAAGAATATTGTTAGGGTTAGCATGAGGGATAGGATTAGTTATATGGTAGGTATAAGGATAGAATTATGTTTAAGGTTAAGGTTAGAGTGAGATTTAAGTTTGTCATTGGTTAGGAATAAGAGTAGAGATATTGTTATGGATAGTGATGGGGTAGCATTATGGTTGGGGTTAGTGTTAGTGTTTTGGATATGATAAGGATATGGATAAGGTTACAGTTAGGGTTAGGGTTAGGTTAAGGGATTATGGACCCTTATCCAGCCCAGCTTTGCAGGCCCACAGCATGCCTCCTGTGGTAGCACATCCCCACTCCCCACCATACATGTTCCAGCCAGATTCCCATGCCCAACCCCACTGGCTGCCCTGAATGAAGCCACTTTCAAAGCATGTTCTCCCATGATGTTCCTAGGGATATTGCTACAACAAGGGCTAGTGCTAGTGCTAGGGCTAGGGTTAGGGCTTATATTAGATATAGGGCTATGCATAGGAATAGTTTTAGGTTTAGGTTTAGGGTTAGGATTAGGAATAAGGATGGATTTAGGATTAGGTTTAGGGTTAATGTTAGGCTTAGAGTAAATTTTTGGAATAGAGATAGGGTAGTGATAATGTTATGGATTGGAATGTTAGGGTTAGGGTTAGGTTTAAGGATCAGGATGGGTTTAAGGTAGGGTTATGGTTATGGTTAGGTTTATGGTTAGGGTTAGGGTTCAGATACAGTTAGGATTAGGGATAGGTATAGGGATAGAGATAGGGTTATGTAAACAGTGTTTGAGTTAAGGTAAGACATAGGGAAATGTTTAGGCTTAGATGGAGGTTTAGGGTTAGGGTTATGGATAGAGTTTTGGATAGGGGTTAAGGATAGGGATAGGATAAGAGTTAGGGTTTGTGTTTTAGGTTAGCTTTAGTTTTAGCATTAATATTTGATTAAGGTTAGGGATAGGGATAGGCACAGAGACACAGTCATGGATAAGGATAAGTTACATTTAGTGTAAGGGTTAGGGTTAGGGATAGGGATAGGTTTAGGGTTAGGGATAGTGTTAGTTTTAGGGATAAAGATAGGAGTAGGACTAGGTTTAAGGATAGGGATGCTGTTATGTTTATGGTTAGGGTTAGGGATAGGGATAGGGATATATTTAGTTTTCACTTTAGATGAGGGCTAAATTTAGGAATATGAAAGGGATATTGATAGGTTTACAGTTATTGTTATGGTTAGGGTTAGGTTTAGGATTAGGAATAGGGACAGGGATTGAGATAAGGTTATGGATATGGTAGGGTTAGGGTTAGTTTTAGGGTTAAAGTTAGGGTTAGTTTTAGGTTTAAGTTTAGGGATATGATAGGGATAGAGATAGGGTTAGTGTTACAGTTAGGGTTAGTATTACTGTTAGTTTTAGGTTTAGTGATAGAGATAGAGATAGGGATATATTTATGGATAGGGATAGCGTTAGGAGTAGGGTTATATTTAGGAATTAGGGTAGGTATATGTTTAGGGTTAAGGTTACCAATATTGTTAGGGTTAGGGTTACATTTAAGATAGGGTAAGAATTAGGAATAGGGATAGGCATGTAGAGTATTTTATGTATAGGGAAGGTCTTAGGATTAGGGCTAGGGTTTGGTTATTGATAGGGATAGGGTGAGGGTGAGGTTTAGGTTTAAATTTAGGGATATGGATAGGGTTATGACTATGCATAGGTAAAGGTTAGGGCTAGGGCTAGGGATAGGGATAGGTATAGGCTTATGGTTGGGGTTAGGGTTAGGGTTAGGGAAATACTAGGGATATTGATAGGTTTAGGTTTAGGGTTAGGTTTAGGATTAGGATTAAGAATATGAGTAGGAATAGATAAAGGGTTATGGATCTGGATATGGTTAGGTTTAGGGCTAAGGATTGGTCAAGGATAGGGTTAGGTTTAGGAATAGGGTTAGGATTAGGGATATGTTAGGGATATGGACAGGGTTAGGTTTCAGTTAGGTTTAGGGTTTGGGATAGGGTTAGGTTTATGTAAAGAAATAGGGATAGAGATGGGGCTTTGGAATGGAAAAGGGTTAGGTTTAGGGTGCATGTTAGGTTTAGAGTTAGGGATAGGTATAGGGTTAGGGTCAAGTTTAGGTTTAGTTTTAGGGTTAGGTTTAGGGATAGAGATAGGAATATTGTTAGGGATAGCGTCAGGGTTAGTGTTAGGGTTATGTTTAGGGATAAGGACAGGGATAGGGTTAGTGTTAAAGTGAGGGTTAAGTTAAGGGATATGATAGGGATATCAATAGGGATAGGTTTAGGTTTAAGGTTAGTGTTAGAGGTAGGTGTAGGGTTAGGGATTGGAATGGGGTAGAGATAGAGTTATGGATATGGTTGAAGTTAGGGCTAGGGTTATGGTGACTGTTAGTGTTTGGTATATGATAGGGATATGGATATTGTTAGGGCTAAGGTATAGGAATATGGACCCTTCCCAACCCAGCTTCATATGTCCACAGCATGCCTCCCAGGAAAGTGCACCTACACACCCCACCATGCCTGGTCTAGCCAGATACCAGCCTCTAACCCCAATGGCTGCCTTAACAGATGACCCTCCAAAAGCATCTTCCCCTGTGATGTTCCTAGTGCTACTTCTAGAGATAGGGATATGGTTAGCTGAGAGATAGAGTTATGGATAGGCATAGTTTTAGGGTTAGAGTTTGGGTTAGGATAAGGTATAGGGAGAGTGTTAGGCTTAGGATTAGGTGGTGTTAGGGTTAGGGTCAGTTTTAGGGATAGAAGTAGGATAATGATAATATCATGAATTAGGATATGGTTAGGGTTAGTGCTAGGTTTAGGGATAGTGATCAGGATAAGCTTAAGGTTATGGTTAGGTTAAGCATTATGGTTAAGGTTAGGGTTAGGTTTCAGATAGGGTTAGCATTAGGGAAAGGGTTAGTGATAGAGATAGGGATAAGTTTAAGATTAGGGATTGGGAGAGGTTTATAGATGGGAATAGGGTTTGGGTTAGGTTTACATTTAGGGCTAGGGCTAGGTATAGGGGGAGCATTAGGGTTAGGATGAGGATTACTGTTAGTGTTAGGGTTAGGGTTATGTTAGGTATATGGATAGGGTTAGGGTTATGATTAGTGTTACTGTTAGTGCTAGGGTTATGGTTAGGGTTAGATTTAGGTTTATATTTAGAGTTAGGGTAAGGGAAATTATAGGTATATGGAGAGTGTTAGGATTAGAGTTAGGGTTAGGTATAGCAATAGGGATAAGGATAAGTTTATTGCTAGGGATAGGGTTATGGATAGGGAGATGTTTAGGGTTAGGGTTAGGGTTAGATTTGGGAAACAGACAGGAATAATCTTATGGATACAGATAGGGTTACACTTAGGTTTAGGGTTAGGGATAGGGATAGGGTTAGATTTAGGGTTAGTATTAAGGTTAGGATTAGGGCAATGATAGGGATATGGATTGTATTAGGTTTAGGTTTAGGGATATGGGTAGGGATAGAGATAGGGTTATGGACAGGGATTTGGTTATGTTTATGTTTATTTGGTTATGTTTAGGGTTAGGGTTAGTTTCTGGCTTAGGGTTAGTTCAATGGTTAGGGATCATCATTGGGTTATGGATAGGCATAATGTTAGGGTTTTGGGTTATGGATATGGCTAGGGGTAGGTTAATGGATAGGGATAGGATAAGTGTTAAGTTCAGGTTTATGGTTAGGGTTATGGACAGTGTTATGGTTACAGTTAGGGTAAGTTTTAGATTAAGTGATATGATAGGTATATGGATAGGTTCAGTGTTAAGGAAAATTGGCCCTTCCCCAGCCCAGCTTCAAAATGTCCACAATGGGCCTCCCAGGAAAGAACACCCCCACACCCCAACCCACATCATTCCTTGAGATCCCCACCTCCAACTCCACAGGCTGTGAAGACTGAAGCCTCTCTGTAAGTGTCTTCTCCCCTTCTGTTCACAAGATTAGTGTTAGGGTTAGGGTTAGGGATACACTGAGGGATAGGGCAAGAGGCATGTTTTGTAATAGCACTATGGATAGGGTTAGAAATAGGGATAATGTTAGGTTTAGGGTTTGGGTTAGGTGTAGGTTAGGGTTAGGGTTAGGGAAACTGGGTCCTGCCCCCTCCCATCTTTGCATGTCCACAGCATGCCTCCCAAGAAAGAGAAACACCACCCCTCATGTTCAAGCCAGATCCATCTCCAACCACAGAGGTGGCCCAGATGGAAGCCTCTCTGAAAGCATCTTCTCCCATGCTTTTACTAAAGTTATGGTTAGGGTTAGGGTAAGGGTTAGGGTTAGGATTAGGGTTTGGGATAGAGATAGGAAGAGGGTTATGGGTAAGGATTGGATTAGGGATAGGGAAATAAGCCCTTCCCCATCCCAGCTTTGCTTGCCAGCTTCCTGCTTCCCAGGAAAGAGCAATGAAAATCCTACCCAACCTGGTCCAGTCAGTTCCTTGTCCCCAAACTCACAGGCTGCTCAGACTGAAGTATTTCTGAAAACATCTTCTGTACTCATCCCATGTTTAGGGTTAGGGTTAGGAATAGGGATAGGGATGGGGATAGGGATAGGGATAGAGAAAGGGATAGGGACAGAGATAGGGATAGGGTTATGTTTAGGTTTAGGGTTAGATTTAGGATTTGGGTTAAGGTTTTGTTTAGGGTTAATGGGCCTTTCCCCAGCACAACTTTGCATGCCCATAGTGGGCCTCCCAGGAAAGAGTACCTCCACCTCTCACCCTGCATGTTCCAGACAGAACCCCACCTCAACCCAGCAGGCTACCTTGATTAAAGCCTCTCTGAAAGTGATTTTGAAGTGCTGGTCCCAGAGTTATGTCTAGCATTATGCTTATGTATAGGGTAGGTATAGTGATTACTATAGGGAAGGGTTATAGGTAAGGAGCAGGTTAGGTTTAAGATTAGGCTTTGGGTTAGAGTAAGGTAAATGAGTAGGATTAGGGATAGTATTAGGGTTAGGTTTAGGGTTATGGATATGATAGGGATGTGGCAAGGGTTTGGGCTAGGGTTAGGGTTAGGTTTAAGTTTAGTGTTAGTGTTAGTGTTAGCATTAGAGATAGGGATAGGGATAGGGTTAGGGATAGGGATAGGTTTAGGTTTAGTATTAGGGTTAGGTTTAAAGCTAGGGTTATGTTTAGGTTTAGGGTTATGGTTAGGTTTAATTGGGCTTTCACCTGCTCAGCTTTGCATGTCCTCAATGGGCCTCCTGGGAAAGAGCACCTCAACTCCCCACACCATGTGTTCTAGCCATATCCCTACCCCCAACACCACAGCTGCTGAGACTGAAGCCTCTCTAAAAGCATATGCAGGATTAGGGATTTGGTTGTTTGTCATTAGTTCCTTGATTAATTGCTCAAAATACTTTGTCTCCTCTGATCTTTTGATTTGGGTGTTTTGGTTTGGGTTATCCATATCTTTTGATTTCTTCATATGCTTTAAAATTTTCTGCTGTTTTTGTCCTCTTGGCATTTGCTCATCTTGATAGGGTTCTTTTTAGATATGTATGCTTATTTGAATGATTATCTCTAATTTTTCAGAGGTACAGCTTGGTGGAATACACTTTCTCTGACTAACCAGCAGGTGGCATCCACAAGCCACCTATTCCTCTCAAGCCAGTTCTCCTCAGCTTTACCTTTGTGTTGAGTGGGGCCTGATACCTATCCATATACCTATCATATTTCTAAGCCAAACACTAACCCTCTCCCTAAACCTAACCTATCCCTTTCCTCATCCCTTAACCTAACCCTAATATTCCTATCCATAACACTACACCAATCCGTATCCATGTTACGAACCCTAACCCTCAGCTTAACACTAACCCTATTCCATATCCATAAACCTCTCACTAATCATAGCCTTATCACTAAACCTAATCCAAATCCCAGATATAATGACAAACTATCCCTATCCATAATTCAAACCCATCCCTATCTCTATCATAAATCCTAACCCTAGCCCTTACACTAAACCTAACCCTAAATCCTAACCCTACAACCTAACCTTACACCCTAATCCTAACCATAATGCAAAGCTTAACCCCTAAACCTAATGCTTAAACCTAACCCCTAATGCTAAACCTAACCCAAACCCAAATATTAACCCTAAACCTGCACCCTACAACCTACACCCTAACACTAACCCTGATCCCTAACCACTAACCCTAAAACTAAACATAGCACTAATTCTAATCCTTTACTACCCCAACCCTAAAACTAACCCTATCCGTCTCCCTATCCCTAACCCTGTGCTAATCCCTAACCCTATTCTGAACCCTAATGCTAAGCATCACCCTAACCCTAACCCTATCCCTAACCCTAAACCTAACACCACCCTGTCTGTATCCTTAACCCTAACACTAAACTGAAACCCTGACCCTAACCCTAATCCGAACACTAAAGCCAACCCTATCCATAAACCTAGACCTAATGCTATCCATAGTCCTATGAATTCCCTTAAACTTAACCTAAACTTAACCCTAACTCAAACCATAGCCATAATCATAACCCTAACCATAACCCAAAATCTACTTATACACATACTATATCTCTAAGCCAAACACTAACCATATACCTAAACTTAACCCTATTCCTTTCCTTATCCCTTAACCTAACCCTAACATATTCCTATCCATAAAACTACACCAAATCCTATCTCTAACCCTAACCATAACACTAAGCCCAACACCAACCCTAGCCCTGCACCCTAACCCTACACCCTAATCCTACATCCCATCCCTACAGCATAAGCTATGTCCTAAACCTAAACATAACCCTAACCTTAACACTAATCCAACCCCTACACAATAACCCTAACCCTAACCATAACCATAACCTATCCCTAAAACTATCCCTAACCCTATTTAACCTTAGCCCTAAACCTAATGCCTAGCATTAACACTAACCTGAACACTAACCCTAACATTATCTATATACATTTCATTTCCTTAACCCTAAACCTAAACATAAACCTAACCATAACCCTTATGCTAACCCCTAATATCTAACCACCAAACCTAACCCTAACCTTAGCACAAACCCAGTGTATAACCTTAAGGCTACACCTTAGGTTAACCCCTAACAGTAATCCTAAACATATCCCTATCCCTATCCCTAACCCTAACCCTAACCCTAACCCTAAACCTAACCCTCTCTATATCCCTATAATAGATTTAGCCTAGACCTAGCCCTTTCAATATCCCTATACCTAGATCTGGCCCTAGCCCTAGCCCTTGCTATGGTGGTAACCATACCCTTATTATCATCATATCCATAACATTAACCCTAACCCTAACACTATCCCTATCCCTATAACTATTACTATCCCTGTATTTAAACTTACCCCTACCCCTAAACCTATCCCCATCCATAAACCTAACCCTCACCCTCACCCTAAACCTATCCCTAGTCCTAATCCTAATCGTATCCCTAAACATAACCCTTTCCATATTGCTATCATGACCCTAACCCTAATTCTAAACCTATACCTATACATTTCCCTAACCCTAAAACTTACCAAAATCCTATCCAACTTAATAACACTATCACTCTCCCTCCTCCTATTCATAACCCAAAACCTAAACCCAACCCTAACCTTAATCTTATCCATTACCCTATCTCTATCTGAATCCCTGTCCCTAATCCTAAACTTTACCCTAACACTAACACTAACAGTAACAATAACCCTATCAATTTCCCTATCATATCCATAACACTAAATCTAACCCTATCCCTAAACCAGCCCCTATCCCTATCCCTATCCCTAACCCTATCCTTACCACAACCTTATCCATTTCCCTGACACTATCCCTATCCCTAACTCTATCCATAACCTTAACCCTAAAAATATCCTTATCTATAAATCTATCCTTATCTGTAACTCTATCAATAAAACTAAACCTAAATTTAAACCTAATTTTAACCCTATTGGTATCCATAATCCTATCACTATCCTTATCTCTATCCCTAACCCAAACCCTAACCCTAAAATTCACTAACTCAATCTGTACCCATAACCAAAACCCTTACCCTAATGCTATCCATAAACATATCTCTATCCATAACTCTGTATCTATCCATAACCATAACCCTAATCCTAACTCACCCCTAACCCTCATCCTATCCATTACCATATCATATCCTTAAACCTTAGCCTAAGCCTAAACCTAAGCCTAACACTATCTCTATCCCTAACCCTAAGCCTAAGCCTAACCCTAAACCTTTACCTATCCTATCTGAAACCCTTTTCCTTTCCCTATCTGTATCCCTAACCCAAACCCTAACTCTAATACTAATCCTAAGCCTATCCCTATCCCTAACCCTATCCTTAATATTTATCCTAACCGTATCCCTACCCATAACGCTATTTCTATCCATTTCCCTATGTCTAAAACTAACCCTAACAATAACCGTAACCCTAAGCCTAACCCTACACATATCCCTATCACAGTCCTAGGCCAAGCTCTGGCACTAGCCCTTGACAAACCCTAGCCCTAGCCCTAGACTTAGCACTAGCAGTAACCATATCCATATACATATCCCTATCACTATCCCTAACCCTAATCTTAACCCTATCCTTATCCAGAACCTTATCCCTTTTCCTCTGCCTAAACCTAACCATAGCCCTAGGACCAGCAAGAGAGAAGACACTTTTGGAGAGGCTCAGTCTGGGCAGCCTATGGGGCTGGAGTTGGGGATCTTGCTGGCCAGGCTGGCTGGGTGTGGGGTTGCCCATTCCAGAGAGTCCTGCTGTTGGCAATCAAAGCTGATCTGAAGAATGGACAATTACCCTAAACCTAATCATTACCCTAACCATAATCCTAAACCTATTAATTTACCAATCATATACCTAAGCCTAACCCTAACACTAACCAAAACACTAACCCTAATCCTATAACTCTCCTACCCCAAATCTTAACCCTAACCTTACCTCTAACCCTAACTGCAATCCTATATCAATAAATATCCCCAACACTAATCCTAAACATACTCCTCACACTAACAATAAACCTAACCATATCCCTATTAAATCCTTAATGCTAACCTCAAACCTATCCCTAACCCTACCCCTATCCATAAATCTATCTATATCCCTATCCTTATCCTTAATACTAACCCAACCCTAAGCCTAACAAAACCATAAACCTATCCATACCACTATCATATAACTAAACCTAACCCTAAACCTAGCCATAACACAAACACTATCCCTACGCCTACCCTAACCCTAACCCTAACACTGACACTACCCCTATCCAAAACCCTCTCTGCATCCCTTTCTGTATCCCTAACCCTAACCCTAAACACTACCCTAACTCAAGCCCTATCTCTATCCATAACCCTAAACATATCATTTAAACTAACACTATACCTATATATAACCTCATTTCTATCCCTACCCCTATGCCTAACACTAACCCTAATCACAACCCTAACCCCAGCCATAACCCTTTCCATATCCCTATCATAGCCCTAGCCATAGACATAGAGAACTTGCCATAGCCATAGCCCCAGCCCTTGCCCTAGCTGTAGCAGTAATCATATCCATATCCCTAGATTATCCCTAATGCTAATGCTAACCCTAACCCTTATGCTAAACCTATGCCTATCCCTATACATATCCCTATACAAAACCCTAATACTAAACCTTTCCCTAGGCATAATTCTATCCCTATCCCTATCTCTATCACTAAACCTAAACTTAACCCTAAATCTAACCCTTTTCCTATCCCTAACCCTAATACCCTCACTAACTCTAACCCTATCCCTATCAATAAACCTATCTCAATCCCTATACTTATACCTAATCCTAACCCTAACCCTAGCCCTAAATCTAATCCTATCGATATCCCTTTCATATCCGTAAACCTAACCCTAACCCTAACACTAACACTAATGCTAACACTAACCTGATACCTATCCCTATCCCTAACCCTAACACTAAAACTAACCCTATCCCAATACATTGCCCTCACCCTAAACCTTTCTCTAGCTCTAAGCATAACCCTTTCCCTACCCCTAACCCTAACCTGAAAGCTATCACTACCCCTAATCCTAACCCTACACCTAAACTTATCCAATTAAATAACTCTACTTCTATCCTTATACTTATCCCTAGCCCTAACCCTACCCATATCCATTTCCATATCATGGCTCTAGCCCTATCATAAGCCCTTGCCCTAGACCTAGCAATATCCATAGCCCTAGCCATTACTATATCCATACTCCTATCAAATCCCTAACCCTAACCCTAACTTTAAAATTTACCATAACCCTATCCACATCCGTATCCTATCCTTAAACCTAAACCTAACTGTAAGCCTAATCCTAAACCAATCCATATCCCTATCATATACCAAAACCTAACCCTAAACCTCTCCCTATCCCTATCCCTAAACCTAATCATAAACATAAACCTATCCATATCCAAAACCTACTCCTATTCCTATACCTATTCATAAAACTAACCCTATCCCTAACCATAAACCTAAACCTACACCTCACCCTATCCATAACCCTATCATATCTCTAACCCTAACCCTCACCATATCCATAAACCTAAGCCCATTCTTATCCCTATCCATAACCCTATCCCTAACCATAACCCCAACCCTATAATTAAGCCTATCACTCTCTTTATGTTTCTGTCTAAATCTAAGCATAATCCTAAGCCTATCCCTATCTATAACTCTATCCCTACACCTATCTCTAATTCCAAACCTTACCTAAGTCTTACTATAATCCTAAACCTATCCCTATCCCTGAACTTAAAACTAACCCTAACACTTATCCTAAACCTGTCCCTATCCATAAACCTATCATAGCTTTAGACCAAGCCCCAGCACTAGCCCTAGCCCTAGCCCTAGCCCTAGACCTATCAGGAAATGTATCCATAGCTCTATCATATCCCAAAACCAAACCATAATCCTAACCCTAACCTTAAACATATTCCTATCCCTATGCTTATTGCTATCCTTAACCCTAAGTCTAACCCTACCCTTATCCTTATCCACAAATCTATCCATATCTGTATCTCAAACCCAACCCTAACCCTTACTTTTCCCATATCTATAACCCTACCTCTATCCCTAATCATATCCCTAGTCATAACCCTCAAACTAACCCTAACCTAACCCTAACCTTCACCCTATCCATACCTACCATATCCATAACCCTAACACTAACCTTAACAAAAAGTATTCCTATCCCTGTCCTTAGTGCTATCCCTAACCCTAAGCCTAACCCTAACCATATCCCTATGCATAACCCTATCCCTAGCTCTATATGAAATCCTAACCCTAACCCTTTCTTTCCCCATATCCATAACCACATCTCTATCCCTAATCCTATCCCTAATCATAACCCTCAACCTAACCCTAACCTAACACTAGCCTTCACCCTTTCCATACCTTATCATATCCCTAAAATGTTTCCTAACTGTAACCATAACCCTACCCATAACCCTATCCCTATCCCTATCTCTAACCCTAACACTACCTAACACTTACCATAATCCTAATCCTATCCATACTCATAACCTTATCTCTATCCCTACCCCAATTTCCTAGACCTAGCCCAAAGTCTCACCCTAACCCTAATCGTATCCATATATATATATATATATATATATATATATATCCTTATCATAGCTTTAACTTTAACCCTAAACTTAAGCCTATCCCAATCTATAAACCTAACTCTATCCATATCACTATTATAGCCCTAGTCATAGATATAGTCCTAGACATAGCCATAGACCAAGCACCTGCCCCAGTCCCAGCCATAGCCAAAGACATCTTCCTAATCCAAAGCCTTGGCATTGCAGAAATGCTTTTGGAGATGCTTCAGACTTGGCAGGTTGGGGGCTTGTGTGCCAGGACCATGCTGTTTGTGGGGGTGGATATGCCCTAACCCAGAAAGCTCTCTGTCAGCAAGAAGAGCTGAGATTGAGAAGGTTCCATTTCCCCTTACACTAACCCTAAACCTAACTTATTAACCCTAACCCTAACTTAATCTTATCTATATATCGATCATATCCATAACCCAAAACTTAACCCTAAACCAACCTATAACCTAAACATCCCTATCTGTAACTCTAATCATAATCCTAACCCTAAACATATCCTTATCCATAATCTTATCTCTGTCCTTTTCCATATCCCCCAAACTAACCCTAACCTAACCCTAACCCCAAAGCTATCCATATGCCTAACATATCCCTATATCTAACCCTAACCCTAAAACTAAACCTAACCTTATATATCCATAACCCATCTATCCATATGCCTATCCCTAATCCTAAACCTAACCCTAACCCTAACCATATCCATATCCCTAGATTATCCCTAATGCTAACACTAACCCTAACCCTTATGCTAAACATATGCCTATCCCTATACCTATCCCTATATCAAACCCTGATTCTAAACCTATCCCTATGCATGCTATCCCTATCCCTATCCCTATCACTATACCTAAACTTAACCCTAAATCTAATCCTTTTCCGCTCCCTAACCCCAATACTCTCACTAACTTTAACCCTATCCCTATCCATAAACCTATCTCAATCCCTATACCTATACCTAATCCTAACCCTAACCGTAGCCCTAAACCTAATCCTATCCACATCCCTTTCATATCCCTAAACCTAAACCTAGCCCTAACCCTAACACTTACACTAATGTTAACATTATTCCAACAGCTATCACTGCCCCTAACCCTAACATCAAACCTAAACTTATCCCTATACATTACCCTCTCCCTAAACCTTCTTCTAGCTCTAAGCATAACACTTTCCCTACCCCTAACCCTAACCTGAAAGCTATCACTACCCCTAATCCTAACCCTATATCTAAATTTATCCCATTCCATAACTCTACTTCTACCCCTATACTTTTCCCTAACCCTAACCCTAACCCTAACCCTAACCCTAACCCTAACCCTACCCTATCCATTTCCATATCACGGCTCTAGCCCTAGCCTAAGCCCTTGCCCTAGACCTAACAATATCCATAGCCCTAGCCATAACCATATCCGTACTCCTATCAAATCCCTAACCCTAATCCTAACCTTAAAATTAATCATAACCCTATCCATATCCCTATCCTGTCCCTAAATCTAAATCTAACTGTAACCCTAATCCTAAACCAATCCATTTCCCTATCATATACTGAACCCTAACCCTAAACATAACTGTAAACCTCTCCTTCTCCCTATCTCTAAACCTAATCATAACCCTAAACCTATCCATATCCATAACCCCCTTCCTACCCCTACTTCTATTTGTAAACCTAACCCTATCCCTAACCATAAACCAAACCTAACTCTATCCTTAACCATAAACCAAACCTAACCCTAACCCTATGCATAACCCTGCCATATCTCTAATCCTAACCCTCACCCTGTCCATAAACCTAAACCCATCCCTATCCCTATCCATGAACCTATCCTTAAACCTAACCCCAACCCTATAATTAAGCCTATCATTAAATCTCTTTCCCTAAATCTAAGCCTAATCCTAACCCTATCCATAACCCTATCCCTATACCTATCTCTAATCCTAAACCTATCCTAAGCCTTACCATGAACCTAAACCTATCCCTATCCCTGAACTTAAACCTAACCCTAACACTTACATTAAACCTGTCTCTATCCATAACTTTATCATAGCTTTAGACCTAGCCCCAGCACTAGCCCTAACCCTAGCCCTAGACCTAGCAGGAAACATATCCATATCTCTTTCATATCCCTAACCCAAACCATAATCCTTACCCTAACCTTAAACATATTCCTATCCCTATCCTTATTGCTATCCCTAACCCTAAGTCTAACCCTACCCCATCCCTGTCCACAAACCTATCCATATCTGTATCCCAAACCCTAACCCTAACCTTACTTTTTCCATATCTATAACCCTACCTCTATGCCTATTCATATCCCTAATCGTAAACCTAAACCTAACTGTAACCTTCACTCTATCCATATCTTACCATATCCATAACCCTAACATTAACTCTAACACAAAATATATTCCTATCCCTGTCCTTAGTGCTATCCCTAACCCTAAGCCTAACCCTAACCATATCCCTACCCGTAACCCAATCTCTGTCTCTATACCAAACCCTAATCCTAACTCTTTCCCCATATCCATAGCCGTATCTCTATCCCTAATCCTATCCCTAATCATAACCCTCAACCTAACGCTAACATAATAACCCTAACCCTTATCCTATCCATACCTCAGTATATCCCTAAAACTGACCCTAACCATAACCATAGCCCTACCCATAACCCTATCCCTAATCCTAACACTACCATAACCCTTACCAAAATCCTAACCCTATCATTGTACATAACCCTATCTCCATCCCTATCCCAATTCCTAGACCTAACCCAAACTCTCACCCTAACCCTAACCCTATTCATATATATATACCTATTATATCTTTAACTGTAACCCTAAACTTAAGCCTATCCCTATCTATAAACTTAACTCTATCCATATCACTATTATAGCTCTAGCCACAGAGATAGTCCTAGACATAGCCATAGACCAAGCCCTTGCCCCAGTCCCAGCCATTGCCCTAGACATCTTCCTAATCCAAAGCCCTGGCACAGCAGCATCGCTTTTGGAGATGCTTCAAACTTGGCAGGTTGGGGGCTTTTGTGCAAGTATCTGCCAGGACCATGCTGTTTGGGGGGTGGAAGTGCCCTAACCTGAGAAGCTTTCTATCAGCATGAAGAGCTGGGATTGAGAAGGTTCCATTTCCCCTTACACTAACCCTAACCTTAATTTAACCTTACCTATATATCTATCATAACCATAACCCAAAATTCACCCTAAACCAAACCATAACCTAAACACCCCTATCCCTAACTCTAACCATAATCCTAACCCTAAACTTATCCCTAGCCATAATCCTATCTCTATCCTTTTCCATATCCCCCAACTAACCCTAACTTAACCCTAACCCCAAAGCTATCTATATGCCTAACATATCCCTAAATCTAACCCTAAACCTAAACCTAAACCTAACCTTATCTCTATCCATAGCCCATCTATCCATACACCTATCCCTAATCCTATAACTAACTCTAACCGTAGACCTAACTTTGAACTTATCCATATCCCTATCATATACCTAATACTTACCCTGATGCAAAACCTTAAACTATCCCTATCCTTCTCTCTATCAATAGTCTTAAAGTTAGTCCCACACTACCCCTCTCCGTAAACCTATACCTATCTGTATATCCAACCCTAAACTTAAACTTTTCCCTAACCTTATCCATAACAATAACCATATAACTAAACCTATACCTATCCTTAATCTTCATACTAAACCTAAACCAAACCGTAACCCTAAACATAACCCTATCATATCCCTTACCCTAATCCTAACATTATAACCATCCCTAGCCCTAGCCCCAATCCTAATATTAACCCTATCCCTACACCTAAACCTATCCCAAACTTAAAACTAAACCTATCCTTATCCATAAACCTATCTATATCCCCATCCATATCCCTAACACTAATTCTAATCCCAACCATGTCCTTAACCCTAACCATATTCCATATCCCTCTCATACCCCAACCCCTAGCCCTAGCCCTAAACCTAATCCTAGAACTAACACTAACCATAACATAACCCTATTTTTATACCTAACCCTATCATTAAACCCAACCCTAAACATAACCTTGACCCTAAGCCTAACAATAACCCAATCCATATCCCTATCCTATCCCTAACACCAAACCTAACCCTAACCTTAACCCTATAACTCTCTCTATCCCTAACCCCATCACTATCCCTAACCCTACGCCTTCACATAACCCTCTCCCTATCCCATCCTCTGTCCCTAACCCTAAACCGTTCTCTAACCTTAAACCTAATGATAAACCTATTCCTATCCCAGACTCTGTCCCTAATCCTAACCCCAACCCTACCCCTATCCAGAACCCTAACTCTATCCCTATCTGTATTCCTAACTCTAACCCTAAACTCAACCTTATCCACACACCTGTCATAGCTCTAGGATTAGTCCTAGCCTTAGCTGTAGACCTTGCCCTATCCCTAACCCTATCATAATCATATGCATATCCATATTGTATCCCTAACCTTAATCATAACACTAATTCTAAACCTATCCCTATCCTTATACCTACCACTATTCCAATCCCTTACCCTACACCTAACACAAACCCTAACACTACACCTATCCCTATAAATAACACTATCCTTATCCCTATCTCTATTCTTAACCCTAACAGTAACCTTAACTCTAACACTACCACTAAGCCTAAACCTATCTGTAGCTCTATCCCTAACCCTAAAACCTACCCTAAACCTAAGACATATCTATAACATTATCTCTATCACTATCCTTTTGCCTAATCCTAATCCTAACCCTAACCCAAACCCTAAACATATCCTTAACCCTAGCCCTAGCCCTAGCTTTAGCCCCAGCCCTAGCCTTAACCCTAACCCAAATCCTATTCCTAACACTAACCCTATCTCTAGCTCTGTACCCATTATTTCGTTAAACCCATCTGTATTTAATCCTAAGATTTTCCTCATGCATAAACCTATCTCTATCACTATCCCTGCCACTAAACCTAACCCTAATCCTAACAGTAACCCTAACCTTAACCCTAATGCAAACCCTAACAGTAAACCTAACTATATCCCTCTCCAAAAATGTATCCCTATGCAAACACTACCTAAACCTAAACCTATCACTAATACTCACCCTCACCCTAAACATAACCTTAAGCCTACCCATAACCCTAACTGTAACACTAAACTTATCCCTAAACCTAACCCAAATCTAACCCTAACCCTATTCCTATTGCTACCCATAATCCTACCCCATTCCCTATCCCAATCCCTAACCCTAACCCTAAGTTTAACCCTATCCATCATGCTATCATATCCACAGCACTATGTCTAGCCCTAACATTTGCCCTAGACCTACCACAGTACCAGCACTTCCTAGCCCTAGTGTGGAAGTGAACACTTTTGGACAGCCTTCAATCTGGGCAGCATTTGGGGGCCAGGCCAGGGATCAGGCTGAACCATGTTGGGTGGGGGTTGGTGGCACCTTTACCATGAAGCCCACTGATGGCATTTGAAACTGGGATGTGGAATGGACCATTTTCCCTAATCCTAGCCCTAAACCCAAACCTAACACTAACCCTATCCCTATCTGTAAACATAACCTTATCCCTTAACCTAAACCTATCCCAATCCATAACCCTAACTCAATCGCTAACCCTATCTATAATCCTAACACTAACCCTGATCCTTAACCTATACATAACCCACTCACATCCCTAAAACTAATGTTATCCCTAATCCTAAACATCACACTACCCCTATACCTAACCCTAACCCTAACACTGAAACCAAAACTATCCCTATCCATAAACCTATACCCATAATCCTCTATTCATAAACATAAACCTAACCCCAGCCGTATCACTATCCATAACCCTAGACCTATCCCTATCTCTAGCCCTAACCCTAACCCTGACCCTAAACTTCACCCTAAACCTATACCTATCCCTAAGCTTATCCCTAACCCTAACTCTAAACTTAATCTTATCCATATCAACACCTCTGTCTATACCCCTATCCTAATTCCTAAAACTAACCCAAACTGTAACTCTAACCCTAATACTAACCATATCCTTGAGCCTTTCCCTAAACCTAAACCTAACCCTAAACCTAACCCTAACCCTTCCTCTAGCCATAACCCTATCCCTATTCAATTCTCTCACCCTAATTTGAACCCTAACCATACACTAGGCCTAACCATAACCCTACTCCTATCCTTATACCTAACCCTTTCTCTATCCCTAACCCTATCCTTAAACCTAACCCTAAACCTAAACTTAACACTACATGAAACATTATCACTATCATAGCCCTAGCCCTAGACCTAACCCTAACACTTGGCCTAGCCCAAGCCCTTACCCAAGCCCTAAACCTAAACCTAACACCAACCCTCACACTGTCCCTATTCATAAATTTATCCCTATGCCTATACCTAAACCTAACCATAATGCTAACCCTAACCTTATCCCTACCCATAATCCTATCCCTATCACTAAACCAAATCCTAACCCTAATCCTAACTGTAACCCTGACCGTATCCCTACCCATAATCCTATAATTATCCCTATCTCTAAACCTAATCATAACCCTAACCCTAATCCTAAGCCTAAGGGTAACAGCCACCCTATCCATATCCTTATATCCCTAACCACAAATCTAACTCTAACCATGACCATAACCCCAAACCTAAAACTGTCCCTATCCTTAACCCTCTCCCTAACCCTAATCCTATCCCTATTCCTATACATAGCCCTATCCCCAACAATAACCCTAACCCTTTCCATATCCCTGTCATAGCCCTAGCCCTAACCCTAGCACTAGCACTAGCCCAATACCTAGCCCTAGCCCTAGCCATATCACTAGACCTAGCAAGGGAGAGGACACTTTTGGAAAGGATTCAGTCATGGCAGTCTGTGGGGTTGGGGGCAGGGATCTGGCTGGACCATGCTGGTTGGAGGGTTGTGGTGCCCTTTCCCTGGGCCCACCATGGGCATGCAAAGCTGTGTTGGGGAAGGTTCCCTAACCCTAACCCTATCCATATGCTAATCATATCCCTAACACTGACACTATCCCTAACCCTAACCCTAAACATATCCCTATTCCTAACCCTAATACTAACCATAAACCTAAAAGTATCCCTATCCATTACCCTATCTTGTTATCTCTTTCTATCCCGAACCATAATCCTAAAACTAACTCTAACCCAAAACCTAATCCTAACCCTAACCCTAAACCTAAACCTAAGCCTATCCCTATCCATTACCCTGTCTTTCCCTATCAATATCCCTAATTCTAACCACAACCCTAACCCGAACTCTAAACATATAATATCCCCATCATATCCCTAGCCCTAACCATAACCATAGCCCTATCAAGAATCCTAACACTAACCCTAAATCAAGCCCTAAACCTAAACCCTAATCCTAACCCTATCACTATGCATAAGATTATCTCCTTTTGTATCCCTAAACCTAAAGGAAAACCTAACCCTAACCATAATCCTAACCCTAAAACTAACCTTAAACCTATCCATATCCTTATCATATTCCTACCCTTACCCTAAACCTAGCCCTAACCCTAACCCTATACCTATACCTATCCTGAATCTTAACCCTAGCCCTAATACTCTCCCTATCCATAACCCTATCTCCATCCCTATCCCTCAACCTAAACCTAAACCTAAACTTAAACCTAACCCTAACCCTATATATACCCCTACTATATCCCTTACCCTAACACTAACCCTATCCCTAAACCCAGTGCAAAGCCTGTCCGTATCCTTTATGTCAACATTAACCATATTCTCACCCTAAACCTATCCTTAACCCTGTATCTGTCCCTACCCATAACCCTGTTTATCCCTATTGTTATGATCAATCTTAACCCCAACCCTAGAGCTAATCATAACAATTACCCTTTCTCTAACTCTATCATATCCCTACCATATGCTTAACCCTAACTCTAAACCTAAACCTAACCCTATCTCTATCCATAACCCTATATCTATCCCTATCCCTAACCCCAACCCTAACCCTAATCCAAACCCTTTCCATAAACTTCCCTCTATCCCTGTCCTTAAAACTAACCCTAAACATAATCCTAACCCTAACCATAACCCTATCCATATCCCTTTCTTATCCCTAATCCTATCCTTCACCTTCATCCTAACCCTAAATCTATCCCTATCCTTATATGTAACCTTAGCCCTAATCATAAGTGTACCCCTATCCAAAACACTATACATTTTCCTACTTATATCCCTAACCCTAACCCTAACCCCAAATGTAACCCAAACCCTATCCCTATCCCTATCTGTAAACCTAACCCTAACCCTACTCCTAACCCTATCCATAACCCTACCCCTATCCCTATCCCTATCTCTATCCCTAAACCTAACCCTATCCCTTTCTATAAACCTATCTCTATCCCTACCCCTATGCCTAATCTTAACCCTAACTTAAACTTAACCCTAACCCAAATGAAACCCTATCTCTATCCCATCTCTAAACATAACCCTAACATTAATCCTATCCCTATACATAACCCTATTGGTAGCCCTATCTTTACCTGCAAACCTAACCCTAACCCTAACATTAACCCTAAGTCTATCCCCTTACATAACCTGCCACGTGTCCCAGCCCTGGCCCTATCCCTAACACAGCATCAGCCTTAGCCATAGCCATAGCCATTGGAACATCATGGGAGCAGAAGTTTTTGGAGAGGCTTTAGAAGGGGCAGGATGTGGTGTTGGGGATTGGAAGCAGGCTGGATCACATATGGTGGGGTTTGGGTGTTTCCATTCCTGGGTGCCCTGCTCTGGGCATGCAAAGCTGGGCTGGGAAAGGGACCATTTCCTCTTACCTTACCCCTAACCCTAACTCTAACCATATTTCTATCATATCACTAACCCTAAAACCTAACCCTTACTCTACCATAAACCTAACCCTATCACTATCCATTCCCCTATCACTATCCCTATCTCTATCCCTAAACCTAACTCTAACCTTAACACTAACCCTATCCCTTTCCCTAACCCTATCTCTAACCCTAACCATAAACCTAACCATAAATCCAAACCTAACCCCATGCCTAGCCATAACCCTATCTCAATCCCTATCCTATCACTAATCCTAAACCTAACCCTAATCCTAACACTAGCCCTAACCCTATCCCTATTCATAATCCTATCTCTATTCGTACACATATCCCTAAACTTAACCATAACCCTTACCCTAAACAAAACCCTTATCCTAACCCTATCCATATGCCTATCCTTCCCTACCCCTATCACTCACCCTAACACTAAAATTATCCCACTCCATATCCCTATCCCTAACCCTATACTGAACCCTAACCCAAACCCTACCATATCCCTTTCCATAACCATATCCCTGTCTCTATCCCTAACCCTGAACCTAACTGTAAACCAAACCTTAAAAATAAACATACCCCTATCAAATCCCTATCATATCCCTAGCCCTAATCCTTACCTGAACCCTAACCCTAACCATAACCATAACCCTCTCCCTATTCCTAGCACTAATCTTAACCCTATCCCTATCAATCACCCTGTCTCTTCCCTTATCCCTATCCCTAATTCTAACGTTAACACTAACCTTAGACTAACCATAACCCTATCCATATCCCTATTATATCCATAATCCTAAACCTATCCCTATTGATAAACCAATCCCTATTCCTATCCCAACCATAACCATAACCCTAAGCTTAAGCTTATCCTATCCATAACCCTATCCCTATCCCTATCCCTAACCTTGTCCCTAAACTTAAGCATAACCCTAAACCTAAACCTAACCTTATCCGTAATGATATACTTATCCCTACCTACATTGCTAACCCTAATTCTAAACCTAACTATAACCTTAACATTAACCCTAACCCTATCCCTATCCATAATCTTATTTCTATCCCTATCTCTATCTCTACCCCAAACATAATCCTAACCCTAACCATAAACCTAACACTAACCATACCCATTTCTCTATCATATACCTAACACTAAACCTAACCCTTACCCTAACCTTAACACTAACACTGACCATAGATCTATCCCTATTCCTATTCCTAACCCTAACTATAAACCTAAACCTAACCCTACCCACAACACTATCCCTATCCTTACCTCTATCCATATCTCTAAACCCAAACATAACCATAAACCTAACACTAACCCTATCTCTATCCCTAACCCTTACCCTAACCCTAACCATAACCCTAATACTAACCCTATGCCTATCCATATCCATAACCCTAAATCTAGCCCTAGATCAAACCATTGCCTTAGCCCTAGCCCTACACTACCCATCACTTTATATCTGTTCCTATCCTTATCCCTATCCCAGATCCTAAACCTAACCTTAACCCTAAACCTAAAACTAAATATAACCCTATCCCTAACCCTAACTCTAACCTACCCTAACAAAAACCCAAACACTATCCATAACACTATCTCTATCTGCATCCCTATCCCTAATCCTAAACACAGCCCTAACTTAACCCTAACTCTATCCATATCCCTATTATATCCCTAAACCTAAACCTAATTATAACCCTACTCTACAACCAAGCCTATGCCTATCCTTATTCCTATCCCTATCCCTCACCCTAACCCTAAAACTTCCCAATCCATAAACCTATACCTATCCCTATCTTTATCCCTATCCCTAACACTAACACAAAACTTAACCCTAACCCTAACCCTAAACCTATCACAATCCACAAAATGATGCTTATACTTAAAACTAAACATAGAACCTAACACTAATACTAACCCTAACACAAACCCTAACCCTATCCCTACCATTATCCCTAATCCAAAACCTAACCCTAACCCTATTCCTCTCCATAATCCTATCCATATTCCTGTATCAATCCCTAAGCATAACCTTAGCCCTAACCCTAACCATTATACTAACCCTATCCCTAAAACTTTACTTATCCCTAATCCTACCCCTAACCCTATCCATATCCATAACCCTATCTCTATGCCTATCCATGCCCCTAACCCATAACCTAACACTAACAGCAACCCTAAATATATTCCTATCCATATCCCTTTCACAGCCCTAGTTCCAGACCTAACCCTAGCCCTTGACCTAAACCTAGCTCTAGGCATAACCCTAGACATGGCCCTAGCCCTAGCCCTAACCCTAGCCCTAGCACTAGCCCTAGCTCTAGAACCAGCACATTTGAAAATACTTCTGGAAAGCTTCAGTCCAGGGGCCTGTGGGATTGTGTCAGTGATCTGGCTGGACAATGTAGGCTTCAGGTGGGGTAGTGTTTCCTGGAATGTGTGCTATGGGCATGCAAAGCTGACCTGGGGTAGATCTCATTATCACTAATCCTAACCCTAACCCTAACCCAAACCATAACCATATCTCTATCCATAACCCTATCTCTCTCCCTATCCCTATCCATAACCCTAACCCTTTCCCTAACCCTAACACTTACCCTAAACCTATCTATATCCCTAGTCCTAGTCCTAGATGTAGCCCTAGCCCTAGCAATAGCCCTTGTCCTAGCCTTAGCATAGCACTAGCCCTTGCACCAGCATGTGAAGCTGGTCTGGGAATAGGCCCATTAACCCTTACCCTAAGCTTAAGCTTCATCCTAACACTTACCCTATCCACAACCCTATCAATAAACATCAACCTAACCATGGGACCATCACAAGAGAGGACAATTTTGGAAGGCTGAAATCTGTGAAGCATGAGGGTAAGGGGGCAGGTTTCTGGTGGGAGACCTCAGTTTGGCTGTGTGGGTGATCTTTCCCAGGAGGACTGATGTGGGCATTCAAAGCTGGGCTGCTAGAGGGTCCTTTTTCCCTAACCAAGACCTTATTCGTAAAGCAAAACCTAACCCTAACCATATTCCTAAACTTAACCTTAACCCTAACCCTAAACCTATCCCTATCCATAAACTTATCTATATCCCTATCCTTATCTGTAATCCTAAACCTAACCCTAACCCTAACAGAAAGCCTAACCCTAACAATATCCCTAACATATCACTAAGCCTAAGCCTAAGCCTAACCCTAACCCTATCACTATCCCTACACCTCTCTCAAACCCTAAGCCTAACCCTAAACTTAACCCTAAACCTATCCATATCCCTATCATAACCCCAAACCTAACCCTAACCCAAACCTAACACTAACCCTAACTTTAACCCTATCCCTATCCCTAACCCTAAACCTATCCCTATCCATAAACCTATTTCTATCCCTATCCCTAATGTTAATCCTAACCATAACAGTAACCCTAAATCTATCCATATCCTTGTCATATCCATAAACCTAACCCTAAAACTAAACCTAGCCCTAACCCTACCCCTAAATCTGAACCTATTCATAACTCCATTATATCCTAATCCCTAAACCTGAACCTATCCCTATCCCTAACCCTAAACCTAATGCTAAACCTATCCCCATCCATAACCCTCTTTCCATCCCTATCCTTATCCCTAATCCTAATCGTAACCATAAAACTAACCCTAACCCTATCCATATCCCTATCATATCCATAAACCTAACCTTAACCCTACCTTATTCCTAACCCTAACCCTAACCCTTTCTGTAACCCTACTTTATACCTAACCCTAACCTTAACCATGTCCCTATCCATAATCCTATTTCTATCCTTATCCCTATCCCTAATCCTAATCCTATCTCTAACCCTAAAACTATCCATATTCATATCCCTAAACCTAACCCTAAACCTGAACATAACCCTAAACCTAACCTAACTCTATCCCTACAAATATGGCTAAACCAAATCCTACCCATAACCTTAACCCTAGCTCTAGCTCTAGCCCTAGCCCAACACCTAGCCCTAGTGTAAGCCATAGCCTTAGATGAAGCCCTAGACCTAAGATCAGCAGGGGAGAAGATGATTTTGGAGAGGCTTCAGTCTGGGTAGCCTCTGGGTTTGGGAGCAGGGATCTGGATGGACTATGCGGGTAGAAATGTGTGGGTGCCATTTCCCTGGAAGAATGTATGGGGCATGTGAAGCTGGGTTAAGAAATGGTCCATTTTCCCTAATCCTAACACTAACCATAAATATAACCCTAACCCTATTCCTCTCACTACCATATCCCAAAATTTAATCCTAACCCTAACTCTAACCCTAACCCTAAACCAATTCCTATCCCTATCCATAATCCCAACCCTATTCATAATTCTATACCTATACATAACCCTACACCTAAACCTATTCCTAAACCTCTCCCTAATCCTAACCCTAAACCTAACCCTATCCATATCCATAAACTTATCCCTATCTCTATTCTTATCCCTAAACCTAATGCTAAACCTAACCCTAAACCTAACCATATCTCTATCCATTACCCTAACATAATCATAACCAAACCCTAACCCTATCCCTATCCATAAACCAATCTCTATCTGTTTACCTATACTTATCACTTTCCCTAAACCTAAACCTAACTCTAAACCTCTCCATATCGCTATCATATCGTTAACACTAACCCTAAACTTAACAATAACCCTAATGCTAAGCCTATCCTTCTCCCTAAAACTAACCATAAACTTAAGCCTATTCCTGATCCATAAACCTATCCCTATTCCTGTATCTATTGCTAAACCTAACCTTAATCCTAATGATAACCATATCCTTGACACGGACTTTTCCTTATCCTAGCAGTTGCCTTAGCCCTCACCATAGCCCAAGCCCTAAGACTAGCCCTACCACTAAGATGAGCAAGGGAGACGACACTTTTGCAAAGGCTTCCGTCTGGCAACCTGTGTAATTGGGGCGCGGATATGACTGGATCATGCTCTGTTGGCAGAGAGGATTCCCCTTCCTGGAAGGCTGCTGTGGGCATGCAAAGCTGGGTTGAGGAATGGTCCATTTTCCCTAACCATATCCCTAACCTTAAAAGTAAACCTAACCCTATCCTTATCCATATCATATCCTAAACCTAACCCTGACCCTAACCCAAACCCTAAAACTAATCCTACCCTTATCCATAATCATATCCGGAACTCTATCCATATCCCAAAACTGACAATAAAACTAATCCTAACCCTAGTCTTACCCATAACCCTATCCCTATCCCTAACTCTATCCCTAATCCTAAACTAACCCTAACCCTAACACTAACCCTAACCCTATCCCTAACCCTAAACTAACCCTAAGACCAACCCTAATCCAAACCCTAACCCTAAATTTATACTTATCCTTATACATAATCATTTCCTATCCCTACTTATATCCCAAACACTAACCTTGAACCTAACCCTATCCATATCTCTAACAATATTCCTAAGCCTAACTATAAGCCTATCCCTATCCCTATCTATAAGCCTATTTCTATCCATATCCCTATCCTTAACCTTAAACCTTTCCCTAAACCTAACCCTATGCATATCCCTATCATATCCCAAACATTAAATGTAAACCTAAGTGTATCCATAAACCTAACCCTAACTCTAACCCTAACCCTATCCCTAGGCCTATCCACAACCCTATCCATATCCCTATCATATCCCAAACCCTAAAGTTAAACCTAAATATATCCTAACTCTATCCCTAACTTTAACCTTTACCCTAAACCTAAAACTAACCTATTCCCTAATGCTAACTCTAACCCTAATGCTAACCCTATCCCTTTCCATAAATATATCTCTATCCCTATCCCTATCCTTAAACTAAGCCTATCCCTAACCCAAACCCTAATACTATCCATATTCCCTATCACAGCCCTAGCCCTTGTGCTAGTCTCATCTCTAGCTCTAGATCTAGCCCTAAACCTAGCCCTAGATAAAGTTCTAGGACAAGAATGGGAAAAGACTATTTTGGAGATGCTTCAGTCTGGGAAGCCTATGGGGTTGGGTGTGGAGCTCTGGATGGACAATGTGAGGTGTGCTAGGGAAGGGTCCATTTTCCCTAACCCTAACCCTATCCATATCCGTATCACTATCACATCCCTAAACCTAAACCTAACCCTAATCCTAACTGTAAACCTATCCTTATCCATAACCCTATCCCTATCCTGATTTCTATACCTATTTCTGAACACTAACCCTAAACCTAACCATATCTGTACCCATAATCTTATCCTTATCCCTATTTCTATCCCTAAATCTAACCCTAGTATTAAACCTAACCCTAACCCTATCTGTATAATTATCATATTCCTAAACATAACCCTGAACCTAACCCTAACCCCTTATCTCTATCTTAAGCCTAACCCTAAGCCTAACCCTACCCATATACCAATCCCTAACCCTAACCATAACCCTAACCTTTACCCTAACTGTATCCCTATCACTATCCCTGAACCTAACCCTACCCTTAACCCTAAAACTATCCCTATCAATAATGCTATCCCATTCCCTATCCCTAACCTTAACTCTAATCCTAAACCTATGCCTTTCAACAGCCCTATCCCTATCCATATCCCTATCCCTGAACCCAATCCTAAACCTAATGCATACACTAACCCTATCAATATCCATATCTCTATACTTATCCATATCTCTATCCTTAAACCTAACCCTAACACTAACCTATCCCTTTCACTAATCCTAATCATAACCCTAACCTATCCCTATCTATAAACCTATCCCTATCCATCTCTCTAAAACTAACTCTAACCCAAACCTTCATTCTAAATCTAACTCTTAACCTAACACTATTCCTATCTCTAACCCTATCACTAAATCATACACTAACCCTATCCATATCCCTATCCCCACCCCTAAACCTAAACATAGCACTTAATATAAGCCTATCCATATACCTATCATATCGCTAAACCTAAACATAACACTTACCCTAAACTTAATGCTAACCCTATCAATATTCCTAACAAATCCCAAACCCTAACCCTAAACCTAACCCTAAACCAACCTTATCCCTATCCCTTACCCAAACCCTAAACCTGACCATATTCCTTTCCATAACCATATCCCTATCCCTATCCCAAAACTAACACTCATGCTAATCTTAACCCTATTGCTATCCATATCCTTACCCCAATCCCTATCTCTATCCATAACCCTAAATTGAAACATAATGCTAAGCCTAACCCAATCCATATCCCTGAACCCAAACCTAACCCTAAACCTAGCCCTATCTCCATCCTTAATGCTAACTCTACCATATCCCTATCAATAATCCTAACCCTAACCTGACCCTAACACTAAACCTAAACCTCTCCCTATCCCTAGCCCTTTCCCTAAACATAACCCTAAAACTAACACTATCCCTCTCCGTAACCCTAATCCTATCCCTATGTCTCTCCCTAACCCAAACACTAACCCTAAACCTAACCCTATACTTAGCCCTAACCCTAAAACTAACCCAAAAACTATCCCTATCCATAACCCTATCTCTATCCCAAACGCTACCCCTAACCCTAAATCTAACCCTTAACCCAACACTTGCCATAACCATAATCCCTATCCCTATCTCTAACCCTAACCCTAACCCTAAACCTAACCCTTTCTGTATCACTATCATAGCCCTAGCCTTTGCCCTAGCCTTAGCCCTTGCCCTAGTCCTAGCCATGGCCCTTGCCCTAGCTCTAGAACAAGTTGTATACCTAGCCCTAGACCTAGCCCTCTAAACAGCAAGAGAGAAGATGTTTTGGAGAATATTCAGTCTGGGAAGCCTGTGATGCGGGGGTAGGGAACTGCCTGGACCATGAAGGGAAGATTGTTGGGATGCCCTTTCCTGGGAAGCCCTCTACGGGCATGGGAAGCTGAGCTGTAGAAGGGCCCATTTTCCATAGTTCCAACACTAACCCTAGCCATAACCCAAACCCTAAACCTGTCAATCACTGTTCTAGTCTGCTAATGCTTCACTGGAGGATGGCCAATGGCGTCTGGAAAACTTCTGTTAGCTGGGAAGGCACGTGGCTGGCATCTGCTCCAAAGTTCTGGCTTCAAAATGGCTTTCTCCCAGGACGTTCCTCTCTAGCAAGCTTGCTCCTCTTCAAAATGTCACTCACAGCTGCACTGAGTTCCTTCTCTTTTAGTCAGCTCATTTATATGGCTCCACTGATCAAGGCCCACTCTGAATGGGTAGGACCATGCCTCCATGGGAATATCCCACCAGAGTCATCACCCACAGCTGGGTGGGGCACATTCCAAACAAATCTAATCAGCACCAAAACGTCTGCCCCACAAAGACTACATCAAAGATAATGGCATTTGGGGGACACAATACACTCAAACTGGCACAATCACTATCATATCTTAAACCTAAACCTAACCTAACCTAACCCTAATCCTAACCCTATCCCTAACCATAACCATATCCCTGTCCCTGCACCTATCCCTATCCCTAAACCTAAACCTCACCCTGTCTTACCTTCACCATTAAATTAACCCTATCCCTAACTCTAACACTATCCATATCCCTATCATATCCCTAACCCTAACCTAAACCCTAACTCTAATGCTATCAATGACACCGTCACTCTCACTAACCCTATCCCTAATCCTAATCCTAAACCTAAAACTAACCCTAATCCTTACCCTAACCCTATCTATATCCCAATCATTTCCCTAAAGCCAAACCTAAAACAAAACCTATCCCTATTCCACTCAATTTTCCAATACATAACACTAACCTTAAACCCAACTCTATCCCTACCCATAACCCTTTACCTTTTCTTATCCCTAATTGTAACACTAAAATTATCCCTAACCCTATCCCTATACATTACTCTATCCCTAGCCTTATCCTTATCCCTAAACTTAATCTATCCGTAATTCTAACCCTAATCCTATCCCTATCTGTAATCTTATCCCTATTTTTATCCATAAACATGATTCTAACCCTAAACCTAAACTTAAACTATCTCTATCCACAATCCTGTCTCTATTTCCTTTCCCTATCACTTATCCTAACCATAACTGTAACCCACACCCTAACCCTAAACCTATCCCTATCTATAACCCTAAACCTCAGTCTAACCCTAAGTCTATCCCTATCCATAATGCTATCTCTATTGCTATACATATCCCTAAACATAACCCTAGCCCTAAACTTAACACCATAAACTTAACCCTAAACCCTAACCCTAACCCTATCCATCTCATAGCCTAACCCTAGCCCTAGCCCTACCCTAACCATTGCATTATCCCTGGTCCTAAAACTTGTCTTTGCCCCAGCCTTAACTCTAGCCCTAGTACTAGCATGGGAGAAGATGCTTTCTGAGAAGTTTCATTCTGGGCACACTGTGGGTTTGGGGGTGGGGATCTGCCTGGACCATGCAGGGGGCTGGATTGGGGTGTGATTTCCTGGGAGACCCAATGTGGTCATGTGAAGCTATGCTGAAGAAGTTTCCATTTACCTATACCTAACACTAATCCTAACCCTTACCATAACCCAAAACATAAATCTCTCATATCCCTATCTCTAACCCTAATCATAACACTAATCCTAAACCTATCCCTATCCTATCCCTAACACTAACTCTAATCCTAACCCTATCCCTCTCAATAACCCGATCACTATCCATATCCCTAAACTTAACCCTAATCCTATCCTGATCCATAAACCTATCCCTATCCCTAACACTATCATTAAACTTCACCCCAAACCTAAACCTAACCCAAATCCTGTACCTATCCATAACCCTATCCCTATTCCTATCTCTATCCCAAACCCAAACCCTAACAATAATGCTAATGCTAACCCTAAACCTAACCATATCTTTAACCCTAACCCTAAACCTGATCCTAACATTTTCCCTAACCATAATCCCTATCCGTATCCCTAACCCTAAACCTCACCCTAACATTCTCCATATCACTACCATAAACCTAGCCCTTGCCATAGCCCTAGCCCTAGCCCTTGTCTTTCCCTAGAATTTGGCCTAGATCTAGACATAGTCATAGCCTTAGCCCTAGTCCTAGCCCTCTAACTAGCAAGAGAGGATATGGTTTGTGAGCAGTTCAGTATGAGCAGCCTGTGGTATTGGGGATGGGGATCTGGCTAGACTAAGTGGGAACAGGTGTTGGGGTGCACTTTCCTGGGATGCCAGCTGTGGGCATGCCTAGCTGAGCTGTGGGAGGGTCCATTTTCCCTAGCCATAACCATAACACAAGCCCTAACCCAAACCCTAAACCTATCAGTCACTCTCTTATACCTCAATCTAAATCTAATGCTAACCCTAACTCTAGCCCTAACCCTAACCCTATCCCTGCACATAAGACTATCCCTATCCTTAAAATGAACCCTAAACTTATCCCTAACTTTTACCCTAATCATTAATCTATCCCTCTCCCTAACCCTACTATAACCCTATCCATATCCCTATCATATCCTTCACCATAACCCTAACCCTATCCATAACTCTATCATTATGGTTTTAGATATACAATGTATAGAAATATCATTTGTATCAAGTACAGAAAATGTAGGGTTCAGAGTGGTATAGAAACAGGGTAGGTGTTGGCTATTGAAGTTAACTTGGTATCAAATCAATCATGATTGTTATGGATTTAGGATATTAAATTTAAGCCCCATGGTAGCCCCAAAGAAAATATCTGAAAAATATATGCAGAAAGAAATGAGAAGAGGCTCAAACTGACACACACACAAAAAAAAATCAAAGAAATATGAAAGTAAGCATTATTGGTAGAATTGAGGGACAAAAATGTATAAGACTTAGGAAAAAAATAGCAAAATGGCAGAATAAAATCTTACATATAAGTAGTTTAAATGTAAATGGATTAAATGGCTAATCAAAAAGGAGCTATTGACATGATGGATAATACAGCATGAACCAATTATATGCAGTTTACAAGAGACTCTCCTTAAATTCAGGCACAAATAGGTTGAAAATGAAAGGATGGGAAAATACACACTATGCAAATAGTAACCAAAAGAGAGCTGGGCTAGATATACCAATATCAGTTAAAACAGACTTTAAATTAAAAATTTAATGAGGACCAAAGAAGTTCACTAGATGAAAAAGGGACCAATTAAAGCAGAAGACATAAAATTATAAATATATATATGCACCTACTGGCAGAGCCCCAATATATATGAAAAGTTATTAACAATTATGAATGGAGTAAAAGATGGTTCTACATGAAAAGTAGGAGATTTCAATATAACACCTTCAATAATGAATAGTAGAGCTAAACAGAAAAACAATAAGGAAACAGAAGATTTGAACAATACTCTAAACCAACTAGACCTAACAGTTATATGTAGAACACTTAACCCAAGAGCAGAAGAATATAAATAGTTCTCTAACGCAAATTGATCATTCTCCAGGATAAACCATTTGTTAGGTCACAAAACAAGTTTCCATGAATTCAAAATATTGAAATCATGTAATGTATCTTTGATGACTACAGTGGAATAAAGGTTGAAATCAATTACAGAGTGAGAAGTAGAAAATTCACATACATGGTGAGAAGAAGGTGATTCAAAGAAGAAATCACAAGGGAAATTAGGAAATATCCTGAAGTAAATAAAATGAAAATGTAATATACCAAAACTTATGGGATGATGCAAAAGCAGTGCTGAGAGGGAAATTTATAGCTCTAAATGTTTAACTTAAAAAAGAAGAAATAATGCAAATCAGAGAATTAACCTCACAATTTGGGAGTCTAGAAAAGGAAAAGCAAAGTTAACCACAAGTGAGCAAAAGGAAGGAAATAGCAAAGATTAGAGCAGAGATAAGTACAGAATTATACAATAGACTCAACAAAACTGAAAATTCTTTGAAAAAATCAATAAAATCATCAAATCTTTAGCTAAACTCATAAAAAGAGAGGACACAAAAAATTAAATTATAAATGAAATGGGGGACATTAATTCTGACTCCACAGAAATAAATGGATTATTAAAGTATACATTGAAAAGCTGATAACAAATTATGTAATCTAGAAACACACAAATTGCCTACACTGAATCAAGAATAAATAGATGTCGACGGACTTATAACAAGTAAAGAAATTCAATAAGTCTTCAAAAACATCCCAACAAAGAAAAGCTTAGGAGCATATGGCTTCACTGCTGAATTTTATAAGACATTTCAAGATGAATTAACACCAATACTGCTAAAACACTTCCAAAAATTGAAGAGGAAGGAACTGTTCTCAACTCATTCTGTTATGTCAGCATCATCCTAATATCAAAGCCAGATAAAGATATCACAAAAAAAGACAATGCAGACCAATATCTTTAATAATAGATGCAAAACTCCTCAAAAAAATACTAGAAAAACAAATTCAACAGCACATTAAAAGAATTGTACACTATGATGAAGTGGGATTTATCCCACAAATGCAAGTGCTTCAACATAAGAAAATAAATCAATATAATACTCCACATTGAAAGAACAAAGGGTAAAAATCAGGTAATCATGTAAATTGATGCAAAAAAGGCATCTGTCAGAATTCACCACCATTCTTGATAAAAACACCCAGAAAACTAAGATTAGAAAGGGATATTCTGAACATGATAAAGGATGTACATGAAAAACACAGCTAACATCATACCTCATGGTGAAAGACTGAAAGTTTCCCCTCTATGATCATTACAAGGATGCCCACTATCACTGCTCTTATCAATACTGTATTGGTATCTTTAGACAGAGCAATTAGGCAAGAAAATGAATGAAAAGACAGCCTATTCAAAAAGGAAGGAGTAAAACATTTCTATTTGCAGGTGACATCATCTTATATATGGAAAGATATAGATACTCATAGGCAAAAGAATGAAGGTGGACCCATACCTCACACCATATACAAAAATTAACTCAGAGAGGATCAAAGACATAAATATAGGAAGCATAGCTATAAAAATTTGGGAAGAAAACATAGAGAAGCACCCTCAAGACCTTGTATTAGAGAATATTTCTTAGACTTCACATCAAAAGCACAAGAAACAAAAGAAAAAAATAGATTAATTAAAAATTTGCTTTTTTGCCTCAAAGGACTTCACCATGAAAGTAAAACGGCAACATACAGAATGGGAGAAAATATTTGGAATCAACATACTCGATAAGTGTTCAATATCCAGAATTTATAAAGTAGTCCTACATCTCAACAACAAAAAAGACAAATAACCCAATTTTTAAAATGGACAAAATCCTTGAATAGACATTTCTCCAAAGAAGATATCCTAATGGCCAGAAAATTTAGAATATCATGAAAATATGCTCAAAATCATTAGCCATTAGGGAAATGCAAATCAAAACTACAATGAGATAACATTTCACACCCACGAGAATGGCTACTATTAAAAGAACAGAAATTATTGCGTGTTGGAGAGGATGTGGAGAAATAGGAGCACTCCTTCATGGTTACTTGATTCAAATGTAAAATGGTACAGCTGCTGTGAGTTCTGAGTTTGGTGGTTCCTCAGAAATTAGAGAACTACCATATGACCTGGCAATATAATTTCTAGATATATAACCAAAAAAATTGAAACCAGGAACACAGACACTTGCACACTGATGTTCAAAGTGGCATTATTCAGAATTGCCAAAAGATGGAAGCCACTCAAGTGTCCATAAACAGATGAATGGATAAGCAAAATGTGGTACATAAAAAGAATGGAATATTATTCAGCCTTAAAAAGGAATGAAGTTCCGATACAAGTGACAACATGGATTAACCTTGAAGACATCTTGTTGAATGAAACGAACCAGGCACAAAAGTCAAAATATTGTAGGATATCGCTGATATGAAATGACTTGAATGAGCAAATTTATGGAGTGAGAAGACAGGATACAGGTTACCAGGGACCAGGGTGAGGTTATGGAATGGGGAGTTAATGCTTAGTTGGTAAGAAAGAAAAGTTTTGGTAATGGATGGTGTTGATGGTAGCACAACATTTTGAATATAATTACCAGCCCTAAATTATATATATGAGTGTGGTTATAAGCAAAATCCTTATGTTTTATATATGTTACTAGAATAATAATTTTTAAACAACCATAGGACTCCACAACACAGGGAACCCTAATGTAAACTATGGTATATAGTTAATAGTACAATTATAATAATATTATTTCATCAGTTGTAAAAGATGTATCATACTAACGCATAGAGTTGATAATAGGGAAAAGAGTATGGATGAGGGAGTGCCAGTTTATGGGAAGTCTGTATTTTCCTCATGATTTTTCTTGACCCTACAACTTCTCTGATTAAAAAAAAGTACAAAAAATAAGCATGGGGTAAATGGCACTATCTCAGTGGAATAACAGAATTAATAGCAACCATTCAACAGAAACTATCGAAGCCAGAACACAAATGGCATCTTCAAAGAGTACGGAAACAAAACAAAACAAAAGCCTATATTTTGGTACTTGGTAAAAATAACCTTCAAAAACAAAGGCAAAATAAAGAAATTTTGAGTAAACAAAAGCTTAGAGATTGCTTCACCAATAGACCTGCACTGTAAGAAATATTAAAGGAGCTCTTAAAGCCAAAGGGGAATGAATCCTGTTGGCTGCAAAGCATCAAATAAAAGAATAAAGAGCACCAAAAAGGGTGAACATATGGGTAAGTATAAACAACTATTGACTGTTTAAAACAATATTAACAATGTCTTGTAGGTTTTATAACATTTGTAGAAGTAAAATATATGACAATAATAACACAAAGGAAGAAAAAGTGTAAACTGCTGAAAGATTCTTGCAATATTCAGAAAGTAGTAAAAATACCAATTTAAAGAAGAATGGTATATAAGGATACCTACTGTTACCATCAACATAATCAATAAAAGAATAATAGAGTGTATGAATAATATGCTAATAGAAAAAATAGAAAAATAAAATGTAAATAACCTTGGTTATTCCAGAAAAAGGCAAAAAAAAAAAAAAAAGGAGGGGGAAATGGAATAAATAACAAATGGGAAAAATAGAAAACAAATAGCAAGAAGGCCAGCTTGAAAGCAACTATTTTAAATTACGTTAACTATAAATGGACAAAACACACCAATTAAAAAACAAAGATTGTTAGTTTGAATTGAAGGGGAAAAAAAAACAAAAACTGTACACTGTTTCCAAATGAAACATTTTAGATATGAGAAAATGTTGCAAGTAAAAGAATGAGAAAAGATCTCATGTGTACATAGGAACCAGAAGAAAGTTGGTGAAGTCAACACAGCCTTTAAAAATACAAATATTATTGGAGTTAAAGAGGGACAAATACCCAAATATTTAATAATAGAAAGTTGTTTTGGGGTTATTGCCCAATTCTCTGTTATGAACTTTATTTAAAAGAATTTTGAGCATGATGGACTATCAATTAATTCTCTATTATCATTAGTTTTCCTTTTAAATATAATCACATCTTTAATCATCAGTCTATTACTTTGATGTTCCAAATAAAGTAAAAGCCTACCCAAAATACAAATATGAAATGATTTTTAAAGATTCCCTTTGATGTCCTACAACTCAGTAACAAAGCCATTGAAGATGGGCAGATGGCCAATAAGCACATGAAAAGATGCTCTTAAACATTAGTCCCCAGAGAAATGCAAATCAAAGCCACAATGAGAAACGACTTCAGACATATTAGGAAGGCTATTTTCAAAGAAACAAACAGACACATAAGGTAAAAAATATTGGCAAGGATGTGGAGACATTGGGACTCTAATTTATTGCTGTTGGGAATGTAAAATGATGCATACACCATGGGAAACAATTTGGTGATTTCTCAAAATGTTAAACATAGAATTATGATGCAGGAATTCCACTCCTGGTATATACTCCAAACAATTAAAAACAGGGACTCCAACAGTTACTTACATACCAATGCTCACAGCATTCTTAATAGCCAAAAGGTGGAAGCACACCAAATATCCAGTAGCAAAGGAATCAATAAAAAATGTGATGCATAAACACAGTGAGTATTATACTGCTGTAAGAAGGAATGAAGTTCTGATACATGCTGCAGCATGGATGAACCTTGAAAGCATAATGTTAAGCGAAAGTGTCAGACACAAAAGGGCACACATTGTACGATTCTAGCTACCTAGAATAGGCAAATTCATAGAGAGAGGAAGTAAAATAGAGATTTCCAGGGGCCTTTTTATTAAAATGAAAAAAAAAAATCCTCTGCAACTCTATGGGGACCTTAGATTATGCCTGAGTTTCCCAGGTCAGGAAGAGTGCATGCAGGTTTTGCCCTGCTTCTCTCTTCATAGTTCTTAACACCAATGTGGGCCAGTGAAATACATCCATCTAGAAAGTTCAGGAGGGATGACCTCAGAGGCAGTCATCAAAATCTACCTACAAGGTTGTTTTTGCTCACTAGAGGTAGCTAAGAGTACCATAGAAGAATAGATAGAAAATAGGTTTTGAGACAGAGATAAGATGTAGTTTGAAATCCACTTTTATTGCCTAATAGTTTGGGTGATGCTCAGCTATGTTACCTTACCTGTAAACTGGAGATAGTACCTGCCTTGAAGCCACAAAGCAAGTGGCATTTCCCTTTACAGGCAGCAGGTGCTCTGTCAATATTAGCCCCCACCCTGGTGGACTCTGTCTCTAACCTTGCAAACTTGGCCTGCCAGTATCTGCCCTAAGCCTACCCAGGGAAGCATGCATGACTCTGACTCTGGCTCAAACCCCTTCCTGAGAAGAAGAGAGATGAACTAGGAAGCCGAGAAGAGTCCTGCATTCCCTAAGTAGAGGCTGCATACAGGAGATATGCACCCATAAACTGGGAGACCCAGCACCCCTCCCCCACGGCTTCAAGACAAAAATTTATCCCTAGACATTTTATTCTCTTATGTGTTATGGCATATGGAATTTTTTCTTGATTTCCTTTTTTGTATCATTCATGCTGATGAACGACTGATATTTTTCATACTGATCTTATACTCGGCCAGTTTGCTGAAGTTCTTTATTAGTTCTGGTATCTTTCTATTAGAATCTGGGGCTTTCTACACATAGGATCCTGTCATCTGCACACAGAAATAGTTTTACTTCTTCCTTTCCAACTGGTAGGCCTTTTCTTTCTCTCTCTTGCCTAATTTCTCTGATTAGAAATTCCAGTAAAATGTTGAATATCAGTGCTGACAGTGGGCATCCTTGTCATCTCTTTATTCATAGGGAAGAGTTTTCAGGCTTTCAACACAGTTTAATATTAGCTTTTCATTTTTCATAAATATCCTTTATCATATTGAGAAAGTTCCCTTCTACTCCAATTTTTCTGATTGTTTATTTTTCATTAAAAGCTCAATAATAATGTAAGGACTTTTTTTATCAAGCACTTTCACAGAGCTTACAATGTGCTAGGCTCTGCATACATAGTTCACAAATATTAACTCACTGAATCATCACACCCTAAGACACTATTATCATCTTGTTTTACTGATGGGAAACTGAGGCACTGTGCCCTGGACAGCACAGCTAGTAATCTGCAGAGTCAGTTTCCAATCAGGCGGGTTTGTCTTGAGTCACTCTTCTTAAATAGTGAAGCCTGCTGGCTCTCTTATCCTGCAGTGACAAACATGACAAGGCTGATTGTGTCAGTGTCCATGTTCTGTGTATATGCATTTTATCCTTTGGATTATTTTATTCATATGTACCAATCTACTGAAAAGTAATTTCTGGAGCATCCCATTTTCCAGGCTTACTTGGCCTATGAGCAAAGCATCTGTTCTGCCATCTGGTGGCAGGAGCTGGGCAGGACACCTCCCACTCCCCTCCCATCTTTGGCAGGGGGACAAGAAGGGCTGGCGGATCATGGTAAAAGCAAGCAGAAATCATTCTTTTCCATTCTTATAACTCCAGGGAATATGCCAGGAACACAACCATTTTTAATGGGAGGCCAAAGTAGCACTCATTCATTCAAAAACCTTCATTGAACATATACTATGGGACACAATTTAATTCATTCCACAAGCATTTATTGAACTCCTATACTCTGTTCCTGAATTTGTGCTCAGGACCTAGAGATCCCAAGAAAGAGGAATAGAATATGTCCCCTGCCCTCTAATTTCTTACAGAATGTAGACTAGAGAGGGATTTCTAGAACAGGATGCATGCTGACAGGAACAGCCCAGAATGGGTGACTGTGGGGATAGTGATGAGCTCAAAGTATTACAGAAGTTGGGGAGAGGTGCTGGCCACTGACAGAACAGGGATATCCCAGCCATTCCAACAGAAGGGAGGCAGAAAAAATGAGTAAGTTCAATGGTGAGGACATTTGGTAGTGGGAAGGTGGAGAGCCTGTCAGACTGTCTCCACATAGGGTAAGGTAAACTTTGGAGAAGTGGGAAGGGAGGGGGAGTACCAGAAGAGGCCTGGAAGGAAAGAGGCAGCAGGAACCAGTTGTTTTGGAGAAAGGGGAATGTACATACTAGACACCACAAAGAGCTGATATGTTTAGAAAGCCATCAGCCAGCTTGGCTGAGTGCTGTGTTCCAGGAGTACTCAGGTGCTTCCATAAAAGTGAAAACTGTTGAACAGTTGGGCCTGATAAGGTTGCCTGTATTGGTGAACATTCTATGTACACCTGAAAAGAATGTGTTCTTTTCTGTTGTGGAGTGGAGTGTTCCATAATTGTCAAGAAGATCCCATTGGCTGATGGTGCTGTTCAGTTCTTCTACATCTCTGCTGATTTTCTGCCCAGTGGAGAGGATGGTTGAATTCCCCAACTATTACTGCTGATTTGTTTATTTCTCCTTTCAGTTGTGCCAGTTGTATTTCATGTATTTTGAAGCTCTTTAGTTTGGTGCATTTAGGATAGTTGTGTCTTCTTGGTGAATAGACCCCTTTGTTACTATGTAATGTTGCTCTTTGTCCCTGGTAATTTACTGTGTTCTGAAGTCTAATTTAACTGATATACATATAGCCACTCCAATTTTCTTTTTTTTTTGTTTGTTTTTTTTTTAACAACAAATTTTATTTTGAAATAAGTTCAATCTTACAGGAACAGTTGTAAAAACAGTACAAACCCCCTACATACAATTCCATCATACCCTGATCCCTCTCCCCCAATACCCTGATCCGTCACCTTCAAGATCCTGTCACACCACTGTGTCTTTCTTTCCCTCCCTTTCTCCCTCTGTCCCTCCCTCCCTAACACCCATCATCTATTGCTCTGTCTTCTGAACATATGAGAGCAAGCTGCACATATCTTTGAACAAACAATATAATTCACATATACTTTTCCCATGAACAAGAACATTATTTTATGCAATCTCATTAAACGCAGCTAAGAAGTTCAAGAAATTCAACATTGATATAAAGCTTACATTCTATATTTCCTTCTTTTTTTTCTTGTATCCCATCTGTGTTCCTTTGAGCCTCCTCTCCTCCAACCTCAGATCCCTTCCAGGATCAACCTTGGCATTTAATTTTCATCTATTTATACTGTCTTATTTTTTTTTTCAATTGTTGAAAGATATATATAGAGCCTAAATCTTCCTATTCCACCCCTCCTTAGCATTCCCTTAGTGGGATTAATCACATTTAGAATGTAGCAATGCTATCACCTTCCGACCATCCATTTCTAGAAGTTTCCCTTCACCCCAAACCAAAACCCCTACTCTCATTTCTTAACTCCCCATTGCCCCTTCCCCCACTTCTTGGAACCCCTACTCTAATTTTCATCTCTTTGGTCATATTCTTTGATACTTTCTTTGTGTTTACCATGGGGCTTAAATTTAACCTCTTAAATCTATAACAATCTTGTTTTTCTTTGAAACCAACTTAACTTCAATAGGACATGTAAACTGTGTTCCTATACTCCTCCATTCCCCCACCTTTATGTAGTTCTTGTCAAGAATTATATATTTTACATTGAGTCCAAAACCACCGATTTATCATTACAGTTTATGTATTTTAGATCCTATAGGAAGTAAATAGTGGAGTTATAAATCAACAATACAGTAGTAATGGTATTTATATTTACCATGTGATCTTTACTGGAAATCTTTATTTCTTCATCTGGTATCAGTCAATTGTTTAGTGTCCCTTCCTTTCAGCCTGCTTAGGACTGATCTACTGGTGATGAAGTTCCTCAGCTTTTGATTGTCTGGGAATGTTTTCATCTACCCCTCATTTTTATCTTTCAGGTGTTTGCGAATTCTCCAAATCTCTGATGGTTATTGACTTCTATTTGTATTCCATTGTGGTCAGAGAATGTGCTTTGAACAAATTCATTTTTTTATTTTTTATTTTATTGAGGCTTGTTTTTATGTCCCCGCATACAGTCCATTCTGGAGAAAGATCCGTGATCACTAGTGAAGAACGTGTGCCCCAGTGACCTGGGATGTAATATTTTATATATGTCTGTTAAAAGTCTCTATATCTCTCTTTGATTTCTTTGTTTTTCTGTCGGTAGGGCTCGCTTTAGTATCTGAAGTAGGGCAGGTCTTTTATTAGCAAACTCTCTCAGCATTTGTTTGTGAAAAATTTAAGCTCTCCCTCAAATTTGAAGGGGAGTTTTGCTGGATAAAGTATTCTTGGTTGGAAATTTTCCTCTCTCAGAATTTTAAATATGACATGCCGCTGTCTTCTCACCTCCATGGTGGCTGCTGAGTAGTCATTACTTAGTCTTATGTTGTTTCCTTTGTATGTGGTGAATTGCTTTTCTCTTGCTGCTTTCAGAACTTGCTCCTTCACTTCAGTATTTGACATTCTGATCAGAATATGTCTTAGAGTGGGTTTGTTTGAATTTATTCTATTTGGAGTTCACTGGGCATTTATGCTTTGTGTATTTATATTGTGTAGAAGGTTGGGGAAGTTTTCCCCAACAATTTCTTTGAATACTCTTTCTAGACCTTTACCCTTCTCTTCCCTTTCTGGGACACCAATGAGTCTTAAATTTGGACATTTTATTTTATCTATCATATCCCTGAGATCCACTTCAATTCTTTCAATTTTTTTCCCCATTCTTTTTTTGTTCTTTCATTTTCTGTTCTGTGCTCCTCGAGGAGGCTGAGTTGTTGTTCAACTTCCTCTAATCTTGTATTATGAGTATCCAGAGTCTTTTTAATTTGGCCAACAGTTTCTTTAATTTCCATAAGATCTTCTATTTTTTTATTTACTCTTGCAATATCTTCTTTATGCTCTTCTAGGGTCTTTTTTATGTCTTTTATGTTCCGTGCCATGCTCTTCTTCAAGTCTTTTATACCCCATGCCGTGCTCTCATTGCCTGTCTGTAATTCTTTGATTAATTCTGCCAGGAACTGTGTGTCTTTGGATCTTTTGATTTGAGTGTTTGGGTTCGGGTTCTCCATGTCATCTGGTTTTATAATATGCTTTAAGATTTTCTGTTGTTTTTGGCCTCTTGAAATTTGCTTTACTTGATCTTTAATTTGTTAGAATTGCAGCTTGGTGACATACACTTTCTCTAACTAACCAGCAGATGGCGTCCGTGAGTCACTTATTCCCCTCAAGTCAGTTCTCCCCAACTTTGTGGTATGTGGGGATCTGAATCTTTTGGGGTCCAATTGGTGCACTTAATTTGGGTGTGTTGTCAGTGCTGTCTGCCCTCAATGAGGGGCGTGTGGCTCAGTGGTTAGGGAGGGAGGGAAGGTTTAACAACCAAACCTCCCAGGTGTTCCCGGAGATTTAAGGCTGTTCTCTGCCACTGACACAAAAGTCCTTGGTATTGGTGTAGGTTCTCCGGGATTTCCGAGCGATTCCCCCCACCCTGCTGTGCTTTTCTAGGACCTATGTTGAGGGCGGGGAGGGCCGTGCCACATCACAAGTGAGAGCGCCGGCCTCCAGGGAAGCCCTGGGCTGCAGGGCTGTGTAGGGGCGTTCCCAGCCCACTTCAAAGATGGTTGAATGGGACGCGTTAACTTCCCCCTTTCTGCCCAGCTCCGCTCTCCCAGCTTCAGGATAATCAGCTGTGGGTGTATTCAAGGCCACTGTCCACTGCAGATATTGTGTCCTGTGAGCGGTGCTGCGGGAAAGACTCCCTGTCAGGCTGGGTTTCTCATCTGGGCTCTGTGCTGTGTGTTTGGCTGGGCAGCAGCACCCCGCCCACTGGGGAGACGGCTGCAAGGCAGCACCAAATCTCTGACTGTCTAGACTTCTTTAGGGGGTAAGACTTTTCCATTAAAAAGCATCCAAACAAACTTCTGATTATTCATTCTAGTTCCCTGGACCTTTGATACCGGAGATGGATGGACCCTTTCTCAAATTCTCAGCAGTAGCCGACATAACCGATCACTCCATCCTTGATGTAGCTTCCTTTACTCAGCATCAGTGACATTCTTCTCTCCAATTTTCTTTTGATGTATACCAGAATGGTATATCTTTTCTATCCTTTTATATTTTTTTTTCAAATTTTGATCATTTTTAATGAATATATATGAAGAAAACCTCACTTTATTACAACAGTCATATACAAATATCTATCATATAAGTTTTGAACATCAAATGTTTATCCAATATTGAAAATAAATAACAAATATTACTAGACTATTTACCTATAACACAAGAATATGTTTTAAAAATTGGTCTTTGTGGATGATTGTCCAAATGATGATCCTATTCATACACTGTATGAATGAGAACTATATTTAATATTAATGTGATAATCTAAAAAAGCTTTTATCTTGGAGATATTGGGAGGACTTACCTATTTCCCTCATTTAGCATTTGGTTCCTGTGAAATATTGTTTAAGGAGGCCCAAGTCAATTAGTAACCTTGGAAACTGGAAGACACTTTAGCAGGAGGAGTTTGCTGGGGTGCAAGGAAAGGATGGTCAAGGGACACTCTGAACACTCTTGCAGACGTACAAATTAAAGAAATTACTGAGAAAACTGTTGACCAAATACATGTTAACCATTACAGATTAAGTCCCATTTCTCTAAAATAACTTTCCAAAAACTAAAGTCTTTACATTCTTTAAGATAAAACCTTGTTGCTCACCACATTATTTATTAACATTGTGCTTTTCATTCAACAGCAAAAGTCATATATAAAAAAAACACATTGCTTTTTTAATCTAAACAAGTGAAATGATACAAAATGGATTAAAGTGTAATGCATGCCACTGGTTCATGAACTTCACTGGACAACCAAATCGAACAAAACCAAACCAAACAACCCAAAACCCCAAAGACCCAACCACCAGCAACAAACCATTGCCTTAGAAAAAGCTCAAGCAGCTAGTGCTGGTTTCTAATAGATCACTCTGTTGTTTCCTCCATCCCTTTCTAAAAATGTCAAATTCCTCCATCCCTTTCTAAAAATGCCAAATTGGGCATGAAAAATAAAGGAAGAATAGAGATGTTTAATCAAAAGTTGAACACAATAGTTCATAGTTAACAGTTTTTAAACAATATTGATCTACCCTGTTTTTTTTTCCCCTGTTTGTTAAATCCTTGCTGTAACTCTGATTTATCCTTAATTTTCACATTAGCAAATATTAAGATAATGTAAGGCAATACAAGTAGCCCTGTATAAGACCTCTCTAAAAACCTCATCACCCATCACAGGCAAGCCAGGAACGTGCAGGGATTGACCTTTATGTGTTTTGTTGATTGCTGCCCCTAGGCAGGTATTTCATTATGTAACATCTGTTTTCGTCTGTCATACCGACTGTTAAATACAAATACTTAACAGCAACATGAAGCTATCTCATCAAGCTCCCTGTTTTCAGTCTTGTTCAGAAAAAAATGTACTGTTTATACAGAAGAAGCAGATGTCTTTTGCTGGTTATATTGATTTGCTTACTTAATAACTACCTAATTAATTAACAAATACATTGAAATTTCTTAGTGAGTGATAGGCTCCTTGGAGGGCAATGGGAATATCACAAGGACTCATTGTCTCCCAAACAGGCAGGAAAGCACTGGTTACTCTGCATGGTAATTTCTCCATGGATCCTTTTCATCAAATTGCTCATAAGGACAGATCTTCGGAGGTACACTTCAGGATCACTGATAAACTTTAGTTTTTCTAAGTACATATGAAGGATGTGAGCTCGTTTTATGGCTACAGGTGCTGAGTGGTGGGTGCAAATCCCCTTCTTCCACATACTTCCTCTTAAAGTATGTGATTTTGGATGTTGTTAGAGGATTTCAAATTCCCCTGTAAGATGATCCTGCCGGTGAGGAGGGGCTCTGGGGTTTCCCTGCAGAGGGGCCTGGGTGGCCCAGTGGGACTTGGGCCTCCGTAGCTGTCAGTCTCCCATAGTATCTGGTACCGGCCATGTCAGCAGCTCCTTCTGAGACTGTGGTCTCGCAGACTCTGTTCATGGACAGAAACAGTCATCGCTGACAGCCTCATGGACCCAGCCTGTACCTGCTATACTTTATGAGCTCTGAGCCAGTCCCCATGCATCCACCAGTCTCTATTGAAGGAATATGGGCTTTAAACTGGGCCCCAGTCTCCACCTGTCTACACCACAGGTATATGGGCTCAAAGCTGGGCTACATGCTTCCATCCGTCTACACCATGGGGATACAGACTCCATGCTGGGCCCCAGCCTCTAGTCATCTACACTGCCCCATTCTCCACCTATCGGCATTGCAGAAATATGGGCTCTGAGCCTGGCCACAGACTTCACCCATCTACGTTGTGGGGATAAGGCCTCTGAGAAGGGACTCAGCTACCACCTGTCTACACTGCAGGTATATGGGCTTCAAGCCACACCCCACCTCTATCCGTCTACACTGTGGGGATATGGAATCCCAGCCCAGCCCCAGCTTCCACCTGTCTAACACACAGTTATCTGGGCTCCAACCTGGATCCAGCCTCCACCCATCTACACTATGGGGATATGTGCTCCAAGCCAGGACACAATCTCCACCTGCCTACACCACAGGTATATGGGCTGCAACCTGGGTCCTATGTCTCCATCTGTCTACACTGTGGGAATATGGGCTCTGATCTGGGTTCCATTCTCCACTTTTCAACCCCACAGGTATATGGGCTTGAAGCTGGGTCCCACGCCTCAACCCATCTACACTGTGGGGAAATGGACTCCTAAGATGGGACCCAGACTCCACCCATCTACATTACAGGATTATGAAGTCAAAACTGACGTCATCCTCCACCTATCTTCTCCACAGGTATATGGGGTCTAAGCTGGGCCTTACACTTCCATCTGTCTACACTGTGGGAACATGGGCTCTCATCCAGGCCTCAGCCTCAACCTGTCTACACCAGATGTATATGGGCTTGAATCTGGTTCCAACCGCAAAGCTGGGCCCCAGACTTCACCTCTCCACACTAAATGTGTATGGTCTGCAAGGTGAGCCCCAAACCTCCAACTAACTACACTCTGGGAATACAGAACCAGAGCTGGGCCACAGGTTCCACCTGTCTACACCACAGTTATATGGTATCTGAGCCAGGCCCCAGCCTCCACCCATCTACATGGTGGAAATGGGCTTTGAGTCGGGCCCAGCTTCCACCTCACTTCCCCAGAGGGATATGGGCTCCACTCCAAGCCCTAGCCTCCACTCATCTACATTGTGGTGATATTTGCTCTGAGCCATGTCTCAGCCTACACCCATCTACACTGTGGGGATATGTGCTCCAACCTGGGACACAGTCTCCACCAGTCCACACCACAGGTATATGGGCTCCAATCTTGCCCCATGCCTCCACCTGTCTAAACCACAGTTGTTTGGGTCCAAGACAGGCCCAAGCTCCACCTGTGGACACCATAAGTATATGGGCTCCAAGCCAGGCCCCAGCCTCCACCCTCTACATTGTGGTAATAGGGGCACCAAGCAGGTTCCCAACCTCCACCTGTCTACCCCAGAGGCATATAGGCTCCAAGCTGGACCCCAGCCTCCACCTGTTTAGACCACAGACATATAGTCTCCAAGCCAGTCCACCACCTCTGCCTATGTACATGTTTGGAATATGGGATCAGAGTCAGAACCTAGCCTCCACCTGTCTACTCCAGAGGTATATGGGCTTCAATCTGGGTCCTAGCATCTAGCTTTGTACACAACATTTGTATGGGTACCAAGCTGGACCACAGCTTACACCTGTCTAAACTGTCTGGATATTGGCTCCAAGCCAGGCCCCAACCACCACCCATCTACACTACAGATAAATGGGCTCTAACCTTGTCCCAGCCTCCACCTGTCTCCACATAGGTATATGGGCTACAAGATGGGCCCCAAGCCTCACCTCTCTACACCACAGTTATATGGGGTCCAAGCTAGGCCCCATGCATCCATCCATCTACACTGTGGGGACATGGGCTTTGAGCCAGACCCATGTGTCCACCTGTCTAATACAAAGACATATGGGCTCTTAAGTAGGACCCCATCCTCTATCTGTTTAGAGCAGAGGTATAGGGGCTCCAAGCCAGTCCACAGCAACCTCCTGTCTACATTGTAGGAATAAGTGCTCTGAGCCGGATCCCAGCCTCTACCTGTCCATACCACAGTCATAAGGGCTCCAAGTTGGGACCCAGACTCCAACAGTCTACACCACAGATATATGGGCTCTGAGCCTGGCCCCAGCCTCCACACGTCTATACTGGGAATATGGTCTCTCAGCTGGGCCCCAGCCTCCACTTTTCCACTCCAGAAATACATGCCTTCAAGTTGGGTACCAGACTTCACCCATCTGCACTGTGGGAATATGTGTTCTGAGCCGGGAACCAGTCTCCAGCCATCTACCCCAGACATATAGGGGCTCCAAGATGGGATGTCATATCCACCAATCTACACTGTGGGATATGGGCTTTGAGCTGAGCCCCAGCTCCCACCCTCTTACACTGTGGGAATATGGTTTCTGAGCTGGACCTAAGCCTCCAACTGTCTACACTGTGAGGACATGTGCTCTGAGCTGGGCCCAAACATCCACCTGTCTACGCCACCCATATATGGGCTCTGAGCCAGAACCAACCTTCACCTGTCTACACTACAGTTGTATGGAATCAAAGCTGGGCCACAGCATCCCCTGTTTAGAACACCAGTATATGGGCTTGACAACTGACTTCATCCTATACTGGTCTACACTGTGGCAACATGGGCTCTGAGCTAGGCCCAAGCCTCCACCTGTCCACACTTTGAGGATATGTGCTCTGAGCTGGGCCCAAACATCCACACATCTACCCCACAGGTATATGGGTTCTGAGACAGGCCCAACCTCCACCTGTCTACACCACAGGGATATGGGGTCAAAGCTGGGCCACAGCATCCCCTGTCTAGACCACAGGTATATTGGCTCAATGATTGGCACATCCTACACCAGTCTACACCATGGCGATATGGGCTCCAAGCTGGTCCCTAGCCTCCAACAATCTATCACACAGTTATATGGGAAATGAACCAGACCCCACTTCCAAAGTCATCTGTGTTGTGGGAATATGGACTGAGACCTGGCTCCAAGACTGGGTCCAGCCTCCACCTGTTTATAGTGTTGGGATATGGGCTCTGAGAGGGGACCCAGCCTCCACCCAGCTACACTGTGGGGATATGGGCTCCAAGTTGGGCCCCACTCTCCACCTGTCTACCCCTCATGTATATGGGTCCCTAGCTGGGCCCCATGTCTCCACCCGACTACAATGTGTGGATATGGGATCTGACCTGGGCCCAGCCTGTGCTTGTTTACACGGTGAAAGTATGGGCTCTGAACTGGCCCCAGCCTCCAGCCATTTACCACACAGATATATGGGCTCCAAGCTGGGCCACACACATCCACTTGTCTACACCACAGTTATACGTGCTCTTAGCCATCCATGCTCCCGGCTTCAAATGTCTACACCACACATATGGGCTCCTGCCTTGCCCCAGCCTCCACCTGTAAACTTTACAGGTATATGGGTTCCAAGCTGAGCCCTAGCCTCCAGCTGTCTACATTGCAGGAATAGGGGTTACTTACCAGACTCCAGCTTCCACCTGTCTACACCACAGGTATATTGGCTGTGAGCTGGGCCTTAGCCTATACCCATCTATACTTTGGGGTATGGGCTCTGAGTCAGGCCCCAGCCTCCACCCATCTACCACACATGTGTATGGGCTCCAATTTGGGCCCAGTCTACACCTGTCTACATTGTGGGGCTATGGCTCCAAGCCAGGCCCTAGCCACAACCCACCTTCCCCACAGTTACATGGGCTCCAACCTGGGCCAGCCTATACTTGTGTAAAGTGTGGGGATATGGGCTCTGAGCTGAGTCCCAGCCTCCACCCACAAACACTGTGGGTATCTGGGCTCCAAGCTGGGCCCTTCTACACTGTGGATATATGGGCTCTGAGCAGGGCCCCAGCCTTCACCTGTCCATACCACATTTTTTGGCTCCAATCTGGGCCCCAGCCTCCATCTGTCTATATCACAGTTATATGGGCTAAAAGCTGGGCCCCAGCCTACACCCAGCTACATCATCTGGACCTGACACTGTGGGATTGAGAACATCATCTTGGCCAAAAGGGGGATGCGAAATGAAACAGAACAAAGTTTCAGTGGCTGAGAAATTCCAAATGGAGCCAAGAGGTCACTCTGGTGGGAATTCTTATGCACTATTGTAGATAACACTTTTTAGGTTTTAATGCATTGGAATAGCTACCAGTAAATACCTGAAACTATCAAACTGCCACCCAGTAGCCTTGACTCTTGAAGATGATTGTATAGCAATGTAGCTTACAAGGGGTGACAGTGTGATTGTAAAAGCCTTGTGGCTTGCACTCCCTTTATCCTGTGTTTGGATGGATGTGTAGAAAAATGGGGACAAAAACTAAACAAAAAATAGGGTGGGAGGGGGGATGATTTCTGTGTTCTTTTTTACTTTTATTTTTTTCTTTAAAGTTGATACGGTTGTGAAAAACAAGGAAAGTCTGAGAACGTGTCACAGACGAGAGTAAACTAAGGGATAAGATGACTAAATGTCTTTTGGTATCCTGGATAGAATTCTGGAACAGACAAAGGACATTAATGGAAAAACCAGTGAAATTCAAATAAAGACTAGAGTTTATTTAATAGTATTATACCAACACTGCAGTTCTTTTTAGACCTAAGGAGGTCATTTCACATTTATACATTTTAGACATTGCAAATATCTTTCAATCTATGATCTCTTAATTTTGACTATGAACAAAAATCTTCAAGTGCCAAGTACCAATGATATTTAGATTGTGTGATCTGACCATAAAACAACAAAACTATTAATTGATATTGCAATAGCTTTAAAAAAACCCACAAATTTGGAAAATAAATAACATTACCACGTAACCCTTGCAATAAAAGAAAATCACTATGGAAATTAGGAATACATAGAATATAAGGATAATGAATATATTACAGTCAAAAGTTGTGAGACAAAGGTAAATTGGTACTTAAAGGGAAATTCATGGGGAAGGTTATAAACAATGAGGTATGCATGCATGCCAAAAAAGTTGTAAAGAGTAGCAACAGAAGTCAAGAAGGAAGAAAATAATAAAGAATGGGCAAAAAATAAATGAAATAGAGAAGACAGCTTTACAGAAGATTAAAACCAAAAGTTGGTTCTTTCACAAAATTATTAAGATGAACAAACTTCTGGCAGAACTGCTTAATAAATTAAAGAAGAAAAAATACAAATAAACCATGACCTGCAAACTTTTTCTATAAACAGCCAGGTAGCAAACATTTTAGTCTGAGAGCAGTGAACAAAGTCGCTGTTGCAATTAATCAACTCTGATGTAGCAGGAAGGCAGCCACAGACAATACCAAAAAGAATGGACATGTCCCTGTCCCAGTAAAAGTGTTATGTATAGTAACAAATTTGGATTTCATTTAATTTTCATACAAGATAATATTTTCTCCCCCCCCCCCCCCCACCTACCACCACTTAAAATTGTAAACGCCCTTCCTAACTAGCTGCAAGGGGTACAAAACCAGGCAGTGGGCTGGACTGGATTCACCTGCAGACCATCAAGGAAGGGGCCTCAAGGCCCAGTTGTATCAAGTTCCATAACCATGGTGCATGCACTAGTGCTTTTATGCAAAAGGCGACACACCTGAGGGTTACGAGAGCTGGACACTAAAAGGGGAAATACATTCCCTGAGGGACTGAACCTCGACACCCCTCTCTGGGTTCCCAGCAACCGACGGGGACTGCGGCAGCACTGCTTCGCCACCAGGAGTTCCCCAGTGCGCGCATGCGCGCCCCCCCCCACCACCACGCGGGGCATGGCGGCCAATCAGAGGTCGCAGCGGGCGTGCATGCAGAGGCGCGGGGCCCTGAGGAGGCGGCATTGCCGAGGGCTTCACCTGGGTACTGCGTAGCTCTGGTTTGCTTTCAGGAGCTCCAGGACCACGGTGGACCGCGGTGGACCGCGGTGGACCGGTAAGGATGCAAGCGTGGGGTGTGCGGCCCCTAGAATTGCCGGGAGCGTTGTCTTCAGGGAGGGATTCCGTGGATGAAGCGAGTCTTGATATCGCTCACGGTCCTGCGCTGCGCGAGGGATCTGTTCCCCAGGAGGTGCTCTGAAGGGACTGCCTGGTGACCCTAGTGGCTGCCTTTCGCCTTTCCTCCCGTCCCTCATTCTAATGCCTTCCTGTCAGGAGACCCCTCTACCGCCCTGAGGGCCTGGATTCCCCTTTCTGCACCCATCCCTCCCCCACCCCCGCGGTTTCTCCCCAGCAGTCCCCAACCTGCTCTCCTGGGGAAGGGGCCTGGCTAGGCTGTTACTGTCCCTCCCTTCCCGTCCCTCTCGTGGTCTCTTGAGGTGCGTAATGCTTTTAGAATCTTAAGCCGGTTTTGTAACCGCACCCCGCCTCCACTACGTGCCCTGTCAGCTCAGACCCTTTAATGCCTTTTTTTAAAATTTAATTTTGTTTTTTTCTTTCTTTACATTTTCAACTTCTTCTTACACTTTTAAAACACAAACAGATAATTAAAATTTTCAGTCAGGTTGAACATGTGTGTACTACCTCACATGTTTAAGAAGTTACACCGTTAATGTATTCAGATTTATCATCTCCATATTTTTGTTTCTTAAAACATTATTCCTTTTAAAATAATATGCCAAATAAAGAATCTTGAAGTAATGCATCGTGTTTCACTGAGTCAATATAAACTTATTAGAATATTAGAATTTTCCTTTACCTTAAAAAGTAAAAACTTGTAGACAATGTTTTACTGATAGTAAACAAAAAAAAAAAAATTACTAGTGTTGAAAAATAGGTGCAATTTTACTTTTTTATTGAGTGACTATTATTTTACATGCAGTGCATATTAAAGGTAAATCTCTATGAAGGTGTCTACTATGTAATGACAACCTATGCATCACGAATGATGAAAACAGTCTACAAGATTGTAATGTGTTCATAATTTATCCAGATTTTTTTTCCATAAATATTTGGATTACATGAATTAGCTGATTTTCTCACAAAACAGTAAGTTTTAGCTTTCCTATGGTCTTTGCTGGTAACAGCAGAAGCCTGATAATTAAATTTAGAAGAAAAACATAATAATGGAACCCCTGTATAGCATGGCTAAATTTTTCAAGAAACAAGTTCATCAAAGAAAAAAAAAGTAACAAACCCCTATTAGGTATCTAGGGAAAAACCAAAAACCAACAATCAAGGTACATAACCAATGTTTATCAAATAAAAATCACTAACATCCTATTATTACCAGAGTAACTGCCAATATGTGAACTGTAGATTAGACTTAAATACGTAAACTATCAATAACATATACAAACAGTAATTTGTGATCACATTTGAATACTATGAATAGTTTGGTGTACCTGTCATACACTAATTTTTTTTAAAGTAAATGTTCTCTCCTAATGTATAAACAATTGTTAAAAGTATAAGCTACTTCCCAATAGGAATCTAGTCTTTCAGTCTATTGTTCAGTAAATGCTTCAGCAAATATAACAGTGTCTATTAACCCAACCTAAAAGACAAGGGCTGGATAAGGCAAAAGAAAAGCAAAAAATGAAAAAACTTTTGAAAGAATTATTCAGATTAGACAGGTGAATACCAGCTAAGACTTCCCTCTGTGCTTTCAACATACACTTTATAGACTGTGCACTGCTAGATGGAAGGGTTGGTCCAAGGCCATTCTCTAAACCTCTGTAATACCTGTAATAGTATATATCCAGTTGACTAACAAATACTTGCTGAAAGAATAGGTCTGACAGTGCAATGCAACCCCCCACTCCATATATATATTCTCTCACATACTCACATGTAATTATTTTGGGGAGGCTGGGGATAAGATTTTATTTAACATGCTATGAAATACTAGCTAATTAAAAAAATTATGGGCTGAAGTTCTCTTGGGTAATGGTTCAAGTCTTTACAACCAACGTCTAACGTTAAGGAGAAACTTAACAGCATGGGGTAAGGTGCCTTTGTTGACATGCCTTATAAGCAAAATGTTAGTTAAATGCTATTAGTGTTACGCTTTCAGTTTAATGGAACAACAAATAATAAATCTCACATTAATTTTTGGATGAAGTAATTGTCACAATCCTAATCAAAGGATGTCCTATATTTACCAGAGCACAATTCCAATGCAAAAGAAATTAAGCTTTACTGTTACAAATTACGAATGGTTCAGATACAATATAAAAATATTCAGCACTAATTTTAAAATGTTATTTTAAAGTTCTGATTCCTGAATGCTAGTTCTTTTTCACTTAATATACTCTACCAAAGGAAAGCTGATGTGTTTGGTTTCTCATATTACAGTAATGAAAATATATGCCTGAATCTTTTAATTGGTTATTAATAAAATCACTAAACAGTCATTAATAAGTGCCAGTGCTATATGCAGCTTACTAGGTGCTGATTCAAAAATCATACTAATAGGACAAGGATGAAATGTAACTATTCCCACACCTAAAAAAATGGTCCAGGAGGCCAGATCAATGATCAAAACCAAGGATTTTGCAAATTTGGCTTAGAGAATAGAACTTAATGGATAATTCTATTACACTGACTTGTATTATTTCCAGCAAAGCATTGGTTGGATCAAAACCTTACATTTTAATTTCAAATTACAAAAATCCAGATTAATCCAGAAAACAAAAAACACATGCAACTGAGGTAGATTTTTCATCTTAAGGATACATTGCTTCATGGATCTGCCCCTGATATTTAATTTTCTATGTTTTAAACTACTTGAGCAAGTGTGACAGTACTAATCTATATATTTAGTAAATTCACTTAGGTTACTTAGAACTACATCCTAAAAAAAACCATCTCTGTAGTACAATAAAATTACTAACAATTTCTAGGAAAATGAAGTAAAGATTACTTCAGTAACTTTCAAATTAATGCCTATCAGAAATCAGGGAGGGAAAGTCTTGTTCATTTTAAAGATAATTTAAAATGATCTCATGAACACATTAAAACTTTGGATATGTTTTATTATGCCACAAATTCCCAAGAGATAGAAGAGATATTTTTGAGTAGCACTAATAATTTCACAAATTCTAATACTAGATTTACAATAACCAATTTTTCTAAAGTAATGAATATGTATTTAAGTTAACCTCTCAAAATTTCAAAACTTTTCACAGATTGTTAATGGGGAATGATAGATTTCTATTTCATTTTTCAATAGTCAATGTAAATTTTTTTTATTTACCATTTTTTGCTAGTGGAATGTAATATATATACATAAAAGTGGTAACTTCCCAGGTGCAGTTTAACAAGTAGTTAGCAATTTCAAAGAATATTATAGGTTACAGTTCCACAGTTTAGTTATTTTCTTATTATGAAATATATATACAAAAAGGTGATATCTTTCAAAGTATGATTTAACTAGTAGATATATAGGATATTTCCAAAGTGCATGGCTGAGCCAGAGCATGAGCTAGTTTGAAGTGGAGTTGAAAGCCAGGCTTCCAAGCACATGGAAAAATGCTCAACATCCATAGTCATCAGGGAATTGCAAATCCAAATATTGTGCTCTATATCCCTTACTGCAAAAAAAAAAAAAAAAAAGTGAAAACAAAAACAAGCCACAGTGAAATACCACTTCACATCTCCTAGAATGGCTATTATAAAAATAAATGAAAATAAGTGTTGGAACTGTTTTGCATTGCTTTGCTGGTGGGAATGTAAAATGGTGCAGTTGCATGAACACCAGTTTGGCAGTTACACAAAAAGCTAAACAGAGAATTACCATATATCATATACTCCCCCAAATTGAAAACGGGAACTGAAACCTTAAACAGATATGTGTATGCCAATATTCATGGCAGTGTTATTCACAATAGCCAAAAGGTGGAAAAAACACAGGTGTTTTCCACAGGTGGAAAAAACACATGGAGTCTGTGGACAAAATGGAGTCCAAACATGCAATGGAGTGTTCTTCAGCCATAAAAATGAGTGAAGTTCTGATCTGTGCTGCAATGTGGATGAGCCTTGAAAGTACGGTGCTGAGTGAGGTAAGCTGAACACAAAAGGACAAATTTTGTATGCTTCCACTGTGCCGGTTTGTATGTATTATGTCCCCCAGAAAAATCCATACTCTTTGATGAAGTCTTGTGTGGGCAGACATATTAGTATTGATTAGATTGTAACTCTTTGAGTGTTTCCATGGAGATGCAACCCACACAACTGTAGGTGATAACTCTGATAAGGTAATTTCCATGGAGGTGTGGCCCCATCCATTCAGCTTGGGCCTTGTTTACTTCACCGGAGCCCTTTAAAAGCTCAGACAGAAGAAGCAAGCTTGCTACAGCCAAGGGGGACACTTTGAAGAACACACAGGAGCTGAGAGAGGAGCTACAGCTGAGAGATACATTTTGAAGATGGCCGTTGGAAGCTGACACTGACATTTTGGAGAATGTCATTTTGAAACACAACCTGGGAACAAGCGGATGCCAGCCACATGCCTTCCCAGCTAGCAGAGGTTTTCTGGACATCATTGGCCATCCTCCAGGGAAGGTACCAGATTGTTGATGTGCTACCTTGGGCACTTTATGGCCTTAAGTCTGTAACTGTGTAACCAAATAAAACCCCCTTTATTAAAAAAAGCCAATCCATTTCTGGTGGTTTGCATTCCGGCAGCATTAGCAAACCGGAACATCCACTTATATAAATATCTAGAATATGCAAAATCATAGAGTGAGAAAGCGGATTCAAGGTTTCCGAGGGCTGTGGGTGAGGAGGGAATGGGGAGTTCTTGCTTAATTGGTGCAGAGTTTCTGTTTGGGGGATGAACAAGTTTTGGAAATAGATGGTGGTGGTGATTTTGCAACATTGGGAATGTAATCAGTACCACTGAACTGTTTGCTTAAAAATGGCTGAGTTGCAAGATGGAATTAACAAAGGATTGTGACTACTGAATCTCTATATAATTTTCTTTTTCTTAGTTGCTAGGGTATTACAATAGCTAGAAAGAAAGAAATGAAATGGTGGAACTGTAACCCATAGCATTCTTTAAAATTTGTTCTATAGCTGCTTGTTAAATTGTAATAAGAAAGGTATCACCTTTTCGTATATATGTTGTATTTCATGATAAGGAAATAACTGAAATGATGGTTCTGTACTCGTAACATTTTTGGAAATTTCCTATATAATTACTTGTTAAATTGTACTTTGAAAGATACTGTCTTCTTGCATATATTTTATATTCATAATAAGGAAATCACAGAAACTGGAACTGTAACTCATAATATTCTTTGAAATTTGATCTCTACTACTGTTAAATTGCTCTTGGAAAGTTATCACTTCTATGTATATATGTTGTAGTCTACAATAAAAATTAAGACCTAAAAAATGGCTAAGATGACACATGTTATGTTATGTATGTGATGACAATAAAACAAAAGTAAAAACAAAATCCCGGGTACCCTGAAGTTCTGTGTGGTAGTGCCTCTTGTTTGCACCATCACATCACCTGCAGGCAGCTGCCCTGGCTGTCATGATGGAGCTGCCCTTATGGTGCCTGATGTTGGAGGGTGTGTGTCCATGGGGCCAATGCCATTGATCAGTCAGGACAAGAAGTCAGGACTTCTGTCAGCCTTGCCAGTTGCAATTCTGGCCTTGGGATCTCAGAGCCAGAAGGTCCTCATCATTAAGAAATTAATAAGCTAGGAACCATAGATACTGTCCTTGAAAACTGAACTTGACAGCAAAATGGCCTGCCCCATAACACAAGATGGAGACATCATCCATGGGGGCATGGATGGAGAATCGTACCCTCTTGGCCTTGGGATCTGGGGCTGCCTGCTCACAGATATTAAGGGTGCACCTGTCTCTGCACCTTCCTTCTCTCAGGATTCTGCTCCCTTTCTGGGAAAATATGCAAACCATATCTTTCAGCTTAAAAGGTGTGTCCTGGGCTCTCCATCTTCTTTGGATTTGTGCTTGCTCTTTCTGTCCTAGGAAAGCTTAAAAAGCTGCAGATCATCCAGAATGCTTTACTAGGAAAAAAAATCAAATGACTCATTTATTTGCCTGTTATATTTCAGATTTCTGCTGCTGAAGTAATTCATATCTTGCTTTTTCCTTAGTGAGGAAAAACCACCCTTCAGTGAATTCACAGGCCTCAAGGATGGAAGGAAGCTGCTGGATCTCCTAGAAGGCCTTATGGGATCCCTGCTGGTGAGGGCAGTATCCTGTGGGCTGACAGGTGCTCTGTGTCCTCGCTGATATTAAAGACCTTGAGGATACTTGTCTGTTTGCTGGGGCTGCTCTAACAAAGTCCCCCAAACTGGGAGACTTGAAATAACAGAAATGTATCGTCTCAACATTCAGGAGGCCAGAGGTCCAAAACAGGGTTGTTGGCAGGGCTGAGACCCCTTTTCAAGGGGAAAAGCCCTTCCACACCTATGCCCTGGCTTCTGGTGGTATCCCTTGGTTTGTGGTAAACTCTCTCTTCCTTCACAGTATGGCCAACATCTCCTTGTGTCTGACTCTCCATCTGTGCCCAAATCTCCTCTCCTTATAATGGCTCCAGGCCCATTGGATCAGGGCCTACTCCACTTCACTTTGGCCTCATTTTAACTATCATCCTCAGAGATTCTATTTACAAATAATTTCACTCCCATGGGGATGTTTTTGGGGGGACACAATTTGATCCATAATAAAACTTTATGAAACAAGTTAATTCTTTGATAGATCAATATTTATCCTTTTTTCAGGGCTCTATTTTTGTCAAAGGTAAAATTTCCTTAACTATTTATTGCTCTAAGGCAGCCCACATTGAGGATTACACAGAAGAATGGGTGTATAAAACAGGCATTACCAGTAAAGCATGCACGCACATTTAGGTGTTCTTTTACAAATATTGAAAAATCATTGTTTAAAACTCAGGCATTTATTTTTATTCAGGTTTTATTATTCTGTGTTATGTGTAAGGTGCCCTGTGCTCAGGCAGAAATAAATGCCTGTGCTAATGCAGAGGAAGCATTTTATGGGTACACAAGTCAGCACTAGAGGGAAAATGAATATAAAAGGCAGAGAGAGATCCACTCCCGAAGATAAATTCCTTTCTTGACAAAGCATGGGTGTTGTATTAGTTAGGGTTCTCCTTGGAAACAGAATCAATGAGAGATGTCTCTTATTATCAAATTGTAAAAGTGACTCACGCAACTGCGGGAGCGCACGAGTCCAAATTCTGCAGAGCCGTCAACAAGCTGTCAACTCCAAGGAAGACGTCCGACGAACTCCTCGGGAAACGAACCGACAACTTTGACGAACTCCTCAGGAAACGAACCGGCAACTTTGAAGAACTCCTCAGGAAATGAACCGACAACTTTGACGAACTCCTCAGGAAACGAACTGGCAACTTCGACGAGCTCCCCAGGAAAAGCTTCACTGAGCAGCTGAAGAAGAAGTGAAGGTTCTCTAACCGTCCGGCTTATAAGCCTCCAACTGATCACCCGGACCAAATCCAGCCAATTGCATTCTCTCACTGTGGAAGCACACCCCTTGATGAGTCATCAGTCAGCTGCAGTCAATTGACTGATGATCCGACAAACCAACCAGCCTCAAATAGCCTCACAGGAATAGTCAGGCCAGTGCCCGCTTGACCAGACAGCTAGGCCACCTAGCCAAGTTGACACATGAACCCAACCATCACAGGTGTTTACACCATCCTTTCTGCCTTCCAGGTGGTGGGTAGACACCTGCTGGGAAGGCTGCTCTCGCCTGGGTCAGAGTCACCTTCAGGTGGTGCAGAAAACAAGAGCCCAGGTGGGAATTCCTGCCTTTCCTGCCTAGCCCCTTGGGATCCTGCTCTGCTCAAGCCCATGCAGGATGACTGTGTATCTGGGTCTCTGCATCCAGAGCTCCTTAGACCCAAGAAGCTTTGCGCCTCCAGCGTGTGTCCCCAAACTTGTCTGCATATTGGAGTCACCAGGGAGGTCTTTGAAAATCCCCAAAGCCCAGCCTACAGCCCAGACCCATTAAGTTCCTGTCTTTGGGGCTGGGGTAGGATATAAGTATCAGTACTTTTTGAAGCTCCCTGGGAGATTCCAGTGTGGGGGCAAATCAGGGAACCATGACGACCTCAGATGGTGCTGGTCAGGGAATTTGTATCCTGTGGACACTGCCCTCCATGGAGGCCTGGGAAAGCAGCTGGAGCTCAGGCATCCAACACCATATTGATCAGGCATGGGAAGGGATAATCTGCCTCATTTGTTTTGTGCTTTATTTTCCAGCCCAAGGAGCATGGTTTCACAAAGGTCCATGCTTTAAATAATTTCAGCTGAGTGCTCCGGGTCTCACATGGGAACAGTGTAAATTTGCAATGTGAGCTCTGTTTTTTTTTTTTTTTTTTTTTTTTTTTTTCTTTTTTGACATTGGTGTTCTTATTGATACAAGATATACACAAGGTGCAGTAAATTCTGACAAACAATAATACTTGTATTTAAGAGTTGACGTTTAAGGAACAAATTGTGAAAAATGCTGGTGCAAAAGAGAGAGAGTCTTTACATACAAAAAGCCTTAAGCAAAATTGAAAAATTATTTGAAAGAGGTGCCAAAATATTTACCAAGTTCTGAACAGAATGCTTTACTGCTAGGTTTAGTTTAGAAGGAGGTGGGACAAAAGTAGTAGGCCCAAGTAAGGGAAAATAAGAAATGTGAGCAGTGTATATAGGCAACTGAAAAGAACTGAGGTAAGAATGAATTGAACTAAGTCTTGGTGTATCCTATTTTAATTTTTCTTGATTCAACATAACTTCTCTGACCACAATATACACTTGCTACAACAACACAAAATATGCCCTTGGGAGATCATATAGGCCTTTCCCCTGACTTCAGGCATGTCGCATATATGATTCCTCTATTACTTCTTTTTGATGGATGAGAGCCCCTGGACTCAGTCCACTTTGCAGTTTCTACATCATTAATTCCTGCTAGAGAAGTATGATATCATTCTCCCCTCCTTTCTGTACAAATTTTGCATCATGTATCAGGATCTTAAGCCATGGATTGGACACTAGAACTTCTACGGAAAGTATTGAACTTGTCTGTGAGTGAAAGAATAAGCATGTGCTTTTTGGGATTGCTTTATTGATCTGTTATAGAAAAATATGTCCTTGAGATTTAGCTTAGTTCTGAAAATAGAATTTATTTTATAGTTCACTTATATTGTTGGTCACAGGTGCCAAAATGAAAACCCAGGCTTCTGTACAGAAATTGTCTTAAAAGCGACTTTTTCGTATTAGTAGGTAGATTTAGTGAATGTCAGGCACAGATATTGTAGACAGAAACCTCAAACTGATGCTGGCATTACTTAGGAGCATCATTTTGCATTGGTAAGTGGGAAAAGTTTTAATCACTTTTTAATAAAATTGAAAATTTATCATTTCTACAGGAATGTCTGACAAGCTGCTCTATTTTCCTGGCATAGGAAAAAAAAACATCAATTTTAAATATTTAATTTTAAAAATTGACATAATTTCAGACTTGTAGAAAAGTTGCAAGAATAGTTCAGAGAATTCCCAGATTCCTTCCACTCAGATTCCCCAAATGTTAACAGTTTTCCCTTTTTCTGCATTCTTGTTACCTCTTTCTCTTTTCATTTAAGTACTTCACTGTGTATTTTCTAGAAGTAAGGAATTCTCAAAAGAAGGAATTATCTTATATAACCACAATACAATATTAATATAATAATACAATAATATATATAATATAATATAATATAGACAATACATTTATTAATATAATATATTAATATGGAATAGAAATGTTATATAATGCCAATATTTATCATTATATAAAATAATTATCATTGTATTATTTAATAATAGCATATGTTTATCAAAATCAGGTGAATTGCATGAAAGAATACAATTGTATAATCTAAGGTCTTGCTGAGATATTTTTCAGTTGCCCCAGTGATATCCTTACAGCAAAACAAAGTCCAAGATCCTTCATTATGTGCATTTGTCATGCCTCTTCAGTGTTCTTTATTCTGGAACAGTCTCTGAGGCTGTATAACGATGTTGATACTTCTGGAGAGCCCTGGCTGTGGATTTTGTAAAATTTCTCTCAGTATGTTTGGCTGACATTTGCTCATGATTAGATAGATTCAGGGCATTCGTTTTGGCAGGGCTGCCCCAGAAGTGATGCCGGGTCCTCCCCTGGCTGGAGAGTCAGGAGGCACAGGACATCCCTTAGCTGAGCCGGCTGCGAGAAGTGGACCCTTTCCTTAAGGCAGTGTCACCAGGTTAAGGAGTGCCAGGTTAAGTTTTGCCACTCCAAAGCAACTACCCTTTGTTACTAAAAACTCTCTTGGGGGAGATACTTTGAAACTGTGTAAATATTCAGGTCATTTTGAAACTTTCATCAATTAGTTTTAGCATCCATTGATAATTGTGACCTTGATCAATTATTATTTCTATGGTTGGCAAATTGTGATTTTTTAATTTGTCTTTCACTAGTGATTTTCTGTTTCATCATTCCTTCTATGTCAGCTTTCTACTTTAAAGGAAGAGCTTTCCCTGGTCTCCCGTTTATGTATGTATCTTATTTATCCAGCCATTCATTCATTTATAAGTACATCAGTGTAGATTCATAGATTTTTACTTATTCAGTAGGTTATAATCTTTTAGTAAGATTATTTATTTTGATGTTCGAATTGCCCCAGATTTGTCCAGTGGGAGCCTCTTGCAGTTGGCTCCTGTGTCCTACTGATATGTCTCCCTTACTCTTTGAGCATTTCCTTAAAGCATACATATTGCTTTTGAAATGTAATAAAAGAGTATGTTAGTTCTAGGTTTACACTGTTATTGCCACCAGGAAATGTACATTAATCTTTGATTTTGATGTCTGTCTTTCCTTCCTTCCTCATTTTTGTAGAAAATAAAAATTGATTTCTCTTCCTATTAAAAGATCTTTCTAAATGTATTAGTATTATAATACTACTTTTTTGTTACTTGTAAAGTAATATACATTGCAATCAAGCATGATGAAAATATTATTTAAAATGTAGTATTATTTATGAAGATGGGGTAAAATTTACTTCTAAATCCTAGTACCCACAAAAAAATCATGTTTAAAAATTTACTTATCTTTCAAGATTTTAAAGGAAAAATTTGGAGTGAAAAGAATGCCAGTTCCATGACTCATAATGGTTCATTAATGCAGTATCCTTAATTCAAGGGCTGAAGTCAGATATTTTTATGAAGTTAACGGGTTAGTGGACATGTTTTCTCCCAAACAGGTCAAGGATATCATGAAGGATGTCATATCTGACCAGCAGCAGACCAAGAGCAAGAAGATCCTGCTAAGCTGGGTGGGCCAGTCCACATGGCCCTACAGCCAGATCAGTGTGCTCAACTTTACCACCAGCTGGGCAGATGGACTGGCCTTCAACACCCAGCTCTATCACAAGTGCATTGCTGTGCTCTGCTTGGAAGGGGGCGTGGTGTTGCTCCCTGTTCTCCCCACCACCCCTTCCCACCCTCATGGCCCCACCCTTAAGCCTCTTCCCCAGCACTGCCTTCCCTACACACATCTCCCAACAAGGTTAAGGAGAGGAATTCAGAGGCACACTACCCAGTGAGCCTTTGTCCCATCGGACAGAAATGTCAAGGGTGGTGTCCGTGGCCTACCCAACTCCCATTCCCTTGCACAGTTGGCACAGTTGGACCCCATTCATTCAGCATTAGCTGGTGATATTTACAGAGAGTTATGTTAGCATATATTCTCATACCAAAGAGTAAAAAAGTATAAGTTCAATGCAATTCCAACTAAAAATAGCCATATAATTTTTCATGAAACTTGTAAACAGATTAGATAATTGTATATAAGATGAAAGATCAATAGTAAGTAGTCAGTACACACCTGAAGGAAAAGAATCGGGCTGAGGGGCTGCCAAACAGAAACCAGACCAACAATGAAGCTATAGTGATGTGTGCAACGAACGTATGTAGTCCTATAAATGCAGCAATATAAAAATAGGCTGAACCACATGAAATTGCCAATATGTGACTGTTTTTTGACCTATAAAAAATGACAGTTTTATATAGTTTAACCCCAGAGAATGAAGAGCTCAGAAACAGATGTATCATACAGTGAAATCTAATAGACAACCAAACTGATATTACAGATTAGAAGTAGAGAGTACTGAGACAATTGATTACCCATGTTTATATTAGCAAGTGAGGTGCTTTCCTCACACCTTGCACCTCATCACATAATAAATTATGGTGGATTGAGGATTCAAATTTTGTATGGTTTTATTGCCACTGTAAATGATTTATTATCTCAAGGTTCACTTGCTGATATATGAAAATTTGATGGACTTTTCAACATGTTAAACATCTTGAATATGGAGACCTGTTAAATTCTTGCATATCTTAGTAAAATTGCCTACAGATTTAGGAATTTTCCTTTTATTAGAGTAGTTGTATGTAACTTTACAAAAAAATCATGCAGAAAGTACAGAGTTCCCATATTCTCCCTGTACTGGTTTATATATATTACATCTCCCAGGAAAAGCTATATTCTTTGAGGCAGTCTTGTGGGGGCAGACGTATTAGTGTTGATTAGGTTGGAACCTACTGGTTCAGTGTTTCCATGGAGATGTGACTCAGTCACCTGTGGGTGAGACCTTTCATTGGATTATTTCTATGGAGGTGTTGCCCCACCCATTCAGGGTGGCTCTTTATTGGATCACTGCAGTGCTTTAAAAACAGCCACACAGGCCCAGATGCACAACAGTAGTGAATGACATTTCAGAGAGCAACTGAGAGTGACATTCTGAAGAGGAGCTGCAGCTAAGAGAGGAAAAAACACCCCAAAAGCAACATTTTGGAGAACACCATTTTGGAATGCAACCTGGTTGAACAGGAAGAAGACGCCAGCTACGTGCCTTTTGAGCTAGCAGAGGTTTTCCAATGCCAATGACCATCCTTCAGTGAAGGTACCCTATTGTTGATGCCTTGCCTTGAACACTTTATGGCCATAAGACTGTAACTTTGTAACCAAATAAAACCCCTTTTATAAAAGCCAATCCATTTCTTGTATTTTGCATAACAACAGCATTAGCAAACTGGAATACCCCCACACCCACACAGTTTTCCCTGTTGATACTTTGCATTAGTGTGGTGCCTTTGTTGCAGTTGATGAAACATAGTATTATAATTGAATTATTAACTATGGTCCATAATAGAGTTCACTCTTTGTGTTAGACAGGTCTGTGATTTTTTTAAAATTATTGTGGTATCATATATACAAATACTTTAAATTTCCCAGTTTAACTACTTTCAAGTGTAAACTTAAGGACATTAATTACATTTACAGTGTTGTGCCTCCATCACCACCATCAATTACCAAAATTTCCATGAGCTTTTTTTTTTTTTTGATAGACTGTCCATGAATTCTTGTGGTTTTATTTATTTTTGTTTTTTTCTTTACTTTTTTATTTTTTACTTTTTATTCTTCATTATGCCAGGTTCTTCAATGCAATGTTTACTTAAAGCAGCAATGACCAAGTAAAATGCTTTTTTCTTGATACTGGAGTGCTTTTAATGTTTACCATAGTATGATTTCTGCTGTAGAATTTTTTATATACTTTTTATCAGATTAAATACAATCTCCCACCCCTCTCTTTTATGAGTTTAATCTCCCCTCTGATCCTAGTTGGTTAAGAGATTTTATGAGGAAACTATTGAATTTTAGCCAATACATTTTTCCATCTATTAATGAATTGATTTAGCAAATATTAGTTGAATGCCTTCTCAACATGTACAGCAGAGAACAAAGCCTACGTCTCCTGTCTTGCAGAGCCCATATTCCAGTAGAGACAGACAATAAGAAAATAAATACACATGTTTTAGAATATCTATAAATGGCAACTACTCTTAGAAAAATGCATCAGGCAGGAGGGGAAGAGATGCCAGCAGGTGAAGTGAGATGGGGGTTGGGTCTTTGGAGATGAAATCAGAGAAGGAACTGGGGAGGGTACTGGTGGGGGAGGCAAGTTCCAGGAGATCTGCAGGTCTAAGATGCAAGAACAGATAGTAGGCAAAGAAAGGGACCAATTTTAGGGTAAATCAAAACAACATGTCAGTTTGTGGGATTAAAAGAAAAATCAAGATAGAAATGAAATGATAGAGAATAGTAACATAGGGGGGGTGGTTGATGGGAGAGAAAGCCTCCCCCTGACTTTTTTAAGGAGTACCCATTGAGTAGATGAGTGCTGGTATTTCTAGTCTGCTTCTCTTGTCCTTTTAATTGGTAGGTTTAGTCCATCACCTTTGATTGTGGTAACTGACATATTTAGGTTCATTTTCACCATCTTATTTCTACTTCTCCTTTCTTTTACTTTTTTATTTTTGTTTGCCTTTCTTGATTTTCTTTTTCATTGATAGATTTCCTCCTCCCCTCCCCCATTTTTGTTTTTTTCCTTTGGGAAAATAGTATTTGCTATTTCTATCTTTTAGTGGTTACTCTAGAAAATTACATGCATGTTTAACCAATTCAAGAACCTTAGAATATATTACCCATTGTTTTCTTATTTATAAAACTGCTTTCAAATATTATATATCAGACAAGCCTTTGAGTTACAATTTAAAAGATAAACTATTAACTCACAAATAAGACGATCTAAATACTGAAATGCGTTAGACAATAGCTGTGCCTGTCTTGTCTCTTTATAGTTCATCCTCATTGTTTTTTGTTTGCTTGGTGATTTCAGACCTGGTCTCTTCAGCTGGGAGAGAATCCTCAACATGTCCCCAACTGAGAGAATGGAACATGCCTTCAGCAAGGCTTAACATTATTTGGGAATTGAAAAGCTGTTAGATCCCAAAGATATTGTTCAATATTTAGTTTCAACCTTGATTTTGCTTTAAGATTTTGAACATTTTAAAAATAGTGTTTTCTTTCCTTTTTTAGAATGAATTAGAATAATTGAGGAGAGTTTTTCTTTTTAAAGTATAGGTGAAGGTATACTTGTAGGCCCATAATTAGAATCTTTTTGACTTAGCAATCTATAGGGTCCTTTGTGTAGAAATTTATATTATGGGAGAATAGTTCATCTGTATTAACATTTTAGAAAAATACAATTATTAGATAATTCAGTATTTGATTTGGTTCATTAAAATGTGTTTTTGTGTGAACTTCTTCCATATGATATGATAACTTTAGTTTCAAATGTTGCAGGGTAGAATACTAGACTCATTTTCATAGTTACCAATACAGTCTCTGTCTTTAACATGGTAACAAAGATAGCTTATCTTTGAGCATTTCATGGATGCTTTTCTGGAAGATTTTTAAGAAATGGGATATGAAATAAAAATAAATAATCCTCTTTGCATTTGTCTCATATTATTATTTGAAATGGCAATTTACCGAGCTGTGAGCTTACAAAAATTTTGTATTATTTATTGTTTCTGGGTACTAAGGAGATTTAAGTATCCTCCATGTTATTAAATTCTTGGACTTAGGCTGGTGTCCAGATCTCAAGCTTAATAAATTGTAGTGCTTATAACAGAAAAGAGTATTCAGAATTGTGCCTGTCCCTAGCAATTACTGTTCAAATGCTAGATATTTAGATAAAATTAACTGTATGGGCCATTCACAAGGAACAAATAAGACCTAATCTCCTCCTGGGGTAGATGACAATTCACAATCTGCCATGACATGAGGACACTGGGGGCAGTTTTAGTCTGTTCTACAGTTATAGGTCTGCACAAGGAAGAGGGATGGAGATTGACACAGAGGGGTATAACAGACCTGCCTGGGCATTGGAAAGACTATCACTTGACGTGGAGGCCACATGAAAATGACAAAGTTCAGAAATGTAAAATTGGTGTGTTTATCAACTATTCCTGTGTAACTAATCTCCTCAAAGCTTGTGAATTCAAACAATACAATTTTCTCATAGCATTGGATCAGGAGTCTGGGCAAGGCTTAGCTTCAGAGGCCTATGCTTCAGGATCTCTCATCAAGCTGTAATCAAGCTGTTGGTCAGGTTTGTGGTCTTCTCTGAAGCTTGGTCCTCTTCCAAGTTCACATGGTGGCTGGCAGAATTCAGTTGACTGCACAATGTCAGATTGAGGGTCTCAGTATCTCCCTGTTCCCTGCCATGTGCTCATGTCCATAGGGGAACATAAATACCTGAAATTTAACTTCTTCCTGGAAATTAATATATTTTGTATAAATTGTAGGCTACAAAAGGCCTTAAAGGTTATTTGAAAATGGAATAAACACAATTTATGTATCAAAGTTACTGCTTTGTTTCCCAGTAAGAACTCAGTTAAGTCAAGACCTAATGCAAGGTGCAAATATCTTTGTGGGTTTCCTTTTCCCATTGTGATGAGGAGTCTCTTGTTGACCTACCTCCTCATTAGCACTGGGCTTCTAAATATTAGTGCAGGAGACTTCCTTATGAATTTGAGTGAGATGTGTAGATGAATGTTTGTTTCCAAATCTAAGGAAAATGATATTTCATAAATTTTTGCTTTGTCTAAAAGCCTTAGAGTGGAACTCATTCAAAAGGAATCATGGTTCATTATTTCTTTTTGGAAGGGCCTGAGACAACTTTTGAAACAAGCTTTTAGTTGTTTCTGAATATGGAAAATATTGCAGCATATTGTTTGCACATGCCTGCACACAATGTAAGGATTAAATCCAACTTGGAAATCTCTTCTTTTTATTACCCTAGGATTAAGAATGTCTCTCCTGCTGATACATATCAAGACTTCATTCTCTCTGTCATTGGTAAAAAGATCTGACACACCTGATCTTGGAAGATAGAATTCAGGCTGACATGCTGCTCTTGCTCTGTGAGACCTTGAAACACTCCTAATGCACTTTGCATTATCTAAGGTAGACCTCCTAGGCATTAGTATTCTCAGCATCCAAAGAAAGATGTGAACTGCCAAGTTCCACTGAATGAATTAGAGAAAGGGAAGCTACATGACTTACACCTAAGTTTTCTTTTAAGTTCTATAGCTCTATCATCTTGCATTTAGTCTCCAAACCCATTTTGAGTTTACTTTTCTATATGGGGTTAAATAAGGTCCAAATTTGTTCTTTTGTTTGTGGATATCCGGTTGTCCCAGCACCATTTGTTGAAAAGATTTGACTCCATAATGAATTGCGTTGATACCCTTGTCAAATCTGTAGGCTATAAATGCATGGGTTAGTTTTGGGGGTTTCAATTCTCTTCTATTAGTCTTGATTACTGTATCTATGTAATAAGTTTGAAATTGGCAAGTGTTGAGCCATAATACACAGAGACACACATCTAAAATAGGACTTGGATGGTGTTTCAACCTTACAGATTCAGGCATGACAGCCAGCTTTATGTTTCATCCCCAAGCCTGGGGACACAGTATCTCAGGCAGCAGGTTTTCTAACCTGAGATTCAGAGTAGACACTGACCTTGAGTTACCAAACAAGTGACACTCTAGGAACATCAGGTGTCTTGTTTCCTGGTAGCATACTGATTTGAAGAGATCCACACCACCACCCATGCTCAGTTCACTTTCCTAGTGCATTTGATGATATCTATTATTCTTGTTTTCTGATGCATTTGTGCTTGGCCCCTATGTAAAGCAATTCACATCCCATGTATCATTCAATCTTCAAAACCCATCTTAAGGGAGAGGAAACAGTTCAAAAATCATAATAAATATCAGAGCAAGGAATTGAGCTCATTTCTAATTCCCAAACCCTGTATGGCTAGCCAGTATCCAGTGGCTGCTAGTTAACTAAGTGTTTAAAAAAAGGTACCTAATACCAGTGATAATAGAGTATTCATTAGGCAAGGGAATTAAGAAGAAATTTACTAACTTTAGGATTTCCAATTTTATCTATGTAACTAACACTCAACCCATCCACATACTATGCCTAGTAATCTCCTTTATTGCCTGACTTGTGAAGATCTTGTATTTAGTAAGACATAGTGATGACGCAAACAATAAGCTTGCCCAAGAGTACTGTAATATGACTTGTAATGCACAATTTTGTCTATAAAAAGCTAGACTGTGGATTACAATTTACTAGATTAAAAGACTTTCTGAATAGTTTCCAAAAGAGACATACCAAAGTGATATTCCTTTCAACAGGCGTAGTTTCCAATTCTCATTTCTTGCCAAACCTAAACTCAAACCTTGGACTTGACTTCATAGGTATTAAATTGCATGTTTTAATTTGAATATCTTTAATAACTGATGAGGCTGGGCATTTTTTTGTGGTTATTGAGTATATTTGTCCTATAGAAACACACTGAAAAAGTGGGAATTGAACAGACTCAGGCAGAGAAGGTGATTGTGATGGAAGGTAGACTTTGAGAAAAATTAGCAAGCTATTAGAAATATTTAGAGATGACACTGGATTTTGATCAGGTGTCCATGATGGTATTGGAAGAAGCAAAGTTGATCAGATTTCCCATAATTCAGGCCAGAGTTTTCCACAAAGTGTAGTAGAGTGAGATGAAAACCAGGGTGTAATCTTCAAGGAAACATAAGCATCTGATATTGCATCTGAGTCCTCCTGCAAAAATGATTGTTCACATATCTCCTTCAGGTAGGAATCTTATTCAGTGACCACTCAACAATGTGTTGATCTCTCTTCAACCCTCAAAATCAACCAGTCCCTGATGTGCCTGCACCTCACATCCAATGAACTCTTGGATGAAGGTCTGAAGTTTCTATGTATGACCTTGACCCACCCAAACTGCTCCCTACAGGGGCCGTTGTAAGTCTCTTCTCTCTTTTTTCTGTGGAGCGTCTCCATTTTAGGTCTGGGTCTGTGAAGAGAAGGGTAGTGATAACACCTAGCCTTGGCAGTGTATTAGGTCACACATATAAACCTCCTACTGATATAAAGACATGCTTCCCATATTTGGTCCCAGGTAGATGGCTTGTGCATCCTGCCCTTTTCTTGCTGTTCTTTTGCGGCTGTGTTTATTAGCATTCAAGATAGAGGAAAACTAACAAGAAGGGTGGTAGCTAAGAACTCTCTGCCTTTTGGGAACAGCTGAGAGGTCTGGAATTTGGAAATGCTCTCACCATCTTGTCATTTGCATGATGCTTCTGCAGTTTGGAAAATTGTTATCTCATAGATGCCTGCTGCAAGGGTCTTGCTTCTGCTCTAATTGTCAACCAGAGGCTGACACCCCTGTGCTTGGCCAAGAAAGACATCAGGGATGGGAGGGTGAAACTTCTGTGTGAGGGCTTGAAATACCCCAACTGCATGCCATAGACCATAGTGTAAGTACTTGCTGGCTGCTTTACTGTGGGTATACAAACACAAAATTTTAGACACTTACACAGAGGCACACCCATCCTGTATCCAAGTAGGACAGATATAAGAGCACTTAATTCCTCTAAATGCCTCAAATTGAATACAACTGCTAAGACTCTGGTGGGAATTAGGGAAAGAACAGATAGAAACAAGGAGAAGTGTTATTATTTGCATGGCCTTCAGAGCAGGGGCATTTGCCTTTTAGCGTCTTCCTTCTGTAGGGACTTGGGATAGGTGATTAATCTTCAGATCTAGTGTTCTCTCTGTGTTTTTAATGTTCACATAAGGTAATTTTTCCTGCAATTGGAAATATATTAAGTTATGGTAAGGGCTGGCAATTTTTTCCTGAAAATTCCAGATAATAAATATTTTAGGCTTTGGGCCTAAGAGTCTTTCATAAATACTTAACTCTGCCATTGTCACATGGAGATGAAGAGTAATAAGCATGGCCATATTCCAATAAAATATTCTTAGCAAAGATGGCTGGCTTGATTTGGCCTATGGGTTATGGTTTGCTGATCTTTTTATTTGTGGACAAGCCTAGTATGGAGTTCCTGTTCCTACGTGAATCATAACTAGGGCAATATTAAAGAGAATGCATAGGATTGGAAACCTATTTCTGTTCAAAAATTCATTCTGGTTTTGATTTCTCTGGGACTCTTGCTCTCATATAAAATTGCCACCTGACAGTTAATCAACTTCTAGCTGATCCTAGCAACTACCAGTATCTTAATGTAGAATGCATTTTAATCCAGACATAATCTCATCACTTGAGAAAGAAGAAAAAATAATAAGCTTCCAGCTTCTAGTGGAACATAGTGGAAAGGAAAATATTTCATCCCTAATGAAACAATATTCATCAGAAGAACATAAGATTTTTTAACATATGATGCTAGCAGGTAAAAGCCCTATCTTAAAGTTAGAATTGTTTTACTTCTTCTGATGCCTAAGTCATATGGCCAGAGGTTATTGAGCACTCTTTCAGGATCAGAAACTACACTGAATTTTACAAGGACTATTTATTTCTTACAACCTAGAGATATCTATCTCATGCTTACTAATTACAAAACAAGTTTAGCCACCTAGTGTCCATGACCCCATGTCTATGAAGCCTAGTCAAAAACCCAAGTTGTCAGTGATTGTCAATTAAAATAAAGTCAGTGTGTAGTCAAGCTCTGATTTTGTAAGACTGAAACAATTTTAGGCTTTGTTTTAGCAACCTCCTCACCATCCTCCTTGGGTTGATGTGTGACTATAACTTAAAGCATGACCTCATTATCTAGACAATTCTGGTTCAGTTGTCACCTATATGCCCATGGTTCTAAGCCTCTACTGCCATGTTTGGGGCACAAGGCTAATAATTTTGGCTACATGTCCAGCTACCAAAATGTTCCACATGACTATCCTCTTCTTGGATTTGAAGTCCTAACCAGGAGGTTTTATAGATGTCTAAGTCTCTATGAGAACTAGCAGTGTTTAAGTTGAAAGAGTAGCCAATAAGATATCAGGGGTAGGTTGCTTTAGGTTGGGCCACAATTCTGCTGGCCCAATTAAATCCAGGATTTGAGTAGTACAGAAAAAGGGTCAAATGCAGGGAGGGTGGAATTCCAATGACACAAAAATCTGTACCAAAAATAATTGAAGATTTAGATTCAGTCATGAATCTATATTAACCTAGAGACTGAGTTATTGACTTAGAGGACATGCTTCCACTGTTGGAAAACTTTACCTTGGACATCTGTTTGTTTCTCCATGAAAGGTGGTAGATGATGACAGCATAACCCTCTGCAAACTAGGCAGGGTGGAGATAACTTAACCATGATTCTATTTGCATGCTTTATATATTAGTCTACTGGAAATGTAACACCTTGAAGTAGGAGCAAACATCCACATCAAAGGTTGTATGTCATTGAGGGATAATTGACTTGTTAATGTGTTTGTTATGGTGGTTTTGGCATTGCAACATATCTAGATGTGGCTGAAAACATTTGACATATCTTCTCCAAGAAAACTCTAGCCTAACACACCTAGACCTGGGTCTCATTCACATAGTTACTGCATTATGGTTCATCTGCTAGGATTTGAAGAAGCCAGACTGTAACCTAAATTTTTTATTGTATGTGCTCATTCATTTTCTTAAGGAGTTTTTGGAAAGCATTAATTTCTCTGAGATTCTTTGGAAAGTAGAATACAATGGAATCAGTCCTGGTCCAATTTTAGGAGAAAACCCTTCATTTCACACCTCATAGTCACACCATCAATAAACCTTGAGACACCTACTTCCAGATACATAATATCTGACAACTTACCATTCTGCTATCACCTTGATCTGAAGTAGTAACTCTCATACAGATTGTTACACAGTCTCTGAACTGGCCTACCTGTGTCAGTCCTTAAATTCCTACAGGTTTTTCTTAACCCTTCAGCCAGGGGGATCTTTCAAGTTGCAAATCAGGCCATGGCACCTTTATTTCAAGAGTCAAAAGCTCCCATTTCAATACAGATAATATCTGAAGAATTCAGAATAGCCTACAAAGCTATATGTGATATTCTTCTTAGATTTAAGACAAACTCTTTCTCCCTTCCCACTTGGTCACCATCTCATCCACATTAATTCCTTGCCAACCACATCCTTTCAGGGGGAGTAATTTTTCTCTGCTTGAATAGCTCTCCTCCAACTACAATAATTGTTCTCAACATCCATTCCTTTAGTTTTTCCCTCATCTTCTTATTCTCTAAACACTGTAAATGTACCTAGTACCTCTGAGGATGAACCTAACCTTACTGTGTTTTGTTCTAATATCATCAATCACTGAGTTCAATAGAGTATGCCTGATTTCTGCTGTCACTAAAATAAACTCCATGAGCACAAGTATTATCTTTAGTCCTACTTCATCAGTATAGGATCTCCAGGAAGTAAGTGTGTAGAAACATGATAGGTTCTCAATAAGAACTTTCTCTATGAATGAGTGGGTTTATGTACTTCTCCTCAACAGGCTGTGGGACTCCTCAATTGCTCTTTTGTTACTAGGATCTTACATCAGTTCTTATCAGAAATCAGAGCCTGGAAACTCTGGATCTGAGCCAGAATATCTTGGGGCAGAGTGGAGTAATGGTGCTCCTTGAGGCTTTAAAACAAATGAATAGTTCCCTACAGACACTCAGGCATGGCCTTTGTTTCATCTGGTGAATTGGCTCACAAGGGGAATAGTTTCTTGTGGGGAGCATACTTTACAGGAATTAGTTTTAGACATGTCAAAAGTATGCTTCTAGCTTGGGGACTTTTATCAGCTACTTCTCCAAAATTCTCCTTTATCTGTATATTCCTCTAAAGTCTGCAGAACAAATAGGCATATTGATAGATTAAACCATCCAAGTACAGTGTGTTTGTGTGTCTGCATACACCATCGCATCTTAAAGAGAATACTTCTTTCCTACTACTGGTATCTCCAGAGAAGCCTGAAATCTTGGCTTTTCAGAACCTGATCCTTTAGACTTTCACTTAATTGCCTGAACAATCCTATATCTTTCCAATTGCATTTTAACTAAACTATCATTAGTTAAAATTCCTCTTGTGTTCTCTATCCAAAGAATGCTATCATCAATCTTTATCTTTCCAGAACTACCTATCTATTCTAGACCAGGAGAAGGCATACCTTTGTGGAAAGAATGAAATAATAAATACTTTAGACTCTCTAGGCAATATGTTTCTATTGGAACTACTCAACTCCATGACCGTAGTGGAAAAGCAACCATATGGCTGTTTCTAATGTATTTACAAAAATGGACAGCAAGCCAGATTTGACCTATGGACTATAGTTTGCTGAAATTTTGTGGCATCTCCTAAAGCCTTAAACCAGTGTGTGGGTATTGCAGTCTATACCCCAAGACTTTTTCTGCTTTTATTTTGTTCCCTGGCAGAGACAGGGTAGTGATTTTTTGGGTGAGTGGATGTTCTGTTGATTTTCTTCTCCCACCCCCGTCAAAAATTCTAATCTGAAACATTCATTGAAAGGTCTACTATCATATTTTTCTCAATGAATGTGATACTCAGAATTTTTGAGACTAAAACTCTTAGTCCAAGGGTATCTTGGGGTATAGATTGGATTCCCACACACTGGTTTAAGGCTTTAGGATATGTCACAAAATTTCAGCAAGAGATTGTCAAGCTTTTATTAGGACAAAGGCCTACAAAACTGCAAAGAAAAAATGTGACTAATATCTACCCCTGTGGTCTCATCCCATATCTTGGATTTATTCCCATTGTTTCTCATTTCTTCAGTATCTGGTGCCCTCTCAACCCACCCTACTTTCATAACCAGAGTTGGATATCAAGTCTTCTATCATTAACCTTGTGACTAGCTAATATCTCTAACAAATTTTCTGAAGTATTAATTTGGCTATCTAGTTTGGATGAGCTATATACCTGTCATATCTCTAGCTTGTAGAAATTGTGGCCTGCATAAGCAAGTGTTTGTAGAGAAACTGCCAGGAAGAATATACATTTGGAGTACTACTTGGTAAACACTAGGCCACATGCTCCATCAGTTAACATGTAATCATAAAAATGGCACTACAATGTCCTGTCAACTTTAATCTGATTTCTACTTTTTCTACTATATTTATATAGATCTCTATTTAGTCAGTCCATATCATTAGTTTTCTGCTGTGGGGGCCCTGAAACATCAGTCTTGATGGTTTATAATGAATCACTTGCAAGAGCAAAACTAGGTGATCAGGATTCATTTTATCTCTCTGATCTCCATGTTGAAGATAGATGAATCAAGTATGCAAATCCAGAAGCTGTTGAAGGAAATGAGGGAAAACAACCCAGAACTGATGATCAAATTTAATGATGCCAGAACAAATAGACACCCATGTTGTGATTTCCTCTCTTGAACATCCTGAGAATTTTCCCTTTTTGTTGAGTGTCCAGAAGTAAGGAAAGAGCTGCTCTTCATTAATGAGGTGTCTTAGAGAGAGATAACAGAATTAATGTCAATCAATAAAGGTAGAATTTAGTATTGTGTTTTTGTTCCCCATAGGTTTGTAGTATATTCTGTACACTTCCCTATCAGTTTATCTCTCAAAAGTGTGTCAAGGATAATAAAATGAAAATTAATGCACTTTCAGTGAAGCTGAATTTATGTCATTAGGACAAAGGCCTATAAAACTGCAAAGAAAAAATGTGACTAATATCTACCCCTGTGGTCTCATCCCATATCTTGGATTTATTCCCGTTGTTTCTCATTGGGAAATGTTTCTCTTTTCTTTAGTATCTGGTCCCCTCTCAACCCATCTTACTATTCTTTTTTCTGGATCTTACCCTAGCTCAGATATTACTTGACCTAGTTTAGTAGTGGCCAAAGTAGTCTACATCTCTGTTTCCTTATTGATCCTCTGTCTAGATGTTCTAGCCATTGATGAGAGTGGTGTATTGAAGTCTCCAACTAATATTGTAGAGGTATCTACTTCTCTCTTCAGTGTCGTCAGTGTTTGCCTCATGTATTTTGGGACACTCTGGCTTGGTGCATAAATATTTATGATTGTTATGTTTTCTTGATAAATTGTCCCTTTTATAAATATACAGTTTGCTTTTTGTCTCTTTTAATTGTTTTACATTTGAAGTCTAATTTGTCTGATATTAATATAGCTATTCCCGCTTTTTTGTTGTTGTTTGCATAAAATATCTTTTTCCAACCTTTCATTTTCAACCTATTTTTGCCCTTGTGTCTAAAGTGAGTTCTTGTAGAAACTCCTGTTTTGTTTTGTTTTTTTTCAATCCATTCTGCCAGTCTGTGTCTTTTTATGGGGGGAGTTTAATTCATTAACATTTAGTGTTATTACTGTAAGGGCAGTACTTTCTTCTACCATTTTGTCTTTTGTATTTTATGTCATATCTTATTTTTTTCTCCCTCTCCTTTTACCTTTTCTGATAGTCTTCACTTCTACATTCTTCTCTAAATCTGTCTTTTCCTATCAGCCTGTGGCAGTCTCTTTAGTATTTCTTGTAGTACAAGTCTCTTATTTACAAATTCTCTCAGTATCTGTTTGTCTGAAAATATTTTAATCTCTCCCTTATTTTTGAAGGACAGGTTTGCCAGATATAGAATTCTTGGTTGGCATTTTTTCTCTTTCATTATCTTAAATATATCATACCACTGCCTTCTCACCTCCATGGTTTCTGCAGAGAAATCTGTACATAGTCTATCGAGCTTCCCTTGCATGTGATGAATTGCTTTTCTCTTGCTGTTTCCAGAATTCTCTCTTTGTCTTTGACATTATAGAATCTGCTCAGTAAGTGTCTTGGAGTAGGTCTATTGGGATCTAGTCTGTTTGGGGGTATGCTCTGTTTCCTGAATCTGTAATTTTCTGTCTTTCATAAGAGTTGGGACATTTTCAGTGATTATTTCTTCTGTTATTCTTTCTGTCCCTGTTCCCTTCTCTTCTCCTTCTGGGACACCCATAACATGTATACTCATGAGTTTCATGTTGTTATTCATTTCTCTAAGACTGTGCTCATATTTTTCCATTCTTTTCCCTAACTTTTCTTTTGTGTGTGTGATTTCAGATGTCCTATCTTCCAGTTCATTGAACCTTTCTTCTGCCTCTTCAAATCTACTGTTGTATGTCTCCACTGTGTTTTTCATCTCTTCTATTGTGCCTTTCATTTCCATATATTCTGCCATTTTTTTTCCAAATTTACAAATTCTTCTTTATGGTCATCCAGTGTCTTCTTTATATCCTTCATCTTGTTGCCACATTTTCTTTTATCTCATTGATTTGATTTAGGAGATTTGTTTGAACATCTTTAATTAGTTGTTTCAATTCCTGTGTCTCAGTTGAAGTGTTAGTTTGTTTCTTTGGCTGGTCCATATTTTCATTTTTCCTAGTATGGCTCATTATTTTTAGCTGTCTAGGCATTTGATTTTCTTGATTAGTTTATGCTGGAGCTCATTTTACTCTTTTACCTAGGGTTTTCTTGTTGGTTGTCTTTATTCTCTATCTGTTCTTTGGCATTCAGTTCAACTTATTCTAGACCTCCAACCTAGCTTCTGTTTAGTTGATCAGACTTTTTCAGTTAGCTGTTTTTCTGGTTCTTTCCCTGCCTCTATGTAACCTTTTTGTGAGAGGGTCTCCCCAGATATGATTGACCCCAATCAGATTTTCCCAGTCCAGACAGGCCCAGGTCTCAGGAGGAGGGTGTACACTGTATCATGTTTACCTGAGAATGAAACCCCACTGGCTGTCATATCCTCCTGTGAAGCCTCTAGACTCTGTGCTTTTCCTATCCTGTCCAGCAAGTGGCACTCATCAGCTTGCATCTCCCTCTATGAACTTTATATTTATCCTTGCTGTAAGCTTTGTATAGGAAGTTATCTCATCAATCTTATTTTCTGTGGTACCTCAATGTTTTTGTTTGCTAAAGCTGGTGAAACGCAATATACAGAAATGGACTGACTTCTAAGAATGGGGATTTATTAGCTTACCAGTTTGCACTTCTAAAGCCATGAAAATGACCAAATTAAGGCATAAACATGATGATACCTTCTCGCCAAAGACGGCCTGCTGTCAATCTGGGGTTCCTCTGTCACATGACAAGACATATGGCTGATGTCTGCTGGTCCTTCTCTCTCAGGTTTCATTGCTTCTAGCTTCTGGCTTCCTGTTTTTCTCTTTTAGCTTCTGTCTCTTCTAGTGTCTCTGTGGAGCTTTTTTCTGTAAATTTCTCTTGGTTTTCTGTGTGTCCTTTATCCTCTTATAAAAGACTCCAGTAAGAGGATTAGGACTTACCTAGGGCACTCCTCAACTGAAATAACGTAATCAAAAGGTTCCAACCACAAGAGATTTACATCCACAGGAAAGAATTAACTTAAGAACCTACTTCTCTGAAGTCCATAAAGCCTCTAAACCATCACGCCCCATATACCTAACAGAGAGCCCAGAACAATAAATATTTGTTGAATGAATTGCTGTTTCCTAGATTTCTCAAGGAATAATAACACTCTCCTTCAATGGCCTGGTGAACTGTAACAACATCATCTGGAGTTTGTTGTGGCCAAAAGACCACTTTGTCCCCATTACAGAGATTATGGGAGAGAATCTTATTAGGTCAGAGTTTGGTCTGGACTTGGTTAGATAACTTTCTTTAGCTGTCATTGTTGCTGCTAATTTTTTAAAAAAATTCATTTCTCTAGATATAATAATGGAATTGCATCAGAACAATGTGATAGTGTAATAATGATACCTATCCCTGAGATTTTTGTGTGTGTGTAAACATGAAATAATATATGTTAAGCACTTAGTACAGAGTCTGGCACAAAATAGAAATTCAGGAAATGTTGATCATAAAAAATCTATACATTCTATTAATAACAAATGATATTTTATCATAATAATGCAATTATTATACATTACACCGAATTATGTTAATAGTGATACATTGTTTTTCATATTTCATCACCTTGGAGAGCTCCAGGAAGAGGAACACAAATTTGCTTATGTGATTTCCTACTCTTACGTCCCTGAAAGGACCACATCAACAGACATGATTTACTTTAATCTTCAAAGTATAAAAATGTGTTAACAAAGTAGGTTTTGTGTATTTTGAGATTTGATAAATTTATTTTTTAATTGAGACCCTGATTCTCTTGAAATCCCTGAACTCAATGTTATAAGATTTCTTTTTTGCCTTCCTTATTCAACCACTGCCCATCCCATGGCCACATACACCCTATCCCAAACTTGCCTGGGACTCACCCTCCTTGAGAGTTTTAAATTTTGCACTGGTGTATGGTCTTGAAGTGAGAAAGTACTCAACTTGGGAAAAGGGAGTAGAAAGAAGAGTCTGTATTAGGGAATAAGACAGATCTTATCCTGCAACTGCAGGGATAAGGGAATGATGGAACACTTTTCAGGGACTGGATTGAGAATGTAGAAGTCAAAGAAGGGGTCCAGCTACCAATCTGGGCTGATGTAATGCACCAAAATGGCTGTACATCTGGAAGTTAGACTCCAGGGGATTTTGTAGTCCTCCCAGAAGCCCTAGAAGTCTTGTGGAGGACTTGGGACTTGCTCTGACTATGGACCTTGAAAATTCAAGGCAATTTTACCTGGATCTCTGAGTTAGGAGGTCCCCCAGCTGACATCCAAGTTAACCAAATATAAAAAAAGTCATTAAAAAAAAAAGAATGGGAGGCAGTACACCAAAATGACAATAGTAGGATTATAGCATTTTCTTCCCTGTATTTTAAAAATAATGTCCATTTTCACAGTGGTTTTCCTTTAATAATTAGAACAATGATCCTTATTAAAATAATTTATTGACATTTAACAAGATTGGGACAGAAATTTTGGAACACTGAGCTTGTTGGTATGTCCCTGTTGCTGGGTAATTGATTCTGGTCAAGGCCAATAAAAGGATTACATATAATTTGACAAAATTCAGTGATTTTCTCAACAGGCAAATCTTGTGGGTTGTGGGGACAATCTATGGGAATTCAAACCTGGCTGATGGTCCAGTGCCATCCCTCTGGAACATGAACACACTTTTGCCCACAAAAGGCTTGTACTAGAACCAAGAGTTCCTGGCTCTGTGGTGTCTCAAGGATTTAAAGGTTTAAACTCTGGGATGGATAAAGTCAGGAGGTGCTGGAGAAATAACTGCACCTCATGGAGTTTGGGATTAAAAGAGGTGTAGATTCAACATAACTGCATGGAGTCAAATGCTCCTGTCCTCAGACTTCACTGAGGGCCATGGGCTAGTTGTCTCTGCTCCTCTACCTTGGGTCATGTAAAATCCACAGCCAGGAATTGAGATTTTGACATGAGGATAATGTTGAGAACACAGAGGTCTTCCCCAAACTGTTCAAAGGAGTGTTTCCAGCCTGTCTCTTACATCACCCCATCCCATCCCCACCCTGGGACACTTCTGAGGCTGGACCTATATAGAAGCTTAGGGGACTCATGCTTGCTCATGATGCTGGTAGTTTGGGTCCCTAAAGTCAAGAATCAAGAAATGCAGGAAAATTAATAGACATGTAAGACAATTTGCAGCTAGGAGAGAGAGCCACACTGAATAATCTGAATAGGAGTTTTCTTTAGAACAGATTTAATGGTAGACACAGGAGACTGTTTATAAGTTCTAAGGCATATTGTAATTAGATCCTGAAAGATCTTGTCTTGTTAATCCAAGAGAAGTTTGAAAATAAGGGGCCTCAATACAGGTACAGGAAAGAGTTCTTGGAGAACCCCTCTCCTCAATTTCTAAAATTAAGAAATTGGGATTATCAGTGTAGAAAATGGAATTAGGACTCTAGAACCATGCTTCTCCAAATTTACTATTCATCCACAGTACCTGAGGATCTTGTTAAAATGCAGATTTTGATTTAGTAGGTCTGGGGAGGAGCCTGGGATACTGCCTGTTTCCAGCCAGTTACCACATCAAGCAGATGCTGCTGGTTCACAAGCTACACTCTGAGTAGAAAGGTTCCAGAACTTTGCAGGAAGGATTACAGAAAAACAAACAGAAAGAAAGGATTAGAAATTATGAATTAAAAGATAAGAATAAGGTTATAATGGATATTTTCTTCTACCTACCATTCATCCTTCCTTAATTCTCTACCCCTGTTTCTTTTGTGCAATTTACCTCTTTTACTTTGCATATTGTTTTGTGCCATGTTCCAATGCCAGGTCCTCCCCTGACCAAGGGATGGGCCAGGGTCCAAGACAGGCCATTTGAACACCTTTGAATAGAGTGATGCCAGGAACTCCTAAAGGTCAGAGTTCATGCATTCCTGAGGTGCTGCCCAGCTGAGAGTGCTGCGTAGTTCCTGCCATCTTCCCAAATGACTTTAGGGGTGATACCAAACTCCTATTCACTAAGCCCAGTCCTGAACAAGGAACTGTATGGCTGATTCTCCTAAGAGGAAACTGACAAAACAAGAACTTTAAAAATGAATTTTCAACTGAAATTTTGGAACTGTAAACCATAACATTCTTTGAAATTTGCTAACTACTTGTTAAATCATACTTTGAAAGTTTTCATTGTTCTGTGTATATGTTATATTTCACAATAAAAATGTAAAAAAATAATAGAACCAAAAATTGAATTTTCCATCTGACTTTATTTTCAAGTACCTTTTGTTATTAGACACTTTTTGCACAGATGACAAATATGAGCTTGAGAAAATCAAACTTAACAAAAAAACTCTAAGCTGGGGGTAAATATACTCATCTGTGGTAAAATAGTCAGATGCACTAATCCCATAGAGTAAAGAATATGAGCCTACAGATCTGTAACTGTGTCACAGATGCACATCTAAGATCTTTTGGGCTGAGCACATGTTCCAGTTTGCTAAAGCTGCTGTTGTGCAAAATACCAGAATGGAATGACTTTTTTTAAAATTCAATTTTATTGAGATATATTCATAAACCATACAGTCATCCACAGTGTACAATCAGTTGTTCACAGTACCGTTATATAGCTGTGCATTCATCACCACAATCAATTTTTGAACATTTTCATTACCACACACACAAAAAGAATAAGAATAAAAATTAAAGTAAAGAAACCACCCAAAACATCCCATATCCCATTCCCTCCTTATTATTCATTTACTTTTTGTCCTCATTTTTCTACTCATCTTTACATAAACTGGATAAAGGGAGTAGGAGCCACAAGGTTTTTACAATCACTTAGTCATGCAGTGTAAGCTATATAGTTATACAAGCATCTTCAAGAATCAAGGCTACTGATTCAACAGTTTCAGTTATTTCCTTCTACCTACTCCAATAAACTAAAAACTAAAAAGGGATATCTATATAATGCATATATATATAGATATATATAACCTCCAGAATGACACTCTATGTGAAATCTCTTGGCCACTGAAACTTTATTTTGTTTCATTTATCTTCCCCCTTTTGGTCCAAGAAAGCTTTCTCAATCCCACAATGCCAAGGCCAAGCTCATTCCCGTGAGTCATGTCCCATGTTGCAGGGAAGTTTACACCCCTGGGAGTCATGTCTCATGTAGGGGGAGGGCAATGAGTTAACCTGCAGAGTTGGCTTAGAGAGGCCATATCTGAGCAACAAAAGAGGTTCTCTGGGCATAACTCTTCAGCACAATTTTGAGTAGGCTTAGCCTCTCCTTTGCAATAATAAGCTGCACAGGAACAAGTCCCAAGACTGAGAACTCAGCCTTCTAAATTGGTGGTTCCCAATGCTTGTGAGAATATCAGTAATTCCCCAGGTGGGGAAGTTTAATATTTCTGCATTTTTCCCCAGTCCCTCAATAGGTCTTTGCAAATACACTTTTTTTCTCTGCCCAAATTACTCAGGTATGTATTGGGGCTTCACACTAACCTTTACAAACTGACCAGATTTCTCTCTCTATTCAAGGTTCCATGTAAGTATAGTGTTTGAATAAACTAACCATACAAGTTAAATTATATAGTGTGTTACAAAAAGTATAGATTTTGCACATAATAAACATCTCTTCCTTTGGTCTCACACAGAAGTTGAAGTTTTAAAACACCATCAATATCGTCCTTTATCTTTTAGTCTGATTTACCTTAGTCCTAACAAAGTCCATTGCATTCCTATTTCAATTGAAGTCTGATCTCTTTTTTCAGACACTAACATTTGCTGTATGGGGTAATGCTGACATTCATAGCTACCAGACTCTGGCTGTGAGTCTCAGCTGTCACACAGATACCCAAAATTCCAGGGACCAACCGGGTTATACACAAAGAGGTCAGCATCTCAGAATTTAGAAATAGCCATTACAACTCAGGATAGATATAACTGTTGTAAGCACTTACAACATAGGAACATTTGCAGTAAGCCTTCTGCTGATAACCTGTGCTCTCAGACTCAATTCTCACAGTTTGCACATTATAGTTTGTCCATGTTAATGAGGCATTATAATGTTTGTCTTTTCATTTTTGTTTTATTCCACTCAAAATACTGTCCTCAATGTCCATCCACCTCACAACTTCATTCCTTCTTGTAGCAGCTCAATATTCCATTGTATGAATACATCACAGTTCACCATTCTGTTCCTCAGGTCGATGTACACTTAGGTCACCTCCATCCACTGCAAATCATGAATACTGCCACCATAAACCCCACTGTGCAAATGTCCATTCATGTCCCTCTTTTCAGTTCTTCCAAATGTATACCCAATAGCCAATTTGCAGGACCATATGGCAACCCCATGCTTAGTTTCCTGTAGAACTACCACAGTGCCCTTCAGATGGGCTGCACCATTCTACTTTCCCACAATGGTGATTAGGTACATTTCTTTCTCCACATTTTCCCCAGCACTTGTATCCATCTGTTTATTTTTATATGGTTTTATTTACACACCATACATTCCTAAGTAAACAATCAATGGTTCCCTGTATAATCACATAGTTATGCATTTACCACCACTATCTATATGAGGACATTCCCATTTTTTTTTCCACAAAGAGAAAGAGGCCAAAAAGGAGAGAAAATAAAGGAAAAATGAAAAAGAAAGATAAAATAACTTGAATTCAACAAAAGAAAAAATTAAAATAAAATACAATAAAAAGTCAGAAAACGCTACCAATGCCGAGAGTCCCACACCCCTCCCTTATATTCCCTTTGTATAGACATTTAGCTTTAGTATATTGCCTTTTTTTTCAATCAGTGGAAGCATATTACAATGTTACCATTAACTATAGACTCTAGTTTGCATTGGCTGTATTTTTCCTCAATACCATCCCGTTTTTAACACCTTGCACATTTGACATTCATTTGTTCTCCTTTATGTAAAAACATTCTTATAATTTTACAATTAATCACAATCATTGACCACTCTAGATTTCAATAAGTTATACAGTCCCAGTCTTTATCTTTTATCTTCCCTCCAGGTGTCCTCCATGCCCCTAACTTTCCTCTTTCAACTATAGGAACAGTCATCTTTGTTTAGTGTGCTTACAATATTGTGCTACCAACATCCAACATTGTGCTATCCATTTCTAGATCTATATAATCAATCCTGTCAAACATTCTGTGCTCCTTCAGCATCAAATGCCTGATCTTTACCCTCTTTCTATTTCCTGGTATCTTCATTGCTACACTCTTCTACAAACCTCTCTCTTTGGTCTTTTCCTGTCTGTAGCACTCCCTGTAGTATTTCTTGTAGAGCAGGTCTCCTGTTCATGAACTCTCTCAGTGTTTATTTATTTGTAAATATTTTAAACTATTCCTCATTTTTGAAGGACAGTTTTGCTGGGTTTAGGATTTTTGGATGGCAGTTTTTCTGTTTCAGTATCTTGAATATATCATACCAATGCCTTCTCACCTCCATTGTTTCTACCGGGAAATCTGCACTTAGTATTAATGAGCTTCCATTATATGTGATGGATTGCTTTTCTCTTGTTGCTTTCAGAATTCTCTGTCTTTTACATTTGACAATCTGATTAGTAAGTGTCTTGGAGTAGGTCATTTGGATCAATTCTGTTTGGAGTATGCTGCACTTCTTGGACCTGTAATTTTGTATTTCATAAGAGTTAGGAAATTTTCATTATATTTTTTATTATTCTTTCTGCCCCCTTTCCCTTCTCAGACACCTATAACATGTATATTTATGGGCTTCATGTTGTCATTCAACAAGTTATGCCATTTGTCTTTTCAAGCTTACAAATTCTTCTTTATGGTCACCCCGTGTCTTCTTCATATCCTTCATCTCTTTTGTCACATTTTCTTTCAACTCATTGATTAGATTTAGATTTGTTTGAACATCTTTAGTTGTTTCAACTCTTGAATCTCAGTTGAGATGTTAATTTGTTCCTTTGACTGGGCCATATCTTTGTGTTTCCTGGTGTGGCTCATGATTTTCTGCTGTTTAGGCATCTGATTTTCTTGATTAGTTTATTCTGAAAGTTGTTTTCTTTCTTTTGCCTTGGATTTTCTTGTTGGTTTTCTTTGATCTCTATATTTCTTTGTTTCTCTTGCTGGCCAGTTGTCAGATTGGCTCTGCCCCCAGTCTTCCCCCCAAATCAGGCACCCACCATGGCCTGCCACAGGGATGGGAGGTGGGCATTGGGCACCCCAGCAAGTTCACTGTGTGTGGTAATATAGATCTGCTGGCTTACAGTGGTGTTCTGTTTTCCACCAGTCAGCAAGACCTGGGTTTATTTTAAAGAGCCCTGTTTTGACAGTGGGGTGTCTGTATTTCTCAGCCAAAACCAGGCTGGGTTTCTGTGCAGGTCATGCAGATCAGCTCCTACGGTGTTGATAAAGGGTCTGAAGCATCTTTTAAAAAGGGTTTTTATTCCCATTCATTTTCCAGTCTGTCTAGAAGATGGCTCTGTTTGGTAATTTAAGCTGCTTTGCCTCTGAGCACAGGCTGCATCTACTCAGGTGAGCTGAAACTGCAGGTTCTTATGCCCTCACTTTGCTGACCAACATCTGGCTCATTGTGGGGCTACACCTGTGGCAGAGTACTCCGTCAGCTGACCCAGTACTCCAGCCGTATCCAGGCAAGGAAACGGCTGCCAGCTGCTGCTTCCCTTAAGGGTGGGGGAAGGGTTCTCTGTCCACATTTTCTCAGTCTCTTTGTCCCTCACTGACCTGGGCCTTGAAATGTCCTCCCCTGTCTCCCAGATGTTGAAACAGTAGGGTTATGTCTCAGTGCTGTGAGAAATTTTAAAATCTGTGTCCCTGGTGGGAGGGGTCCCATTTGTTGGTTCTATGCTTGTCCTACACTGAGCCCAAGTGAGGGGGAGGGGAGGAGACTGGCTGGTCTGGGACAGTAGACTCCTACCTGATATTTCTTCTCTTTCTTCAATTCAGCATCTGCAGGGTTCTTATCCAGTCTATATCCTCCTCCGGAACTTTGAACAATACAGATTTTTTTTTCATTGAATCTCTGGATAGGAGTTTTCAGTAGCTGTTTACTTCACCATGATTATGGCATCACCCCCTGAATTGATTTTTATAAAGGGGATTTATTAGGTTACAAATTTACAATTCTAAGGCCATAAAAGTTTCCAAACTAAAGCATCAGCAAGAGGATTCCTTCAGTGAAGAAAGGCTGATGGTGTCCAAAACACCTCTGTCAGATGGGAAGGCATATGACTGGCATATGCTGGTCCTTTGGTCCTGGGTTCTGGTTTCAAAATGGCTTTCTCTAAAATGCCTCTGGGGTCTGTCCCTCTTAGCATCACTCTCTCAGCTCCTGTGCATCCTTGATTGTTGTTTTTATGTATCTGGTTATCCTCTCTTAACTTTGGGTGAACTCTGGGCTTCATCTCTTAGCTTACCATCTCCAAACATCTTTCTGCCTGTGTCTGGGTCTGCATCAGCCCTTGAGCTGTCTTAAGTACTCTAGTAAACTAATCAAGACTCACCTTGAATGGGCAGGTCACATTTTCATGGAAATAATCTATTCAAAAGATCCCACACATAATAAGTCTGTCCCCACAAGATTGCTTTAAAGAACATAGTCTTTCCTGGGGTACATAACAGTTTCAAACCAGTACAACACATTTTTCAAAAAAAAAATTGCTGTTATTGCAAAGCTATTTCAAGTGAAATCTGTTTTTCAGGCCTGCTCTAAAGTGGTAACTTTTTGGAGTGCTTGGCAACTGAAAAATAAGTGCAATGTAGTTACAAACTAATTCACTGGAGTTAGGAGCTTTTCCTGTTTCAAAATATAAGTAAAAATTAAGATATTCCTATGGCCCAATGTGAGGAATAGGAATGTAGAGGAGACTTGATTTTAGAGCTTGATTTTGATTTAGACATTTTGTCCAATGTCATGGGGACATAATGGACTCAGGTTATTATCAATAATACTGGCTGGCTCCAAAATACTGATGGCAAAAGGACTTGTAACTTATAATAGTAGGTGAACCATAAAAGCCAGTAATAAATAAAAATTAACCACATGAGGGCTTACCCATGTAAGCTAGGTTTTACAAGACAAGGTATTTAGCACTTTTAGCCACTCTTGTGGACATATCAAAAACCTCCCTCTTCCTGTCTTTGGTCTTTGCTGAGCACTCCAGTTAGTACAGTGCAGCAATCCTTTAGGCCATCTGGGGGCCTTCTTCTGGTTTTACTGGCTCTATCTTCTCCTGGGCTAGTTCCTTCTTTGCATTCATCATATTGAAGGTCTTCATTGTTCCCAGCCAGGATGACTGACACATTGGGGCAGAAATATTTGATCTCCAGGGTCCATTTTCCTGGGATATTTTGTAAATTGTTAGGGCAACTTATGGAGAAGCAGATCAATATATTGTCGGCCTTTGGGTACAATATAGGCCTCAGGGGGTCATAGTTTTCCTACCCAGCTGTGTCCCACAGAGCTAGCTCCATCTGCTTCCCTTCCACCTCCATATCTGCAAGAGAGTTCTCAAATGACTCCTGTGGAACTCTGTGAGAACTGGTCTTTGTGAAAATGTTGAGCAAACTACACTTGCTATACCCACCATTGCCCACTTCCAAAGCTTCTTGAGGATAGTGGCCATCACCCACCTCCATGTACAGAGGGTGCCTGGCTGTTGACAGATTCCAGAGAGTGCCCAGTGTTCTTTAGCAGAAATATTCCAGGCCATTGCCATGCTGAGGACAATTGGTTCTGCTGGGGCCAGGACATGGGTAGTTCCTTGCACATGAACCAGGAACAATGGAGCCCAGGAATAGTCCATGGTAAGTGGGGAGCACAGGCTCTGGTGGTGGCAGTGATAGCATGTCCCACATGCCTGCCCTGTGTGTGGTTTACTTTGCATTTCTCTAATTACAGAAGCTGTTCACCCTTTCTTAAGTTGGTTGGCCACTTGGATATCTTCTTGTGTGATATTTAAGTTTCTTGTCTACCTTTCTACTGAGTTGATTTGTAGAAATTCCTCTTATATTATGAATTCCAGTCCTTTGTCATTTGTGTGCGTTTGCAACTATCTTCTCTTGGTCTGTGGTTTGACTTTTCAATTTCTTAATGGTGTCTTCTGATGAACAGAAGTTCTTCATTTTAATGAGGGCAAGTGTGTCAAATTTTTTCCTTTATGATTGATGCTCTTTTGTGCCTTGTTTAAGAAATTTTTCTACCCTGAGTTCTGAAGATATTCTCCAATGATATCCTCTTGGAGCTATATTGTTTCTGCTTCTACATCTAGATTTACAGTCTGCCTGGAACTGATGTTTGCATATGATGTAAGATATGGGTCAACTTTCTTATTCTTCTGTTTAGATAATCAATTGTCCCAGCACAATTAACTGGCAAGGCCATCCTTTCTCCAGTATTTTGTGGTGTCATCTTTGTTGTAAATCAAGTATCCATATATGTGAAGATGAGTCTGGGCTCTCTTCTATTCCATTGGTTTAGTGCTCTATTTTTGCAACAAGGCCACATGTCTTAATTGCTATAGCAAAGAACTTTCAATATCCAGTAGTCTTGCACATTTTTGCTAAATATATTTTTAGATATTAGATATTTTTGATGCTATTGTAATGTTTTTTATTTTGATATTGCAACTGTTTCTGGTATACAGAAATGCAATTGACTTTGTATTCAGCAATTTTAATAATCTTAATTATTATTTCAAAAATCTATCATGTTTCTTAGTTACTAAACATACAAACATATTATCTACAGAAATAATGATAATTATATTTCTTCCTTTCTAATATTATTTTAATTTATTTTTCTTGCCTAACTGAAATGTCTAGGACCACCCGTCCTCTTCACCCCCTCCCATCCAACAATGTTGAATACAAGTGATGATAGAAAACATCTTTGCCTTGTTTTGATCTCAAAGAGAAAGCTCACAACACTTTTCTCTTAAGTGTAATGTTTGCTATACTTTTTAGCAGATATTCTTTACTACATTTAGGAAGTTCCCTTCTATTCCTAGTTTTCTGTGCATTATTAACATGAATAGATGTTGAAATTTATCAAATGTCTTTTTTCCTACGTAAATGACAAGATCAATTGACTTTTTCTCCTTTATTCTGCCAATTCAATGAATTATCCAGATTTTTAAAATGACAAATCAACCTTGCATATCTGGAATAAATCCTAGTTGGTTGTATTGTAAATATCCATTTTATTTATTGATGAAATTATTTTACCATTAATTTGTTTAGAATTTTCCCATAAAATTTTATGATGACATTTGCCTTAATTATCCTTTCAGGTTTTGTTATCAAAGTTATTCTAGTTTTATAAAATAGTCAGGGAATGAACTCTGTTTTTCTATTTTCTTGAGGAGAGCATGTAAATTTAGCATTATTTAATCCTTAAATATTTGGAAGAAATTCCCCTGATGTTCTTGTTGTGCAAAGGTTTTTAATTAGAAATTTGATTCCTTTAATAATTATAATTGTTCAGGTTTCATAATTTTTTTGTGTTTGTTTTAGTAATTTGAATTTTCTGGGAGTTTGTCCATTTAATTTCTATTTTAAATTACATTTTTTGGAATAAAGTTATTAATATATTCTCATAATCTTAGATCATTGATTTTGAAAGCTTTTTTTCTTCCCTAATAAGCTTTTAAGACTATACATTTCCCTCTTAGCACCACTTTGGCCAATCTCACATGTTTTGATATATAGTATTTTCATTATAATTCAAGTCAAAATATTTTCTCATTTCCATTGTGATTTCTGCTTTGAACCATGCATTTTTTTAGAATTGTGATTTTTCTGAACTTTTCATTATAAAAATATTAAAGTGTACTGAACAGTTAAGAGAATAGTACAATGATCACTTTCATGCTTACTACATGAAATCAATTATTAATGTTTTGTCATATTTCCTTTATATCTATCCACAGATATATATGTTTCTTTGGCTAAATCATTTTAAATAAACTTGCAGATATTGTGATATTTTACTCCTTGGTACTTCAGTGTGCATTTTTTTCTTGATAGTTCTGTCAATTTTCACTTTGTGTTTTGAGGCTATGTTATTAGGATACATACAAATTTAGAATTACTTTATCTTCCTGTTGTATTGAAACCTTTGTCATTATGAAATGTCCTTTTTCATCTCTAGTAATTTTTTGTCTTTAAGTATACTGTATCTGATGTTAATTAGATATAGTAGCTGTCTTTTGGCTGGTGTTTTCAAATAAGGGAAATAATATACCTACATTAATCATTAACTTTCAATTTCTCCTTTTACCTTTTTGTGTCTTCATCCTTTAGAAATTTCTGCATTGAAAAGTAATAAAATTTTTTATTTTTAAAATCCAGTCTTAATTGGAGCATTAAGTCAATTTAAATTTAATGCAAGATAGAAATTACTGATATATTTGGGTATAAATTTGGCAGCATACTAAGACTGTTCTATATGTCCTGAATTTCTCTCCATAATTTTGGTCTTCTTTATTGCTTTGTTTTGGATTTTAAAAATTATTAATCATTTCCATCCCTCTATTAACTTCTCTCTAAGTATTCTTTTAGTGATTACCATAGGCATCCTTGACTTCTCAAAATGTAATATTAGGACTTCCAAGAAGATGTCAGATTAGGAGAGGCAGAGGAAACCTCCCCTCCATGTAAAAGACCAGATAAAGGGAAGAAATCACTCTGGAACAGTAGATCCATGTTGTGACCACAAGGATAGTGTCTTCTACAGCACATGGTGGGGACTCAGATGGAGAGGTGGAGAGTCTGCACTTGAAGGGATGGGTTGAGGGTGTTCAGCTGGGTCTGCCAGCAGGGACTGGTGGCTGGAGCCAGCCATCAAGTGTGGTAGGGAGCAGCTTTCCATGCCCCATGTTCCCATCTCAGCAGTTGGCTGGCGAGATAACCCTCCACAACCCCATGGCAGAGAGCTCCCATGAGGGAACTCAGGATTCAGTGGACTTGTGGTGACCACATTTCCTCTTCCTTCACTGAAGCCCATGGTGTGCACAGCTGGGAGGTGGGGAGCAGCAGGGGCACCAAAGAAAATACCAGGAGCCCCTCCCCAACCACAGAGGCTCACAGGCACAAGGCAGACAGGGTCTGGGGCACATTTGACTTAGGGGGTGAGATGTGTGGCCCTGCAGCATGAGTGATCCAGAGATGCAGGAACTGCTGGACCCACTGTGCCCTGAAGCAGAATAGCTCCTGAACTGTGCAAGGCCTGCCCCCAACCTGCAGGGCTAGTAGTCTCCAGTGCACATGGAGAATGGCCACCCAGTTTGAACACTGCCCAGTGCACTGGCAATTTTGAGAGAGAGATGGCTTGAGAGTAAGAGGTGGCTCAAGAGCACCATTTGCTGGAAGAAGAGGGAGCATGCACTCCAGAAATATGTAGCTCTGCCAAATTATAGATGAATGTCCAAGGAATCCCTGAATATCCCAAAATAACCTTCCCAAAATAAGCAAATGGTCCAAAACCAACAACAGAAAATCATAAAACACATGAAAAAGCAAGCAGACATGGACAAGCCAAATGACCAAATTAAAAAGCTAGAGGAGACACAGAACTTGGAGCAATTAATCAAAGAGGTACACACAAATCCCCAAAACAACCTCAATGAGTTGGCTAAGGACATGAAAGTCATCAAGAAGACTCTAGAAAAGCATAAAGAATTTGAAAGAGTAAATAAAAATAATAGCAGGTCTTGTGGCAATGAAAGATACTGTTGATCAAATTAAAAATATACCAGAGACACACAACAGCAGATTTGAAGAGGCAGAAGAAAGAATAAGCAAACTAGAGGACACAACAACTGAATGCAAATGCATAAAAGAACTAATGTGAGAAAAATACAAAAATTCGAAATGGATCTTAGGGAAATGATGGACAACATGTAGCACACAAATATAAGAATCATTGGTGTCCCAGAGGAGAAGGGAAGGGGAAAAGACTAGAAAGAGTATTTGAAGACATAGTTGGGTAAAACTTGCCACCCCTTCTAAACAACATAAATATGAAAATCAAAGATATCCAAAAAACTCTAAATAGAATAAATACAAATAAACCCACTCTGAGACATATGCTAAACAGATTGTCAAATGTTGAGGAGACAAAGAAAGTTCTGAAAGCACCAAGAGAGAAGCAATTCAGCCAACATACAAGGGAATCCACATAAGACTAAGTACTGACTACTCAGCAGGCATCATGGAAGTGAGTGGTATGACATATTTAAGATGCTGAAAGAGAAAAATTCCAGCCAAGAATTCCTTATCCAGCAAAACTCTCCTTAAAAATTGAGATAAAGCTTAAAATTTTCACAGACAAATAAATGCTGACAGAATTTGTTAACAAGAGACCTGCCTTGCAAGAAATATTCAAGGGAGTTCTACTGGCTAAGAAAAAAATAAAGGTGAGAGTGGTCTGGAGAAGGACATGTAACTGAAGAGTATAAGTAAGGGAAACTTAAAGGAAAAAAAGGCGGGGGGAGAAACCTGACAAATTAAAACCAAAGGATATGATGGTTGATTAAAGAACTGCCCTTATATTAATGACAATGAATGTGAATGGATTAAACTCCCCAATTAAAAGATACAGATTGGCAAAATGGATTGAAAAGTATGATGCATCAATATGTTGTTTACAAGAGACTCATCTTAGACCCAGTGACAAAAAGAGATTGAAAGTGATAAGATGGAAAAAAAAATAATCCATGCAAGCTGCAGTCAAAAGAAAATGGGCATAGCAATACTAATATTAAACAAAATAGATATTAAATGCAAAGGTATCATTAGACACGGAGAAGGACAATACACATTAATAAAAGAGAGAATTCACCAAGGAGAAATAACACTCACGAATGGTTTGCACCCAATCAAGTTGCTCCAAAGTACATGAGATAAACATTGGCAAAACTGAAGGAAGTAATACACATTTCTAAAACAACAGTGGGGGACTCCAATACACCACTCTCTTCTATAGGTGGAAAAACCAGACAGAGCATCAATAAGGAAATTGGGAACCTAAACAGTGTGATAAATGGATTAGACTTAATAGATGTATATAGAGCATTACTTCCCAAATCACCAGGATATACATTCTTCTCTAGCACTCATGGAATGTTCTCCAGGTTAGATCATATGCTGGGGCACCAAATAAGACCCAATAAATTTTAAAAGATTGAAATTATTCAAAGCACATTCTCTCAACTTAATGGAATTCAGCTAGAAGTCAATAACCATCAAAGAACCAGAACATTCACAAATATAAGGAGGTTAAAAAACACATTCCTAAACAGCCAGTGGGTCAAAGAAGAAATTGCAAGAGAAATAGGTAAATATCTAGAGATAAATGAAAATGAGAACACAACATATCAAAACCTATGGGAGTAGTGAAGGTGGTGCTGAGAGGGGAATTTATAGCTCTAAATGCATACATTAAAAAGGAAGAATGAGCTAAAATCAAGGACCTAACTGAACAACTGAAGAAGCTAGGGAATTATCACCAAACTAACCCTAAAGCAAGTAGAAGAAAAGAAATAAGTATTAAAGCAGAAATAAATGATATGGAGAACAAAAAAATAAAATCACAATAGAATAAATAAAACCAAAAGTTGGTTTGTTGAGAAGATCAACAAGATTGACAAACCCTTAGCTAGACTGACAAAGTCAAAAAGAGAGAAGAACCAAATAAACAGAATTAGAAATGCAAAGGGAATAATTACTACAGATCCTGAATAAATAAAAAAAAAAATCCAAAGAGGATACTATGAACAACTGTATGCCAACAAGCTAGACAATTTACAGGAAAAGGACAAATTCCTGGAAACACATGAACAACATAGACTGACCCCAAACAAAATAGAAGACCTCAACAAACAAATCACAATTAAAGAGATCTGATCAGTCATCAAAAAGCTTCCTACAAATAAAAGCCCAGGGCCAGATTGCTTCACAGGGAAATTTTACCAAACTTTCCAAAAAGAACTGACACTATTCCTGCTCAAACGCTTCCTAAAAATTGAAGAGTAAGGAAAGCTGATTTTATGCAGCTAACATCACTCTAATACCCAAACCAGATAAAGATGCTACAAGAAAGGAAAGCTACAGGCCAATCTTCCTAACAATTATAGATACAAAAATTCTCAACAGAATACTTACAAAAGAAATCCAAAGACACATTAAAAGAATCATACACCATGACCTGGGCTTCATTCCACTTATGCAAGGGTAGTTCAATGTAAGAAAATCAATCAATGTAATAAAACACATTAACAAATCAAAAGGGAGAAAGCAAATGATCATCTCAATAGATGCTGAAAAAGCATTTGACAAAATTAAGTTTCCGTTTTTGTTAAAATCACTTCAAAAGGTAGTTATTGGAGGAAACTTCCTCAATATGATAAAGGGCATATATGAAAAACCCACAGCACACATAGTATTCAATGGTGAGAGACTGAAAGCCTTCCCCCTAAGATTGGGAATGAGACAAAGATGCCCACTATCACCAGTACTATTTAATATTATGCTAGAAGTTCAAGCCAGAGCAACCTGGCAAGAAAATAAATCGAAGTCATCCAAATTGGAAAGCAGGAAGTGAAACTGTCATTATTTGCAGATGATATGATTGTATACTTGGAAAATTCTGAGAAATTGATGACAAAACTAGTTGTGTTAATAAACAAATTCATCAAAGTGATGGGATACAGGATTAATGCACAAAAGTCAGTAATGTTCCTATACACTAGAAATGACCTAACTGAAGAGACTCTCAAGAAAAAAGTTTCATTCACAATAGCAACTAAATAAATGAAGTACCTAGGAATAAACTTAACCAAGGATGTAAAAGAACTCTACGCAGAAAATTACAAAACTTTACTAAAAGAAATTAAAAAGGACCTAAAAAGATGGAAAGATATTCCATGCTTACGGAAGTCTAGATGATGTTATATTAGTTAGGGTTCTCTAGGGAAACAGAATCAACAAGAGATATCTACAAATATAAGATTTATAAAAGTGTCTCATGCAACTGTGTGTAGGCATGAGTCCAAATTCCATAGGGCAGGCAGCAAACTGGCAACTCCAATGAAGATGTTCAATGAACTCCTCAGGAAATGAACTGGCAACTTTGATGAACTCTTCAGGAAATGCTTTACTGCTCAGCTGAAGAAGTGAAGTTCTTCTGTCTCACTAAAAGTCTTCAACTGATTGGATTAAATCCAGCTGACTACATTCTGTCATGTGGAAGACTCACCTTTCATTGATGTCACCAGTCACAGCTGCAGTCAATTGACTGATGATTTAACAAACCAGCCTTCTGATTTATCAAGCAGCCACAAACATCCTAACAGCAATGGTTAGTCCAGTGCTTGCTTGACCAAATAGCTGGGTACCATCACCTGGCCAAGTTGACACATGAACCTATTACTGATGTCAAGATGCCAATTCCACCCAAATCAATATACAGATTCAACACAATTCCAAACAAAATTCCAACAACCTACTTTGCAAACTTGGAAAACCTAGTTATCAAATTTATTTAGAAGGGAAAGGGGCCATGAATAGCCAAAAACATCCCACAAAAGAAGAACAAAGTAGGACGAGTTACACCTCTGACTTTAAAGCCTAATATAAAGCCACAGTAGTCAAAAAGCATGGTACCAGCACAAAGATAGACATACTGATCAAGGGAATCAAACTGAGAGTTTGGACATAGCCCCCCAGATCTATAGTCAACTGATTTTTGATAAGACCCCCCAAATCACTGAACTGGGACAGAATAGTCTCTTCAACAAATGGAGCTGGGAGAGCTGGATAGTCATAACAAAAAGAATGAAAGAGGATCCCTACCTCACACCCTACACAAAAGTTAACTCAAAGTGGATCAAAAGCCTCAATATAAGAGTACCATAAAAATCCTAGAAGATAATGCAGGCAAACATCCTCAAGACCTAGTATTAAGATGTTGCTTCTTAGACCTTACAACCAAAGCACAAGCCATGAAAGAAAAGATAGAGAAATGGGAGCTCCTCAAAACCAAAAGCTTCTGCACCTCAAAGGACTTTGTCAAAAAGGTAAAGAGGCAGCCAATTCAATGGGAGAAAATATTTGGAAACCATATGTTTGATAAGAGACTGATATCCATCATATATAAAGAAATCCTACAACTCAATGACAGTAGTACATAGAGCCTATTTGTAAAATGGGCAAAAGATATTGTTCTAGTTTGCTAATGCTGCAGAATGCAAAACACCAGAGATGGATAGGCTTTTATAAAACGGGGGTTTATTTTGCTACAAAGTTACAGTCTTAAGGCCACAAAGCGTCCAAGGTACAAAGCATCCAAGGTAACACATCAGCAATCAGGTACCTTCACTGGAGTATGGCCAATGGCATCCGGAAAACCTCTGCTAGCTAGGAAGGCAGCTGGCATCTGCTCCAAAGCTCTGGCCTCAAAACGGCTTTCTCCCAGGACGCTCCTCTCTAGCAAGCTTGCTCCTCTTCAAAACATCACTCACAACTGCACTCAGTTCCCTCTCTTTGAGTCAGCTCATTTATATGGCTCCACCGATCAAGGCCCACCCTGAATGGGTGGGGCCACGCCTCCATGGGAACATCCCATCAAAATCATCACCCACAGCTAGGTGGGACACATTCCAAGCAAATCTAACCAGCAACAAAACGTCTGTCCCACAAGACCACAAAGATAATGGCATTTGGGGACACAATACATTCAAACTGGCACATCCCACCCCCTGGACCCCAAAATGACATTATCTTTCCAAATACAAAATACATTCATTCCATCACAATATCACAAAAACTCAAATCATTTCAGTAACAAAAGTTAAGTACAAGATACCATCAAAATCAATCATAGGCATGGCCAGTCCTAAGGCATAATTTTCTTTAGCTATGGATTTGTGAACTTAGAACAAGTTATGTGCTTCCAATATACAAAGGAGAGACATTCATAGGATAAACATTTCCATTGCCATAAGGAGAAACAGCAAGGAAAACAGGGTTAACAGGAGCAAAACAGTTCCTAAAACCCGCAGGACAAACTCCATTAGATTTCAAAGTCTGAGAGTCATTAACGGAACAACATTGCATCCTTGGGGCTTGAGAGAGCGGGAGCCTAACCCTTCCCAAGGGCCTTTTTGGCAGCTGTTTCCTCTCCAAATGCTTGGGTGAGTGCTCCAACATATCCACACATTGGGGAGACCACCTTCTCGGCCCCACCCTCCTCAAACCTCGGGGCAGCTCCCGGATTCCCTTCCATCTCCGGGGCACACGCTCAACCCCTTCAGAACAGTGGGGTGGCAGCCAGGCTCTCCTCAATTCCCTGGGAATGTACTCAACCCTCTTTGGGACCTCGGGTGGCAAAACTCTTCCAGAGCATCGAGGTGGAATGCCCACCCTCGACCTCTGGGGCAAACTCACCCTTTCCATGCATGTGGGCTGCTCCGCTCTCCCAGCCCAAGACTTCTTGACTCCAGACCTCAACCTCCATGGCTCTGTCTTTAAAGAAATTTTTCCTTCAGTTTGTTCATTGTCTGTCTCCTCCAGTCCAGACCAGCAATGGCTCTGTCTATAAAGATCTCACAAAAATTCTGTTGGCTTTGCATGAAGCATACAGGGGTCAAAGCCATCAGACAATAGGACTTTCCACAAATCCTTTCTGGATAATTCCATCTCCAATCTTGGCTTGTACTGAAATGGTGGCTGGGTTCCATGTTTGGTAACATCCTCTCATTGGGCTGTAGTTTCTGGGATTCCACCCCTTGGAAGCTTGTAATTTTCCAAGCCATCAGCTTCTGGTTTCTTTGAACCCAAGAGTTCAGTTCTAAGTTTATCTCTCTCTGCTCGCATTTTACTGTAAGCTGCAAGAAGCAGCCAGGGTATCTCCTCCACATGTAGTCTGGAGATCTCCTCAGCTAAGTATTCCAGGTTGTCACTTTCAAATTCTTCCTTCCATCTGACACGAGGATTCAATTTTGCCAAATTCTGTGCCACTTTAAAACAAGGATCGCCTTTCTTCCAGTTCACAACAACACATTGATCATCTCTGTTCAAGGCCTCGTCAGAAGTATCTTTAGAGTCCATATTTCCACAAACAGTCTCTTTAAAGCAGTTTTGGCCTATTCTATCAAGATCCTCACAATTCTTCCAGAATCTTCCCCTTATCCATTTGAAAAGCCACTCCAACATGTTTGGTGTTTGCAGACTCAGCAGCAAAAGCACCCCACCTCTCTGGTACCAAAATCTGTCCTAGTTTGCTAATGCTGCAGAATGCAAAACACCAGAGATGGATAGGCTTTTATAAAACGGGGGTTTATTTCACTACACAGTTACAATCTTAAGGCCACAAAGCATCCAAGGTACAAAGCGTCCATGGTAACATATCAGCAATCAGGTACCTTCACTGGAGGATGGCCAATGGCGTCTGGAAAACCTCTGCTAGCTACGAAGGCAGCTGGCGTCTGCTCCAAAGCTCTGGCCTCAAAATGGCTTTCTCCCAGGGCGCTCCTCTCTAGCAAGCTTGCTCCTCTTCAAAACATCACTCACAGCTGCACTCAGTTCCCTCTCTTTGAGTCAGCTCGTTTATATGGCTCCACCAATCAAGGCCCACCCTGAATGGACGGGGCCACGCCTCCATGGGAACATCCCATCAAAATCATCACCCACAGCTGGGTGGGACACATTCCAAGCAAATCTAACCAGCACCAAAACGTCTGTCCCACAAGACCACAAAGATAATGGCATTTGGGGGACACAATACATTCAAACTGGCACAGATATGAAAAGATGTTTTTCTGAAGAGGAAATACAAATGGCTAAAAAACACATGAAAAAATGTTTACCTTCACTAGCTATTAGGGAACTGCAAATCAAAACCACAATGAGATATCATCTCACACCAATAAGAATGACTGCCATTAAACAAACAGGAAACTATAAATGCTGCAAAGGATGAGGAGAAATTGGAACTCTTATGTACTGCTCATGGGAATGTATAATGGTACAGCTGCTGTGGAAGACAGTTTGGTGGTTCCTCAGAAAACGAGACATCAAGTTAACTTATGATCTGGCAATTTCACTTCTTGGTATATACCCAAAGGATTTGAAATCAGTGACATAAACAGACATTTGCACACCAATATTCACAGCAGCATTGTTTACAATTGCCAAGAGATGGAAACAATTCAATAGTACATCAACAGACAAGTGAATAAACAGATATGGTATATACATACAATGGAATACTATGAAGCAGTAAGAAGGAATGAGGTTGTGAAACATATGACAACATGGATGAACCTTGGAGACATAATGATGAGTGAAATAAGTCAGACACTAAAGGAGAGCTATTGTATGTAACCAGTACTATGAACTACCTGAGCAATGTGAAACCAGTATCTTATAATGTAGAATATAGGGAACCTAGAGATAGACAGAAGCTAGTGAAGGGGGAATGATAACCTAATATGTGCAGACACATTAATAACGGTGAATTTAAAGGTATTGGAATTGACAGGGGTGATGATTGTTACTTAATGGAAGGATAAGTATCAGTGGTACACTGAAGATGAACATGACTGAAAGTCATTGTTTAAAGGCATGTATCCCACAGATTAGTACTAAAAATATAAATGTTTGCATGTTATACTTCTGAGGTATGACACTGGTATAAAGTGTTAACAACAGAATGGTATATGGGAAAAACTACCCATTGCATATTATAGACTATATTTAATAGGAATACCTTACCAGTACTATACTAATACTAGGGATGAATAATTAGGGGCCGAAAAGAGCATTGGGGTGTTTTTTGTTATAGTAATTGTTTAAAATTGAGAGTAATGATGATTGTACAACTAAGTGAAGATAATGTGAGACACTGAGTGTTCATCTTGGACAGAATATATGCTATATAAAACTAGGAACCTCTTACTTAATAAGTCAAGCTTACTTATAATTATGCACAAGAGGCACTTCCAGAAAACCTTTTGTTGCTCAGATGTGGCCTTTCTCTCTCTAAGTGCAAGTCGGCAAATAAATTTATTACCCTTCCTTCTCTGTGGGACATGACTCCCAGGGGAGTGAGCATCCCTGGTGACCTGGGGCATGACTGCCAGGAATGAGCCTGGCCCTGGCATCAAGAGATTGAAAAGGGCTTCTTGACTAAAAGGGGGGAAAGAAAGGTAATAAAATAAGGTTATAGTGGCTAAGAGTTTTCAAATAGAGTGGAGAGGATATCCTGGAGGTGACTCTTACGCAAGCTCCAGCCAGATGTCCCAAACGGCCACAGGATGCCAAGCCCTAATGAATCATAGTTCTGAAATACTTAGGTCCCTATCCGAGACTCTATAAAAGTTTCACTTACTAAGTTTACTTTGCATAAACTTAAATCCCCCAGAGTGTTCCTACGCCAGATAAGCAGCAAAACCCATAGGCATTAGCCTTTTCAAGAACATCAACCAGATGCACCCCCCTTCCCCATAATGTTGATACCCATTTTCAATATGAATAAGTTAGGGTGGTCACTGACATCCATAGACATTACTAGACATCCTTGAAGATCGAGAAAGTGATTAAATGAGAGGAAGGGGTAGCAATAGAAAAAAATAGGATTTAACAAAGGATTTTGAACACTGAATCAATCAATCTATCTATCTATCTACCTTAGATGCCAGAGTATTAGAATAGCTAGAAGAAAATAACTGAAATGGTGGAACTGTAACCCATGACAGTCTTTGAAATTTGCTCTATAACTACTCAATTGTACTTTGAAAGTTATCACTTTTCTGTATATATGTTATATTTTGCAATAAGGAAATAACTGAAGCCATGGAACTGTAACCCATAGCATTCTTTGCAGTTACCCATATAACTACTTGTTAAATTGTACTTTGAAAATTATCACTGTTCTGTATATATATTTCACAATAAAAATGTATTAAAATATAAGATTAGTTGATACATTTACCTTTTGTCCAAATAATGCTGAGACCTTAAAACACTTTAATTCTTTTTACCTACTCTTAACTTATTTGACATTATTGTTGTGTAATTTAATCCCACATGTATTTTAAACTGTACAGCATACTACCATTGTTTTATTCATAAACGAGTGGGTGATGTTCATGGTTATTAGATTCTGAACTCCAGTCTTTGTGCTCCCAGATCTTCAAAGCTGCCCAAAGTATTGCTTGGCCTCTTACTCTCTCAGCTGCCCTTTCTGAAATCAATCCAGGGGAAAAGCAGTTCCAAGAGCTGGGCTCCTCTGGCTAGAGCTCCATTCCCCTTAGGCTCCCATCCTGGAAATTCTTTACTTTTAAAATTAGCTCTGCGATGCTTTCAAGAATATATTTTAAAAATTGTGTCTAGCTTTTCTAATTGTCCTTGGATGGAGGCTTAGTCCAAGTTACCTAGCTGCCATTAGAAGAAGTGTAAGCCCATTCGAGTCCTTATCTTTTGCAAGTGTACTGATATTTTAGCTCTCCCCCTCCCCCACTTGGGAAGCTTGTGGACACTTCTCTTTGATTTTGAAATTTCACAAGGATTGCCTTGGTATGAATCTATTTTTATCCATTGTGTTTTGAATCTGGGAACTTTCTTCAGTTCTGGCAAAATTTTTTGAATCGTTACTTTCATGATTTATTTCCCTCATTTTCTTTGTTCTCTCTTACTGGAACTCCATTATTCAAAGGCTGAAACTTTTGGTCCTTTTTAAAAATTTCTTTCTCTTCCATTATCCATCAATTTTTCTTTTACTTTTATTTTCTGAGAGAATTCCTCAACTTTATCTTCCAGTTATTCTATTGTTTTAAATGAATTTCTGTGATTATATTTTTAATTTTCAAGATCTATCTTTTGGTACTTAACTGTTCTTTTTGGTGGTCTCTGGTCTTGTTTTGTAGGTGCAAAAGTATCCTTTGTTTTCTGAAGATGCCAATTATAATTTTCTTTTTTCTTCTGTTCCTTAGAGTACTTCTTTAGGGAATATTCAGCTCCCTAGAGTTCTCTCTCCCCCTCTCTCTCATTTTATCACTCTTTCCCTCCCCCCACTCACTTTTGATCTTGTTCTCACTTTCTCTCAGATGATTTTGGTTGTACTTTTTATTTAAGAGAGAGAGAGCCCCTAAAAATGCAGATTAGAAATCTGTGAAGGGGTAGGATTGGAGACCAAAGGATGTACTTGTACTGCTTAATTGGTTGGCCTCTAACTATTAGTATCTGGATGTCTTTTTGTACCAGTTTTTGTCAGTTTTTTTGAGAAAGTACTCCTCTAATGACTTGCCTGTATCTAACATCTTTCCACTGAATTTATCAAATTACCTGTATCTGCACCAAGAAACCATCTTTCCTTTCTAAGGTCCACTTCACCTTGCCTGTCAATTCCATCCAATAATGCTTTTTAGAGACATTTCACTCTTTTGTTGTTTTCACCTTTCTCTTCAGCCCATTTGAAGATGAGGCCAACACAGCAAAAGGCAGTTCTAAGTGACAGAAACTGAGTCCTAAAGACTTTGTTTGATCCCCTGAAAAAATGATGGACTTTTCCTTCATAGTGGCAAGAATTCCCTCCAGATGGCTCTGCATGAGATCTAGGATTTACTCTGATTAAACCAACTTGAGTCACATGTAATTCCTTAAACCAATAACCATGGAGATTTGGTACACTGCTTTGCAAAGTTGGAGCTTGGGTGTACCCCACCCTATGCTCAAGAACTTAGAAAGGGTTGAGGCATGGTTCCTCAAAGGGAAATCAGAATGTGGTTACCAAAAGAAGGAGCAATGCTAAGTAACAAAAAACTAAGCTGTCTGTTTATCAATATGTTAATATCATCTATATATTGTCGAGTAAAATAGCAACAACAAGGTGAAGACATTAAGATGTATTATAAATCATGGATTAAAAATGGGAAAAAGTCCCTAGACAAAGTAGGATCACAAACCTCCCCTTCCGTTTCTTTGATTCTGTAGGTTGCCAGTGGAGATGGGAGAAAATTTCAAGTGTTGGTTGACTTAGGCTTGGGTTACCTATGCCAATCAGGAAGCAACAGGGATAGGTGGGGATGTCATTATATTCTGCCAAAAAGTACATGGGCTTCATTAGGGAGGGGGAAGTTATGATGAACATTAGACTACTGTCAAGAAAGAGAGAAGGTGATATGGGTATTAGGAAAGCTGTGACCAAATGAATACAATGCTGAAAGCCTTTTGATGTACTCCCTCCAAACTCTTTCTTTATCCCATTCCCTCACTTAGAACTCAAATCATTGAGTTTCTGTCTTCGTTTTCCCCATGACAGGAAGGGGCCATGGCTCCTATTTCTTTGTTTCTGTTTCCTATAATGCATGACAGTCAACCAAAGCAAGAAGAACAGCAAAACCTTAGTGTTCTCCACCGTGAGTCATTAAATAGGGGATACTGAGTATATTTTGGTCAGTAATTCAAATTTGTATTGTCTTTGCAGTAGATTTTCATATAAGAAGGAGGCATGGGCTTAACTGGGGTTTGGGGTTTGGAATAGGATTTGGAAATGGAAGGGGGGTGAAATCTGGCACATATATCAGAACTCATGTGCATGGTTTACCCTTGATTGATCTCTAGTTGTTCATCTAATTGTTTTCATATAAGATGCAGAACACAATCAAAGGGGTGGAATAACTTGTCTTCGTGGGCAGAATGAGAACTGGGAGTTAGGTTGGGAGTGAGGAGGGTTGCAGCATTTGTTCATTCAATAAGTATTTATTGATGGCTACCATGTATGCAGGTTCTGGGGAAGTTTCAAGAAATACACAAATTCTTGATCTTGGGGAGGACTCAGTCTAGTCTATAGGGGAAAGAATTGGGAAGACACCTCAGGTGTGAACAGAGCTAAACTGAGGGATCTGGACTCCCCAGAGAGTCTATTATTTGGTTACATCTTCAAATTGATATTCTTTATAGTTTATTCAGATTTATTTATTGTCAGGTGTAGAATTGGACTTTCAATTAATAAAGCTTGTATATCTCCTTCATTTAGATACCATTAATGGATATAGGACTTGCACTGAACATAACATTTTAACTTATTGGAAATTGTTTTTTTTTTTTTTAATTTCATGTTTTACTCCACCATTTATATATGAACATTATTAGTAGTTTATATGAATATAGTTTTAAATTTCTGTCAAAATTTATAAGAAAATTATTATTTTCCTGGCACTCACATCAACAAAACACTTTCCATTTATTCTCTTTCCAGTTTCCTTTTCTGATTTTCAAAACTAAATAACTTTTTTCTAAAGTCCATGTTTCAACTTAGGGTGTGTTGCTTATGCAGTGAAGTAACATGGATTTTTTTTTAAATTTTTTTCTATTACCATAAATACAGCCTAACATTTCCCCTTGTAATCACATTCAGACATATATCTCAGTGCTGTTAATTATGTTCATAATGTTGTACTACCATTGCCACCATCCATCACCAAAAGATTTCCATTGTTCCAGAAAGGAACTGTGTACATTTTAAGCCTAAATTCCCATTCCCTATCCCTACCCATTCCCTAATAATTTATATTCCCTAATAATTTATATTCTAGATTCTGACTCTGTGAGTTTGCTTATTCTAATTATTTCATATCAGTGATCTCATACAATATTTGCCCCTTTGTGTCTGGCTTATTTCATTCAACCTGTCTTCAAGTTTAATCCATGTTGTCACATGTATCAGAACCTTATTACTTTTTACAACTGAATAATATTCTATTGTATGTATATACCACATTTTATTTATCCATTCCTTGGTTAATGGACACTTGGGTTGCTTCTATCTTTTGGCAATTGTGAATAATGCCTCTATGAACACTGGTGTGAAAATAAACCATTTGAGTCCCTGCTTTCAATTCTTTTGAGTATATACTGAGAAGTGGGATTGCCAGATCATATATAATTCTATGCATAACTTTCTGAGGGACCACAAAACTGTCTTCCCTGGTGGCTAACCCATTTTACAATTGCACCAGCAGTGAATGAGTGTTCCTATTCCTCCACATTTGTAATTTTCCATTTGTTAATTGCAGCCTAGAATGGGTCTAAAATGGTATCACATTTTGGCTTTGATTTGCATTTCCCCAGTGGTTAATGATGATAATCTTTTCATGTGCTTTTTGGCCATTTATAGTTCTTCTTTGGAGAGATGTCTATTTAACTCTTTTGTCCATTTTTTAGTTGGGTAGTTTGTCTTTTTGTTGTTAAGCTGAAGGATTTCTTTATATACTCTGGATATTAAACCCTTATCAGATATGTGGTTTCCAAATATTTTTGGAAGGTTGTTAGCTGTAGTTTGTCATTTTACTTTCACGGTAAAGTCCTTTGAGGCACAAAAGTTTTTAATTTTGATATGGTTCTGTTTATGTATTTTTTCGCTTATTCTTTGGGTGTAGTCTAAGAAAGCATTGCCTAACACAAGGTTGTGAAGATGCTTCCCTACATTTTCTTCTAGATGTTTGATAGTTCTAGCTCTTATATTTTGGGTCTTTGATCCATTTTGAGTTGATTTTTGTATATGGCATGAGGTTGGGGTCATATTTTTTTTTAAACATATAGATATCCAGTCTTCCCAGCACCATTTGTTGAAGAGACTATTTTTCCCCAATTGAGTGGTCTTTGCCCCCTTGTCAAAAATCAGTTGGCCAGCTGTTGTCATCAACATGGTGACAAACAGCTACTGAAAACTTCTCTTCAGAGATTCAACAAAAAAGAGGACAATTCTGAATTGTTTGAAATTCTGAAGAAGAGTATAGATGGGGGAAAGACCCTGCAAATGCTGAACTGAAGAAAGAGAAGAAATATCAAGTCTTCCAACCCGACCAGTTGGTCCTTTCCCTTCCCCCTCACTTGGTCTCAGTGTAGGAAAGGCACAGAATATGCAGATGGGAACCCTCCCAGCAGGGACACAGATTTTAAAATCTCTCACAGCAGTGAAAAATACCATCACTGTTTGAAGACCTGGGGAACAGGGGAGGACATTTCAAGACACAGATCAGTGAGGGACAATGAGTCTGAGAAAACCTGGAGAAAGGCTGTTTCCAGCCCTTGGTCTGGAAGCTCTTCCCCACTGTTGAGGGAAGAAGCAGCCAGTGACTGTTTCCTTGCCTTGGAGACAGCTGGAGTGCTGGGTCAGCTGAGGGAGTACTTTGCTACAGGTGGAGCCCCACACTGAGCAGATTTTGGCTGGCAAATTGAGGGCATAGGAACCCACAGTTTCAGCCTTGCTGGGTCATACAAAGTCTGTGCTCAGAGGCAAAGAAGTATCTGAGAACAATTAAGTTACTGAACACCGCCATCTGCTGGACAGTCCAGAAAGTGCAAAGGAGGTAAAATGCTTTTTATAGGATGCTTCAGATCCTTTCTTAGGAGCACAGGAGCTGGCCTAACATGTGTATGGAAACCCAGCCCTATTTTGGCTGAGAAATAGGGAAGACCCAATTGTTAAAGCAGGGCTCCAAAACAAATCCAGGTCTTGCTAGCTGGTGGAAAATACAGCACCACTGGAAGCCAGTAGATCTATATTACAACACAGTGAACTTTCTGGCATTTCAAGTGCCTACCTCCCATCCTTGTGGCAGGACACGGTGGATGCCTGACTAGGGGGCAGAGCTAATCTGACAATTGTCCAGGGAGAGAAACAAAGAAAAGATAGAGATCAAAGACAATCAACAAGAAAACCTTAGGTAAAAGAGAGTAAACAACTTTCAGAATAAACCAATCAAGGAAATCAGATGCCTAGAGAGCAAAAAATCATGAGCCACATCAGGAAATTGGAAGATATGGCCCAGTCAAAGGAAGAAAATAACAACTTAACTGAGATTCAGGAGTTGGAATAACTAATTATAGATGTTCAAATAAATCTTTTAAATCAAATAAATGAGTTGAGAGAGAATGTGACAAAAAAGATGAGGGATATAAAGAAGACACTGGGTGATCATAAAGAAGAATTCATAAGCTTGAAAAAACCAATGGCAGAAGTGATGGGAATCAAAGGCACAATAGAAGAGATGAAAAGCACAGTGGAGACATACAACAGCAGACTTGGAGAGGCAGAAGAAAGGATCAGCGAGATAGAGAACAGGACATCTGAAATCCTGCACACAGAGGAACAGATAGGGAAAAGAATGGAAAAACATGAAGCACACAAATACACATTTTATAGGTGTCCCAGAAGGAGAAGAGAAGGGAAAAGTGACAGAAAGAACAATAGAGGAATTAATCAATGAAAATTTCCTAACTCTTATGAAAGACATAAAATTACAGATTCAAGAAGCACAGCATACCCCAAACAGAATTGATCCAAATTGACCTACTCCAAGACACTTACTAATAAGATTTTCAAATGTCAAAGGCAAAGAGAGAATTCTGAAGGCAGCAAGAAAAAAGCAATCCACCATGTACAAGGGAAACTCGATAAGACTAAGTGTGGATCTTTCAGCAGAAACCATGGAGGCAAGAAGGCAGTGGTATGATATATATATAAGATATTGGAAGAGAAACACTGCCAACCAAGAATCCTATGTCCAGCAAAACTGTCTTTCAAAATTGAAAGAGAGTTTAAAATATTTACAGACAAACATACACAGAGAGTTCATGAACAGGAGACCTCTACGAGAAATACTAAAGGGAGTGCTACAGACAGATAGGAAAAGACAGGAGAGAGGTTTGGAGAAGAGTGTAGAAATGAAGATACCAGGAGATGGAAAGAGGGTAAAGATCAGGAATTTGATGCTGAAGGAATATAGTATGTTCTAGAGGATTGGTTGTGTAGATCTAGAAATTGATAGTATAATACTGTGTGATGGTAGCACAATAATGTAAGTACACTAAAAAAAGATGACTGTGATTACTGTTGAAAGAGGAAGGTTAGGGATATATATGTGACAGTTTGAATGTATTATGTCCCCCCAAATACCATTATTTTTGATGCAATCTTGTGTGGGCAGATGTGCTAGTGTTGATTAGATTGTAATTCTTTGAGTGTTTCTATAGAAACAGGACCCTTTAAATATCTTTAAATGGACTTTATACAGCTGCACTCTTCTATGGGATATAAAAATGTCTGTTTTATCTTTCTGTGTTTCTGAGTTAGTTTATCTGGCTCAGAGCTGAGTACACTATAAATCCTCTATTAATGTCTATCTATATGTTTATGTATATATGTTATATATATGATATTTTCTCACTCTGAATGGTATTACCAAATTAACTTACAAAATCTCTTAAAAGAGCTCTGTTATAATTGGCTTAAAGATAAACAAATGCTTATATAAATTAAATATTCCTAAAATCTCTGGAATTTAAAAAAAGCTAAATCTGTAATATTTCCAACATCAAAGCTTAATAAAAATAGCTCTCTTCTAAGTTATCAATGTTAACTACAATTATAAAATTTATTCTACATTGGTATGTTCTTGCTTAATTTATAATGTTTATTGATCAAATAAACTAGCATATCTACTAAATATTTACAATGATAAAAAATATAAATTTATGTTTAAGCAAATTCTGTTTTTCCGATAAACTTTATTTCAACATTAATTATGTTTTCTAATATGTCAGCCTAAAGGTATATGTAGCTTCAAAAGGTATGTAGGATGTATATTTTATTTAAAAAAAAAAGTAATCTTGTCCTAAAGTAAAATGACTATTGTTCCAGAATAAGGAAGACAAAACCCAAAACTTAGATAAATATGGAAAGTTATAGAAAGTTCAAAGAAAGATATTTTGTTTGTTGTGGTCAAAACTGGCTATATCCACAACTTGTAGTTTCAAAATTTCATCAGCCAAGTATCCCCTGCTCGTCACTCTCAAATTCTTCCTTCCAACACCAGATTCAATTTTGCCAAATTCTCTGTCACTTTAAAACACGGATCATCTTTCTTCCAGTTGGCAATGACACATTCAACATTTCTACTAATGACCCCATCAGAAGTATATTTAGAGTCCATATTTCCACAGTTTCTTCAAAGCAGTTGAGAACTTTTCTATCAAGCTCCTCACAATTCTTCCAGAATCTTCCCCTTATCCATTTAAAAAGACATTCCAACATGTTTGGTATTTGCAAACTCAGAAACACCCCACTTCTCTGGTACCAGAATCTGTACCAGTTTGCTAATGCTGCTTTTTTGCAAAACACCAGAATAGGATCGGTTTTTATTAAGGGGGCTTATTTGGTTACAAAGTTACAGTCTTAAGGCCATAAAGTGTCCAAGATAAGGCGTCAACAATTGGGTACCTTAACTGGAGGATGGGCAATGGTGTCTGGAAAACCTCTGTTAGCTGGAAAGGCATGTGGCTGGTGTCTGCTCCAGAGTTCTGGTTTCAAAATGGCTTTCTCCCAGGATGTTCCTCTCTAGGCTGCAGCTCCTCAAAAATGTCACTCTTAGTTGCTCTTGGGACATTTGTCCTCTCTTACCTTCTCTGGAGCAAAAGTCTGCTCTCAAAGGCTGTCTCCAAAATGTCTCTGTAAGCTACAGCTCCTCTCTCAGCGCCTGTGTATTCTTCAAAGTGTCCCTCTTGGCTGTTAGCAAGATAGCTCCTTCTATCTGAGCTTATATAGTGCTCTAGTAACTAATCAAGGTTCACACTGAATGGGCAGGGCCTCACCTCCACGGAAATTATCCAATCAGAGTCATCACTCACAATTGGGTGGGACTCATCTCCATGGAAACACTCAGTCAAAGAATTACAATCTAATCAACACTTATATGTCTGCCCACACAAGATTGCATCAGAGATAATGGCATTTTTGGGGAAATAATACATTTAAACTGGCACAGATGCTTTGGGTGTTCTTTTTACTTTTATTTTTGTCTTATTTTTATTTTTTGGAGTAATGAAAATGTTCAAGAATTGATTTTGGTGATGAATGCCAGCTATATGATGATACTGTGAACAATCATTTTAAACTTTGGATGATTGTATCATATGTGAATATATTTCATTAAAAATTAATTTTTTAAAAAATCAGTTGGCCATAAATGTGAGGGTTGATTTCTGAGCTCTTAGTTAGATTCCATTGGTCTATATGCCTGTCCTTGTGCCAGTACAAGTGCTGTTTTGATTACTGTGGCTTTGTAGTAAGATTTAATATTGGAATGTGTGATTTCTCCAGCTTCCTTCTTCTTTTTCAAGATGGCTTTGGCTATTTGGATCCCCTAGATAACCTTTTAAGATACAGATTAAAGCATTAAAAATTGATATAATAAAATAAAATCACTTTTTCTCCCTAAGAAGTGCTATGTGGTGACTTGTTCAGTTTTAAAATTTCAGTCCAGTTCACCTGCTGTCTTCAGATGACAGTCCCTGGCTGGTTTGAGAGCTGGTATTAAGTCATTATTTCTATATGCATGTCACAAAGTATTGAACAAAGGTAGGCCAGAATTGACAGGGATCTGAATTTCCACTGGGGACCTCTGTTGATTTCAACAGGAAAAGGCAGGAGTTCACATCTTAGTTATGTCAGGCGCTGCATGAGAAAACCAGAGGGGAAATTTTCCAGTGATGTTTTAGCATTCATTATGCATTGGTGCCTTGGGCAGATCTTTGATCTGACTACTAATCCAACTCAGGATGAGTGGAAAGAAAGGCAGTATTCTCAGTCTTGAGGACATTAAATAAGATTAATTGGGGACAGAGAGAAGCCAGATTGTGTACCTTGAAGCAAATTATGAAACATGAAGACAGTGTTAGAATTCATTCTTTGTTAGAATTTATCCTCCTGGGGCTTTTTTTTATTTGTAAAATGAAAATTTTAGCATTTGCCTTATAAGGCTTTTCTAAGAATTACATGAAATAATGTTTTTAAAGCCTAGTCTTTGGCTGGTCTCTAAATAAATGGAAATAAGTGGGGATTATTATTATTATTATTATGTAAAAATAATAAAGCTATACTGATACTAATTTAGGAGTAGACAATTGATGAAATGAAAGATGCAGGCCACAAATACATTTTTGCACTTATAATAATTTAATTCGTGGATTACTTAAAGATCATTAATTGGTAAAGTCTGGTGGGGAATGTAATACTCAATAAATAGCATTGAGGCAATTGATTGTCCATTTAAAAAAAACCTTCCTGGATGCATTTATACAATGTACCAAAATAAATGTGGTATATTTTAAAGAGTTAAATGTAAAACTAAAAATTTGCAAAAACTCTAGAGAACATATAAGTTAATATTTACATAATTGTGAATGATGGCATGCATTATGGACTTACAAACAGTGGAAGAAATCATAAAGGAAAAGATTGGTGGATTTGACTACAGGAACTTTTAAAAAAACATATAAAAATTACCTAAATTACAAGGCAAACAAAAATCATGGAGAAATAGTTGCAGAAAATATGAAAATGCTAATATGTTTAGTCTGTAACAGTATAATAGAAATACATAGGAAAACACTGAGATCTCAATGGATGAATAAGCCAGGAACATAAACAGGCCATTTACAAAAGACACACAAAAAAATGTAAATATGGTTAACAGACAGGAAGAAATCCTCAGCTTTACTAGTAAGCAGAGAAAACGAAGTAAAATAAAGATACCTTTTTGCCTCTCAAATTATCACTGATTAAAATAATTAATACTTGTATCAATACAGTGAAATGGACATGGGTCATTTCTAAATGGAAACTAAAGCAGTCACCTTCGTATTGGTAGATAGCTTAGCAATAAGTATTGAGAGCCCTAAAATATTCATGTTCATATTAAAATATCCTCTTCACAATAGTAAAAAAAAAAGATTAAATATTTAGAGATAAACTGAATTAAAAAGTAGACACTTTTTAAAAAAGCCTACAAAACTCTTCTCTATAAATAAACATTCAACTAAATGGATGGACAATACCACATCCCTACTTGGAAAGATCCACTTGTAAAGATGTCAATTTTCTTCAAATTAATCTATAAATTTAACACAATTCTAATCAAAATACTAATGGTAGAAAATCCCAATCAATAAAATGATTCTATGGTTAAATTGGAAGAGAAAACATGTAAGACCAATCAAGAACATTTGGGAGGAAAAAGAGCAAGGAGGGAGAATTTCCAGATTGCGATGTAAATATGTATTATAAAGCAATAATGAGTGTGATACTGACACAGGATTAGACAGAATGATGTAACAGAACATAAAGCTCAGAAGCAGACACAAATGTATATAAACATTTAATATTTGATAAAAAGAGACCCCTCAAATGTCCTTTTGGGTCACAAGCTATAGAATTAAAAAAAGAAAGTTTTATCCCTATATCACATCCTGTAATAAAATGAATTTCAGATTTACAAAATAAAATATAAAAAGAAATCTTAAAGGAAATGGTAGAAAATAATATAAATATTTACATAAAAATTTGAGATGGGGAAAGTAATTTCAAGTGTGGCAGCAAAGACATAAATCATAGAGAAATATTGATACCCTTGAATACAGAAAATAAAAGCTGTGTATGACTAAAGCACCATAAACATTAATGAGAAACAAATATAAATAAGAAAAACATTTGCAGCATATATGACAAAGGGCTAGTATTTGCATTAATATAAGAGGAAAAGTTCAGTCTCACAAAGAATGAAAACTAAAACAACAATGGGATATAGTGATTCACTTATCACATTTTAAAGATTTAAAAAATGATTCTACTTAAGGTTAGTTAGGGTTAGGAAAGTGGCCCTCTCATACTGAATTGGTAGAAAAGCAAAATGGTACTATCTAGTTGATAATTTGGCAATATGCATAAAATTGTTGAAAATCCACATACATGTAGACAGTTCAAGGAAATAGCTGTGCAAAAACATACTGAAGCATTCATTGCCTGTAATAATGAAAACCTGGAAACAACCTGAAGGTGCAAACTAGGGGATTGATTAAGGAAATTGTGATGCAGTTATAAAATAATATAGCCATCATAAACAATGAATCAGATGTGTTTATCATTAATGGGATTTTAAAACAACAGCAGTGTGCAATGGGGGAGTGGGAGAACAGGAGGCTTCCGGGGCATGAAGGAGCGTGGAAGAATGCTAGCCCAACAACTAAAACAAAAAGTGCAGAAATGGCAGGCCAGTGCTCACAGGGCTGAATATCAAGCCCAGGCATTTTCATTTCACATTGTCCCTCTACTCACAACTTTTCACAGCTTTGCTAATGAGTCCTGCTAACATCACTATGGAAACCACCCATCACTAGTTAGCCCCCTCCACTCTACTTTCTAAGATCTCAGTTTCTTTCAGACTGTTGCCCTCCCAAAAAAATCTTTTCTGGGCATCCCCTCCCTCAGGCCTTGTTAACAGAGCTACAGAAGACAGTCAGTAAATCCCAGTCTTCTGTTGGCCCATAGGATGCATTATCCTGAGCCCTCATTTGCGAGCTAATTAGTGGATTCTGTTTGTGGAATTTGCAGGGATTTCATTCCCCATCCTTATCCTGGGCTGTCTCACTGGGAACCTTTGTTAGAACAGTTGCTGGGCAGGGGTCTCCTGAGTCCCTGCCTAGCTAGGCAAGTTGGCAAAGTTTCAATTCATTTTTTCTTGCTTAAAAGAAAGGTACTGAAGTGTTTTCACACCCAAGAGATTAATCATGCTCCCTCCCAGTGTTCACAGAGGAATTCTAAAAGGCTGCTTCTACAGGCCTGAGTCTTTTACTAGCTCATGAAGGGAGGTACAGGCCAGTGTGGTACAAAGGCCTGGAAGGCTAGAGTTTGGGGGGATAAATCCCTGTTCAGCCCCTCAGAGAGAGGGCACAAATTCAGAAACATGTTAACCCTTTCAACTCAAAACCCAGTGGATTTTTAACAATGTCTGTACTAAGCCTGTTGACTTAATGATTCTATATTTCAAGTCACTTAATCCTCAGAATAGTCACTTGCAGTGCATGTTATGATTCCCATTTCACAAGTGAGAAAACTGGGGCCCACAGGGACTAAGTGACCTGCCCAACAAACACAGCTAACAAGTAGCAGTGTTAGCACAGAACCCAGGTCCCCCAACTTTTCACTCCCATGCTGTCTTCACTTTATGACAGCTGATTTCATGCTACAAAGTACAGGGGCTTCCCAGCTTACTGTCTAGAGTAGCAAAGATGCTTGATTGACATTTGCTTTCCCTTAAATCCTAGCCTGATTTGTAAATTCCAAATAAAATACTGAACTCTTTTAGGCCCCCTGAGATCTTTATCTCCATAGATTCCACAAACATAAACTCTAAAAACAAGGTTAAATATTATCTGGCTGATTTTTACAAAGTTCCTCCCCAAGCTTAGTTCTTTCTGTTTCAATAACTGCTGCCTCCCACCCTTCCTATGTCTTCCTGGCCTATGGCTACAATCTCTGATCTGTGCATCTTCCCAGCTGAAGAAGCCCAGGAACCAGCTTTTAACCATCAGGGACCCATCATGCATGAGTTGTTCCTGGGTAAACCAAAGAGGGCTGGGAAGTGGGCCAGAGCCCACCATTCTCCTCCTGCCTTGGCTGGGCCCCTAAACCAGGGACAGAGGTAAATGAGTCACTGTCTCCACCTCCAGGCCCTCCCTCACCAGCCTCACCCCTGTGGTGGGATTTTTAAGATGATTTTAACTGGTTGTGGAGATGGCAAGAGAAGGAAGGAAAGCCAGGCTTGGAGGCATGGGCATCTCCCACCCCCTTGGCTGCCTCCCCTCCCACCCAGGCCTCCACCTCCCCAACCCCCTTTCCATCTTGGGTCTCTTGTAATAGAACCAGACCAGACCCTGCTCCTCCTCCCTTCCTGGCCCCCAGGTGTAAATAGAGTGTTATAATTTTTTTCTTAAAGAAAACATCAATTTGTCCCATCTGACCTGGCCCCTCCCCCTCCAATGAAGTGTCTCCCCTCTGCCCTAAGGTCTCCTCCTTCCTCTCCCCACCCTGAGGGCCTGGGGGGTGAGGAGAGATCCTGACATCTTAGTTTCCACAGTAAGGTTTGCCTTTGTACTGACCTCCATTCAATAAATTATTGGCATGAAAACAAAAAAAAAAACAAAAACAAAGAAAATGAAAAAATGAGTACACCCATTCTTAACCATATACCCTGTGCATTTAGTTTTCCCCAGCCTTTGGCATCCTGAGTATTTATCATGTGGTAGGTGAATAATAAAAGCCCAAGATACTTGTAAGAGACTAATTTTACAGCTAAAAAGAATTGAGGCTTAGAACGGACATGTGGGGCTATAAGCAGCAGTGACTGGATTAGAACCTAGATCTGCAGGTGCACTAAGACTCTTTTTCATTAAACTGAGCTACCTTTCCCACTTCTGAAATTCATAGCACCTAGAGTCAATATCACTGTTTAGTTGTCATTGTTGTTGCTGTTTGTTTTTTTTTAAATTTGACTCAAGGGACAGGTTTTTAATAGAGATTTTAGAATTGAAGAGCTCCATGTTCAGGATTTATTTATCACCTAACATGTCAATGTTCAGAAAACCTGACTAAAAGAAGCCAAGCCAAAAACCAACCCACTCAGCACTAACACATACCTCCTTTCTTTTAGTAGAATTTTACTTTAAATATTGAAAAGAAAAAAAAACCCTAATAGGTTAAAACAAGTCTAATACCCACTCCACACAGATAAAACCTTTACAAAGGTCAACTGAAGTAACCCAGAGTTAAAACTGGATTGTGCAGATTTTCAGTGAAGTCACCAAACTGTCACATAGCACAAAAGTCAATTATATACACACTAGGCAAGCCCTCTAAGAAATGTGCCCCAAGAAGCATTAACCTTTTTTTTTTTGTGTGCCATCTTGAAGACTTGCTCACTTTATTTTTCAGACATTTTTGATAGTGTGTGTTCTCTACCATGTGGTAATGCTTTGGTACTATTCATATAGGATCATTTATCCTGAGGCCTTGCCATTTCCCCAAGAGGAGCTTTGATTCTGCTTTTGAAATTTCGTATAAATTAAAATCTTTATAAAATATTAATATGGAGGGAGGTGACACAAGATGCAACATATGCCATCAAGTTACCTCTCTGTTTATTTAGTAATTACTTTTTCTTTCAAGGTATTTGTACCAGAAAGTTTAGTCTTTTCTGCTTAATATTTCAGTAGCACAGATTTGAATCATGAGAACTTTGACAAGACCTTAATATTTCAAAATTATTAACAAATACTTCTAGGGGCAAGTCTATATTATTGAATTATGACAGATTTACTATCATGAGGGAAAACAGGTATAAAATATCTTTAAAAATGCCCCAACTACTGCTTCTCAGCATAGAAAATACTAAAACTACATATGGTTTATCATACAGCAAATCCCATCTCTGTCCTCTGAAATTCCCCTAATTTCATTCATGAGAAGGGGATTTTTAAAAGAGACTTAAAGAAAATTTTACAGCAGCATTCATTAGCATACATTAGCTTTCCTAATACTCAGCATCTTAGGTATTAAATATATTTCTCTTTCTTTTAGTAAGCTAAACACTGGCTTCAGAGTTTTTGAAACTGGGAGGAAAAATAACCCATTCAAAACCATTCTAAAAATTGTCTTTTGGCAGAATAGCAAGTATCCAAGTTAAAAATAGGAGCATCACTTTGTTGCTTTGTTGTCATTCCAAAATTATTATTTTTTTGTTCCCCTTCTACCTCAGTCACTACACCTGAGTGGAGATGGGTAGAGGCTCTGGCCCTGCTCCTCCAGAATCTCAGCAGCTGTTTACTTATTGCTGCAGCAAAGCCTGAATAGATGTGTGTCAATGAGGACTCCCCCAAAATGGCCTTTATAGATAATCCTGCAACATATTTCCTGTCTCTTCCTGTAGGTGAGATCTAAAAAGGAAAAGACTGGTGTTCTTTTAGAGCCAGAAGCCATCTGGGTATCTGAGCCATCATCTAACTGGTTACTGTAACAAGGAGACTGGGCTGGGGTGCCCTTGGAGGTAGTATGTGAGCATCAAAATTGTAACATTTACATTCTTTCTGTAGTTTACAGATCTGGCTACTTTATATCCTATTTCCAGACAGTGTTCACTTTCTTTGGATTCACCAGCCTTTAGTCTGGATCCTGCCATTGTATCTACCACATGATTCCAGTTTTGTTTTTTTTTTGTTGTTGTTGTTGTTGTTTTTTTAATAATCCTGCTGGCAGCTTCTTCCATCTTTTCACAGGCAAGACACAAGCATTGCAGATATCTCCCAAAACAGCTTTGTAAGTCCTTTTCATAGTGTTTACTGTCAGTGAATCAAGAACTGGAGGACTTAGCCTTGCAAATACATCAGCCCTGTATACATCAGCACATCTTTCACTTGTGAAAACCGAACATCTTTTCTTCTGGGCAACAGTCTTTCAAAAGCAGCCATTTCCTGTGCAATAACGTTCCTGGGGTGTAGAGTACACACCAGGCCAATCCCATCCAGTTACTCCCTCCTCCTCAACAGCCTTGTCTAGCTCTGTTTAGTTTTGAATTCTAAAACTAGAATTCTGACTACCCCACTTACTAACTATATGGCTTCTGGCAAATCCCTTAGCATTTCTGAACCTCTGTATTTTATCTGCAAAGTGGGGGTAATAGAATGTGGTTTCTTATGCTCTAATCCTGGCCCCAGTTGTCACTGTGGGTGCCATTCAACTGTTCTGTTGCAAAATTCAAATAAGAACATAGATTTTAAAGTGCTTTGTAAATATTGTGGGCTGATAGAATAATAAGAGTTATAATTCTCTTGAGTCTTAATAGCATCTTTCTCAGTGCTGGATATCTTGGTAAGACTCTAGATGGCATGATGGATGTGGAGGGTAGCAGTATTGTTGAATGTGTATGACAACATCTCCAAGTAAACATATACAGATACACATGATATAGGAAGTGACATCTGTTGAGCCTGACAAATGGATCACAGATGCCTTCAAATGTTCATATGTGGCAAGATGAAAGAGTGGTGAGGTGTGGGTTTTAGTTACTCCTCCAGGGCAGTAGATAGAAAGCCAGGAACTGTGTGGACTGGACACCACAGAGCAATTTGACTTTGGGCATACTCCATACAACATTCATGAATGCATGGAACAGCTGAGATCAGTGAAATCTGTAAGTTATCACGGCCAGGGACCCACACCCCTCCCTGCCAGGCTCAGTCCAGAGGGAGGAGGGGCCATCAGTGCTGGGAACCAGGAGGGAGAACTGCAGTTGAAGCTCTGATTGAAAATTCAGATTGCTGATCAAAACTCCAAACATACATAGACTGAGACCAGACACCAGAGAATCTGGGAGCAGTCAGCCTGGTGGAGAGGAGATAGGGCTAGCAAAAACAGAAAAAAAACAAACCCTAAAATAAAAACAGAGACTATTTTGAGTTCTGGTGAACATAAAATGGAGATGGGCAGGGCTCAAAAAGAATCAGGTACATATGGAAATCTAGAGGGTGAAGACCCTTGTCTGAAAAGCCGGTTTCTCTGCTTTCTTGATTGTTCCTTAATGGCCCTAATCTCCTTTTCTCTTATCATTTCAATAGCCCATTAGATCTGCAAGGAGGGCTCTTCTTTTTCTTTCTCTTGTTCTTTTTTTGTTTTTAATCTTTTTCTCTTTTTCTAAAACAATTACTCTAAGAAGCCCATTATGGAAAGCCTCAAAAACTTGCAATTTGGGCCCAGGCAAGAGCAGAGCTAAGATAGCTCTGAGGGACAAAGCAATAAGTCTAGTGGCTGAGAAAATTCACTAAACACCATAAATTCCCAAGAAAATGGGGGCATCCCGGCAGGCTGGAAATGCTCCTGCATGGTGCCAGAGCCACAGCTTAGAGCTGTCCCAAACAACCCAGTGTGACGGGAAGTGTTTCCAGCAACACGCACACATGCCACAATATCTGGCATGGGCAATAGCCTTTTGCACACCCACACCTGTGTTGGGAAGGTGGAGCTGTGTGAAAAGGGGGAAATTAACACACCCAGTATAGCCATCCTTTCAGCAGGCTGGGAATGTCCCTACATGGCCCTGTGGCCCAGAACTTCCATTGAGGGATGGCACTCACCTGTGATGCAGCACAGTCTTCCCTCAGCAGAGGACCTAGGAGGGCACAGCTTGGAAGAGGATCCCACTCACAAGTCCCAGGGACCATACAACAATACCAAGGACTTGTGGGTCAGTGGCAGAGACAAACTGTGGTGAGACTGAACTGAAGGATTAGACTATTGCAACAGCTTTAAATCTCCAGGAACACCTGGGAGATTTGATTATTAAAGCCACCCTCCCTCCCTAACTGCTCAGACACATGCCCTACATTCAGGGCAGGCAGCACCAAATACACATGCAAACTTGGTGCACTAATTGGACCCCCACAAGACTCAGACCCCCACTCGACACAAAGACAAAGTTGGCGAGAACTGGTTTGAGGGGAATAGATGGGTTGCGGACACCACCTGCTAGTTAGGGAAAGTATATTCCACCAAGCTGTAGATCTGACAAATTAGAGATAAGTATTTGAATCAGTCTACATAACCTAAAAGAACCCTATCAAGTTAAGCAAATGCCCAGAGGCCAAAAACAACAGAAAATTTTAAAGCATATGAAAATACCAGACAATATAGATAACCCAAACCCAAACACCCAAATCAAAAGATTAGAGGAGATGCAGTAATTGGAGAAATTAATCAAAGAACTAAAGACAAATAATAAGAGCATGGCAGAGGATATAAGGGACATGAAGAAGACCCTAGAAGAGCATAAAGAAGAAATTACAAGAGTAAATAAAAAAAAAGACAATCTTATGGAAATAAAAGAAGCTGTTGACCAAATTAAAAAGATTCTGGATACTCATAGTACAAGACTAAAGGAAGCTGAACAGCAAATCAGTGACCTAGAGGATCACAGAATGGAAACTGAAAGAACAAAAGAAAGAGTGGGGAAAAAACTGAAAAAAAATTGAAATGGATCTCAGGGATATGATAGATGATATAAAACTTCCAAATATAAGACTCATCGGTATCCCAGATGGGAGGAGAAGGGTAAAGGTCTAGAAGGAGTATTCAAAGAAATTGTTGGGGAAAACTTTCCAAACCTTCTACACAACATAAATACATGAAGTATAAATGCCCAGTGAACTCCACACAGAATAAATCCAAATAAACCCACTCCAAGACATATTCTGGTCAGACTGTCAAATACTGAGGAGAAGGAGAAAGTTCTGAAAGCAGCACGAGAAAAGCAATTCATCACATACAAAGGAAACAACATAAGACCAAGTAGGGACTACTCAGCAGCCACCATGGAGGTGAGAAGACAGTGGCATGACATATTTAAAATTCTGAGAGAGAAAAATTGCCAACCAAGAATTCTTTACCCAGAAAAACCTCTCCTTCAAATTTGAGGGAGAGCTTAAATTTTTTCACAGAGAAACAAATGCTGAAAAAATTTGCTAACAAGAAACATGCTCCACTTGAGATACTAAACGGAGCCCTACTGACAGAGAAAGAAAGGAGAGAGAGATGTGGAGAAAGGTTCAGTACTAAAGAGATTCAGTATGGGTACATTAAAGACATTAAGAGAGAAAGGGAAAATATATCTGATAAACAAAAACCAAAGGATAGGATGGCTGATTCAAGAAATGCCTTCACAGTACTAACATTGAATGTAAATGGATTAAACTCCCCAATTAAAAGATACAGATTGGCAGACTGGATCAAAAATATGAACTATCAATATGTTTCATACAAGAGACTCATCTTAGATACAGGAACACAAAGAAATTGAAAGTGAAAAGATGGGAAAAATATTTCATGCAAGCTACAGCCAAAAGAAAGCAGGAGTAGCAGGATTAATCTCAGATAAAATAAACTTTAAATGCAAGGATATTATGCCAGACAAAGAAGGTCACTACATACTAATAAAAGGGGCAATTCAACAAAAAGAAATAATCATGAATGTTTATGCACGCTATCAAGGTGCCACAAAATACATGAGATGAACACTGGCAAAACTGAAGCAAGCAATTGATGTTTCCACAATAACTGTGGGAGACTTCAGCAAATCACTCTTTCCTATAGATAGGTCAACCAGACAGAAGACCAATAAGGAAACAGAAAACCTAAATAATCTGATAACTGCATTTGATTTAACAGAAATATATAGAACGTTACATCCCAAATCACCAGTATACACATTCTTCTTTAGTGCTCATGGAACTTTCTCCAGAATAGATCATATGCTGGGACATAAAACAAGCCTCAATAAATTAAAAAAAAATTGAAATTAGTTTCTGACCACAATGGAATACAATTAGAAGTCAATAACCATCAGAGACTTAGAAAATTCACAAATACGTAGAGGTTAAACAGCACGCTCCTAAACAATCAGTGGGTTAAAGAAGAAATAGCAAGAAAAATTGCTAAATATATAGAGATGAATGAAAATGAGAACACAACTCACCAAAACCTATGGGATGCAGCAAAATCTGTACTGAGGGGGAAATTTATAGCACTAAATGAATACGTTAAAAAGGAAGAAAGAGCTAAAGTCAAAAACTAATGGAGCAACTGAAGGCCAGAAAATGAGCAGCAAACTAATCCTCAACCAAGTAGAAGAAAAGAAATAACAAGGATTAAAGCAGAAATAAATGACATAGAGGACAAATAAACATTAGAGAGGATAAATAACACCAAAAGTTGGTTCCTTGAGAAGATCAACAAGAGTGACAAGCTCCTAGCTAGACTGACAAAATCAAAAAGAAAGAAGACTCATATAAACAAAATAATGAATGAGACAGGTGACATTTCTGTGGATCATGAAGAAATAAAAAAAAATATTAGAGGATACTATGAACAACTGTATGTCAACAAACTGGATAATGTAGAGGAAATGGACAATTTCCTGGAAACATATGAACAACCTAGACTGACCAGAGAAGAAATAGAAGACCTCAGCCAACCAATCACAAGCAAAGAGATCCAATCAGTCATCAAGAAACTTCCCACAAATAAATGGCCAGGGCCAGATGACTTCACAGGGGAGTTCTACTAAACTTTCCAAAGAGAACTGACACCAATCTTACTTAAACTCTTTCAAAACATTGAAGAAAAATGGAATACTACATAACACATTTTAGGAAGCTAACATCAATCTGATACCAAAACCAGGCAAAGATGCTACAAAAAAGGTCAATCTCCCTAATGAATATAGAAGGAAAAATTCTCAACAAAATACTGACAAATCAAATCCAAAGACACATTAAAAGAATATACACCATGATCAAGTGAGGTTCATTCCAGACATGCAAGGATGGTTCAACATAAGAAAATCAATCAATGTATGACAACACATTAACAAGTCAAAAGGGAAAAATCAAATGATCATCTCAATGCATGCTGAAAAAGCATTTGACAAAATCCAACATCCCTTTTTGATAAAAATACTTCAAAAGGTAGGAATTGAAGGAAAGTTCCTCAATATGATAAAGACCATATATGAAAAACCCACAGCCAGCATAGTACTCAGTGGTGAGAGACTGAAAGCCTTCCCTGTAAGATCAGGAATGAGATAAGGATGCCTGCTGTCACCACTGTTATTCAACATTGTGCTAGAAGTGCTAGCCAGGGCAATCCAGCAAGACAAAGAAATAAAAGGTATCCAAATTGGAAATGAAGAAGTAAAACTGTCATTACTTGCAGATTATATCATCTTATACTTGGAAAACCTTGAGAAATTGACAAGACAGCTACTAGAGATAATAAACAAATTTACCAAGTAGCAGGATACAAGATTAATGCACATATGTCAGTAATGTTTCTATATGCTAGAAATGAACAAATTGAAGAGACTCTCAAGAAAAAGATACCATTTTCAATAGCAACTAAAAAAATCAAGTACCTAGGAATAAACTTAACCAAAGATGTAAAAGACCTATACAAATAAAACTACATAACTTTACTAAAAGTAATAGAAATGGACCTTAAAAGATGGAAAAATATTCCATGTTTATGGATAGGAAGGTTAAATGTCATTAAGATATCAATTCTACCCAAACTCATCTACAGATTTAATGCAATCCCAATCAAAATTCCAACAACTTACTTTGCAGACTTGGAAAAGCTTGTAATCAAATTTATTTGGAAAGGGAAGATGCCTTGAATAGCTATAACACTCTAAAAAAGAAAAATGAAGTGTGAGGAATTATACTCTCTGACTTTGAAGCTTATTATAAAGTCACAGTTTTCAAAACAGCATGGTACTGGCACAAAGATAGACATATTGATCAATGGAATTGAATTGAGAATTTGGAGAATTTGGAGATCTATGGCCAACTCATCTTTGATAAGGTTCCCAAAGACACTGAACTGGGACATAGTGTACTTCAACAAATGGGGCTGGGTGAGCTGGATATCCATATCCAAAAGAATGAAAGAGTACCCCTACCTCACACCCTACACAAAAATTAACCCAGAGAGGATCAAAGACCTCAATATAAAAGACAGTACCATAAAACTCCTAGAAGATAATGTAGGGAAACATCTTCAACACCTTGTATTTGGTGGCCACTTGCTAGACCTTACACCCAAAGCATAAGCAACCAAAGAAAAAATACATAAATGGGAAATCCTCAAGCTTAGAAGTTTCTGTACCTCAAAGGAATTTGTCAAAAAGGTGAAGAGTCAGCCAACTCAATGGGAAAAGTTTTTGGAAATCATGTATCTGACAAAAGACTGATATCTTGCTTATATAAAGAAATCCTACAGCTCAATGACAACAGTACAGACAGCCCAATTATAAAATGGGCAAAAGATATTACAAGACAGTTCTCTGAAGAAGAAATATAAATGGTGAAGAAACACATGAAAATATGTTCAGCTTCACTAGCTATTAGAGAGATTCAAATTAAGACCACAATGAGATACCATCTCACAGCAATTAGAATGGCTGCATTAAACAAACAGGAAACTACAAATGCTGGAGAGGATGTGGAGAAATTGGAACTCTTATTCATTGTTGGTGGGACTGCATAACAGTTCAGCCACTCTGGAAGTCAGCCTGCCAGTTCCTTAGAAAACTAGATATAGAGTTTTCCTTTAATCCAGCAATTGCACTTCTTGTTATATACCCGGAAGATCTAAAAGCAGTGACACGAACAGATCTATACGCCAATGTTCATAGCAGCATTATTCACAATTGCCAAGATTCAAGGTTTCTGGGTTGTAGTTTGATAGTTTAAGGTATTTACTGCTAGCTATTCCAATTCATTAGAACCTAAAAAGGGTTATCTATATTGTGGATAAATAAAATGTGGTATATATACATGATGGAATACTACACAGCAGTAAGAAAGAAAGATGTCGTGAAACATATGACAATGTGGATGAAACTTGAAGACATAATGCTGAGCAAAATAAGCCAGGCATAAAAAGAGAAATATGTTACCATTAATGTGAACATTGAAAAATGTAAAATAAATGGTTTATAATGTAGAATGTAGGGGAACTAGCAATAGAGAGCAATTAATGAAGCGGGAATGGTAACCCAATAAGAGCAGATAAGTTATCATGGGTAAATTTAATGCTCTGGGAATGCCCAGGAATGACTATGGTTTGTTAATTTCTGGTGGGTATGGTAGGAACAAGTTCACAGAAATGTTGCTATATTAGGTTATTTTCTTGGGGTAGAGTAGGAACATGTTGGAAGTAAAGTAATTATTTTAGGTTAGTTGTCTTTTGCTTACTCCCTTGTTATGGTTTGTTTGAAATTTTTTTATTGTATGTTTTTTAAAAATTGTTTTGGATATAGTTAATAATTAATAAAGAAAGAGTTAAATAAAAAAATGAAAAAAGTATGCAGATGCCCCCTGAGGAGCTGGTGGAGAATGCAGGGGTATAGGGCTTCCCCACCTCGATGGTTGCTGATGTGCTCACAGACGTTGGGGACTGGTGGTTTGATGGGCTGAGCCCTCTACACAGGACTTGCCCTTGGGAAGACTGCTGCTGCAAAGGAGAGACTAGGCCTCCTTATAACTGTGCCTAATATCCTCCTCCTGAATATCTCTTTGTCGCTCACATGTGGCCTTCTCTCTCTAGCTAAGCCAACTTGGCAGGTGAAATCACTGCCCTCCCCCCTACATGGGATCTGATACCCAGGGGAGTAAATCTCCCTGGCAACATGGAATATGACTCCAGGGGAGGAATCTAGATCCATCATTGTGGGATGGAGAACATCTTCTTGACCAAAGGGGGATGTGAAAGGAAATGAAATAGCTTCAGTGGCAGAGAGATTCCAAAAGGAGCTGAGAGGTCACTCTGTTGGGCACTCTTACACACAATATAGACAACCCTTTTTATGTTCTAATGAATTGGAATAGCTAGAAGTAAATACGTGAAATTATCAAACTATAACCCAGAACCCTTGAATCTTGAAGACGATTATATAACAATGTAGCTTATGAGGGGTGATAATGCGATTGGGAAAGCCATATGGAGCATACTTCCCTTTGTCCAGTGTATGGATGGATGAGGAGAAAAATGGGGGCGAAAAAAAAAATACCCAGTGTTTTTTTTTTGTTTTTTTTTTTTTTTACTTTAATTGTTCTTTTCCACTTTAATTTTTATTCTTATTATTTGTGTGTGTGTGATAATGAAAATGTTCAACATTTAATTTTGGGGATAAAAGTGCAACTATATAATGGTACTGTGAACAACTGAATGTACATTTTGTATGACTGCATTGTATGTGACGATATCTCAATAAAATTGAATTAAAAAAAAAATCCAAGGCTGGATACCAGTCAGCAAACAGTGCTTCTAAATGTTTGACAATGCTATTGGTGGACATTTCCAAGATGGTCCTCCCCTTTACTTTCTTGATCAATTGTTCTAAAATGTCTTGGCCAAAATTGCTCTCAACAAAATCAAGAATTTGACTGATAATTTTAAACTCTTACACACACACATACAGTGCATATGTGTGTATGTTAAATTACTTGTCATACCTTAAAAGAACAAATAAAAATAGCAACTTCCATTTTTCAAGCAAAAAAAGTTCATAGGTGTTTTGAAGACTGATAAAACCTGGAATATGTTTCTTTGGATGTGATCTATCTGAAGTCAGGTCCATTGGATCAAAAAATCTCTGAAAGTTCCTTTTTGTGCCAGGACACTGTGAACCTATGAGCACAGTGCAGAGAATTGTGAAATTCCACACATCGGCATCAACCAAGATTAATCAGGACCTTTAACTGGAATCATATAAAAATGATTCAGAAGAAGGCAACAGTGCAAGAGTGGTAAGGGAAGGAAATGGTGTTGTTAGAGCAAGGATGAATGTTGGTATGTGTGGTAGTTTGATGCTGCTATATACTCTAGAAAAATAACATTCTTTTAACCCATCTTGTGGGTATAGACTTATTGGGTGGGACCTTTTGATTAGGTTCTTTCAACTGAGAGGTGACACACCTCATTCAAATTGGACCTTAATCCTTTTACTAGAGTCCTTTTTGAGAGGATAAAAGACAGAAAAAAACCCCAGAGAAGTTTAGAGAAAAGTCCCACACAGGAGATAAGATAGAGAAGCTAAAAGAGAGAAACACACAGAAGCTAAGAGAGGAAGACACTGAAAGCAGAAACTGGAAGCAATGAAACCTGGGAGAGAAGGACCAGCAGATGTCACCATGTGCTGACCGGAAGCCTGTCTTCTGAGAAGGTATTGTCCCATTGATGCCTTAATTTGCACATTTTCACAGTCTTAGAACTGTAAACTTGTAAGTGAATAAATCCCCACTGTAAAAGCCGAACCATTTCTGGTATGTTGCATTTTGTTAGCTTTAGAAAATTGAAAAAGAATGGGATGGAAGTTGATGTTTTAATTTCCAAGGTTATGCAATAGGATGAGAGCACAGAGGGTTCACTGAGGGAATCTTTTTAGGAGAGGGATGGCGTGGTTTGGCTCTTAACTCAGAAGAGGAGGGATGGACAAGATAACTGATAACCACTTCATGTCTCCTCCTGTACTCTGAATCTTGATCAATGAACCCAGTGTCCTTGTATTGTATGGATGGGCCAACTTGCTAGTTTTCTTAAAGGTGAGGATTATACATGAAACTTTGAAAATTGGAGAGAAGACATTAGAGTCTTCTCACCTGCCCTTCCCTTCCAACATTCTAACTATTAGCATTTTTAAAATTTATTTTTCTTGGTTTTTAAAATTACAGAACTCAATGTGAAACTTTAAATAACACCAGAGCAGATGGAGTAAAATGTAAAGTCCTTCTCCATTTCCCACTGCTCCCTCCAGCCCTATTCCCTCCACAGGGGTAGTTACCATCTATAGCTTAAAGGCTCCAGGATTTCTCACCATAATCACATATACATGTCACATTATCAGCACTTTCTAAATTTAGCAGTATGTGGTATACATATTTTCATGTCAATATATTAGCTCTTCTTTTTAAACAAAAATATGCTTTTTATTAAAATGACATGAAACATCCATTATTCATATTTGCATAGCAGAGTTAAAAACTTTAGAACAAGAATTAAAGAAAAGCAAACACTTTGGCATAACTTCTTATCATTCATTTATTATTATTTCACCTCTGTGCAATATGCTTCCAATTAAATGAAGAGTCTTTGGATATTACAGGATTTCACACCCCGGTGATCCATACTTAGCTTTTGTTAACTAAATGCTGTCTCCTGATTGTTTGCAGGAAAGAAACACTTCTTTGGCTTTAGCTTCAGACAATTTCTCCTGGTCTTAAGAAGAAATGGCATTGCAATTTGTGCACAAAGTCAGGAAATCTTCCTGTTTATGTCAAACTCAATGAGTATCTTTATTTCATCAGAAGCAAGTTTTTCTCTTTTTTCCCCCTTTTTTCTTTATATCTTTATCTCTTCCAAATATTGGACTCTCTGAAGTATTTTGAAAACATCTAGAGTTTCACTGACCTCCTATGTAGAAGACAAGTTTCTTTTCATAGGTCAGGCTTTCTATGATTAAGTAATCAAGTCACAAGTATTGACTGAACATCAATCATGTATTCAGCACTATGCTGGGTGTTTGGAGGACACAGTATAATATAAGACATGGTCCTTGTCCTTAAGGAGATTATAATCTAGTTGGGAAGAATAAAAGAAGCAGCAAGAAATGCATAAAAGAAATGATTGTGCTGTGCTGTGAGGGCCACACTCCTTCAGAGTAGATTAATGAATGAAAGCATAGAGGATGCACAAGTCACCTGTCAAGGAAAAGCCAGCCCTGAGTGAAAAGTTGTATTGAGGAGGTGAAGATTGAGTGAAAAAGCCAGGAATAAATGATGGAGGGCCTCACTTGCCTGACAAAGGTCTAGGTTTGCTATGGTGGTGATCAGAAATTGGCGGTCTTTGGATAAAGAAACTACAATGGGCAGACAGTGCTCCAGGGGGATTAATTGGCAGTCTAGGCATCACTGAATGGGAGGAGGACAGATGTCAGAGGCAACTGCAGGAGACCCAGTGGAATGGCCTGGGACACAACTGGGGTGGCAGCTGTCTAAAAGAAGACAGGAATTTGTTTGTAAGAGATTTTTGTGGAAAATTCAGCAGGACCTGGTGGGTAGCTGGAATTGGAGACTGACTGTGGGTGGCTGGATTTGGAGAATACCTCTGCCTGACTGAGAAATATTCCTACACACCTTAAAGTTTCATGCTTTCCTGTTCAAGCAACCAAAAAGCATGCTAGGTAAGGTCAATCTTTTCAGACTTCCAACTTCTTGACCAGGAAGTATCTGAAATGGTTCACAAAATAGATTCTAGAAATGGCCACAAGAGCACATGGAATGGACTACCAATCTATTAGGCATTCCTTCCTGGATTTCCTTAAATAGTCTCACCGAGTCCTTATGCCTTTGGTAAAAAACTTGGGTTCCAGTCCTCTAACACTGAATTAAAAATAATATCCATTCTATTCTCCCCACCTTTTCTAATTATCTGTATGTGTACACTAAGCAGAATGCCAAATGTAATCAGTGCATTTTGCCATGAAAAGGAAACATAAAACTACTTCTCAATGCTCCTTCTCATGAAAATATGATGCTTTTATGTATCATCAAATGTATGTATGAATGAATTGTGTTTCTATGGATGAATTGCTGATGAATTAGGATGGGAACACTGGTTTGGGGAACATATGTTTGATGTTGCTCTGAAGAACGGTGCTGACATTGTTTTCTGGTAGGAGTCAGCTCCCTGCTCCTAGAGCATGACAAACCCCAATTTAGTTTGACAATCCTGGACTTATTTCTTGAAGAGGAATCTTTAAAAATCTAGACCCTATACCCTGGCATAGATATAATTCATCTTAAAAAGTAGGCCAAGAATTTTGTTTTTATTAAAATCTGAAATTTATTTTAATTGAACAGTCATTAAATAATAATAACAAATAGTTTGTGTTCCAATTTCCTGACTCACATTACAGTTTTCTGCTATCTCTCCTCCTTAATTCACCTTCTATTAGCAACTTATATGTTCTTTTACCTAAACTTTAGCCTTTCTCCCTAATTTAAAGCAAACCATACTCTACCCTGGCCCACAGTATCTACTTTCCTCCCATCCCTCAACCCAACCCTGAAGCCTTCAGCCTACAAAAGCATAAGGGTGCTCAAGGAGTAAGGGAAGGGGAAGTTGGATACCCCTGCCTTCTCATGCTGGGGGCCTCTTCCCCATGAACACCCTTTTCAGGGCACCCTGCACATCAGGGTTCCGGAGGCTATAGATGACCAGGTTCAGCATGGGGCTGAGAATGGTATTGGGAATTCCAATCCCCTTGTCCTTGTCCGAGGCTGAGACTGAACCCAGATGCATGTAGCTGAAGAAGCCAGTTCCATAAAAGATACAGACCACAGTGAGGTGGGAGCCACATGTGGAGAAGGCCTTCTTCCTCCCCTCTGCTGAGCGGATTTGTAGAACTGCAACTGTGACATGGGCATAGGATATGGAAATAAGGATCATGGGGATCACCCCCATGAAGGTGGCCCCCACAAAAAGCAGCTGCCCATTGAGGTGAATGCTGGAGCAGGAGAGCTGGAACAGGGGTGGGAGGTCACAGTAGAAGTGGTTGACCACATTGGGGCCACAGAAGTCAAGCACAGACACAGCCACTGTGTGGGTCAGAGCATTGATGAAGGAGATTGGTCAGCAAATACCTACCAGGGCACCCTGGACTTCACGGCTCATGTGGGTGCTGTAGGTGAGAGGCTGGCAGATGGGCAGGTAGTGGTCATAGGCCATGGCTGTTAAGAGGTGACAGTCCACACCAGCCAGGAGGTGGAAGAAGAAGAGTTGGGAAATGCAGGAAGCATAAGTAACTCTGCACTGGTGGGTCAGAAGACATGTCAGCATTGGAGGAACAGTGACAGTGATTCACCCAATGTCCAGCAGAGACAGATACCCCAGGAAATAGCACGTGGGAGTGTGGAGTTTGGACTCCACAAAGATGGCAGCCAGGATGCTGAGGTTGCCCCCAACTGTAACTACATAGGCAAAGAGGAAGATAGCAAAAAGGATACGTTGCTGCCCTATGTTTCCTGTCAAGCCAAGAAGGATGAACTCAGTGACAGTTGTCCTGTTCTCCTGGGCACCTGGCTCCATAGGCCACTGCTGAGAGTGGTAGTGGGAGGAGACTTGGACCTGCCAAAGGGAAAACAATGACACATTGTAGGCACTTAACACAGGTCTACTGGGTGCTGGGATGATCATGGGCACCAACCAATAGGAATGGATAGCAGCCTAGAGGTTGACCAGGATCCTGGAGGCTCCTTCTATAGCAGGCATTCACCTTTTATTTGCTGGTTCAGGGAGAAGCTCAGGGAAGAGACTGGGGTGGAGAGAACTACTCTGGAGGCACAGGACAGTGGCTTTTTATCAATATGATATGGAAGTATTTCAGTATTTTAACAACTATTAAGGTGGTATCAAAGTGTACTAACTGAATAGCAGCTCTGAATAGCTGAATAAATGTATAAAGTTCTAGAAAGCACATAAGAGGTTAACAATGTAAAAGAGAGGGATAGGAGGACAAGATCCTATGATATCAAAAGAGGTATGACAGAAAGTGAGGAAAGAGAGGAGCAAGGAAAAGATCAAAGTACAGAAATACACAGAGTCTAAAGATTGACATGAAAGCATATAAGAAAATACTAACAGCAGTTATTAAATGTACACTATAAATATTGTACTACACACTTTATTTTTATTTTCTCTTTTAAGTCTCATAAATCTCTATTGGGAAACTACTATTATCTCTGTATAAATCAGGCACTGAGGTTTAGAAAGGTTATAAATAGCCCAAGAACACAAAACTCTTAACAAAGCTGAGTCTCAAACTTGGGACTGTCCCAAGCCAACCTTAACACTATATTTTCTGAACATATGTTGTTATTGAGGCTTTGTAAATGAAAACGTGTGTGATAAAGGGAAGAATGGTGTTCCTAAGACTTTCAGTATTAGCATTATTACGGTTGTTAAAGGAAGTTAAGATCTTTTCATCCTTTCATTCTGAAATTATCTATTTGTTGAATGTGTTAGAGTTCTGGATTTATTTTGATGGTAGAACTAACAGCTGGGCATAGGGTATGAGAGAAAGAGAAGGTGCAAAGATTATTCCAAGGTTTTGGGCTTGAGCAACTGGAAAGATTGAGTTACTGTTAACTGATATGGGAATGATGGGGGGTTGGAGATCAGAAGCTTTTCCAAGAGAAAAGAGGGAAATTGCTGTCCAGAGATAATTAAGTGGACTTCCACTCATTGACACATGGTGGCAGTTATGATATTCCCACAGCTTCATGGACAGTTGAGGGCTGAACCTGGTATGTCCAAATCTCTTCAGGTGTGAGTGGGACAGGTGAGTCTGGAAAGGTATCTTTGAGGTTCTCTTCTTCTGGACTCTTGCATATGCTGGGCCATCCCTCTCTCTTTGACTGTGTTAGTCCTTCTTTCTGCACAAAACCCTCTCCTCCTTACACATATCAAAATTCTACCCATCCTTCAAGACTCAAACCTGGTTCATTTTCCCATCTCCTTAAAGAAGTCCTCCTTATGGACCCAGTCTTCAACTGATCCTTCTCTCCTCTGATAGCCTAGACAATTCATAATCTGGATAATTTTAATACTGCATATGGGGAAAGGGACCAGAACCTGAGCTACAAAGAGGAGAAGCTTGCCCAAAGTCACACATAGGGCCACCCAAAATTATAGCACCAAAAAATGAATATAGATTTTGGTAATCAGTGACACCTCCATCATGTCGTTTTCTGCAGATACTCTCAGCTGTCTGCTGAACTTGAACTCTGTTGGGCCAGTGCTGACTTCAATGGGGAAAAACATGTGTTCCAGCCTCTCACAGGCCCTGCTTTCCTTTTCAGAGTTTACCTCCCAACCGGGACCACCGCTGAACCCTTCAGGTGAGTAGCTACTGACTCCTAGCTAGAGTGCTGTGGAAGCAACAAAGCAAGGAGAAAATGCAGCTCTTGCCATTAAGGAGATCATGACCTAGTTGGCAGAAAGACTCTCAGAGAGGATAATAGGCTGCCATCCTGGGTTCAGCATGACCAAGAATGAGAAACTTCAGGAGGGAGGAAACTGCAAAACTAGGAAGACAGAGTTCTGTGGCTGCAGTAATCGGGACCCTGTACAGGGGAAATCCCAGTCTGAGGAGGAGTTAGGACATGCAGGTAAAGTGACTTTAGATCTCACCAAAATCAGCAGGTTAAGAAGGACAAATTAAAACATTTTTTTTTAAAATACAGAAGCATGTGAGATACCTAGGTTGTTTACTTGTGAGAGGTCTTGCTTAAATCAAGCCATTTTTCCCCATTCACTAAAATATGATATAGAGAAAAAAACAGCAGATTCTCGGCCACTCTATATCAGAACAGTATAGAAAACACATATCTGAGCATAGCAGGGGAGGAAGTCACCCCACACACATTACATAATTCTCCGCACTCTGAAGTCAGATGTAGAGGTTTTTTTTTGTTTATTTTTAGTCCCTTGGGGACTTAGGGGTTTTTTTGTTTAGGGGCCAGAGAAGTCTTCTGTGAGGAAGAAAGTAGAAATCTGCAGTGCTGAGGGCTTACCTCTACCCTTCTTTCCTCCATTCTGCCAAAGTCAAACTGCAGTAATCCCTTCCTTGGAGCTGGTATTTGTTTCATGGTTGGAGAAGATAAATGTCTTCTCTTAGGAGTTTGTTGCATGCTTATATAACCCCATCCTCAGTATTGAGGATGCCCAGCAAAAAGTAGCAATGGAAGTTAGCATACGGAAAATAAGAGGCGGTGGCAGGAAACATTTATCAAGTACTTTCAATCCAAGTTATGTTGCTATATTACCTCATTCAATCCTTACAAAGATTCTAGAAGGTAGGTTATAATAGTAATAACTGAGACTTAATTAGATCTTACTATGAGCCAAGCCCTGTTCTAAGCAATTCACATGTACTACCTCACTTAATTCTCAAATAATCCCAAGAAGTAGGTACTATTATAATCCCCATTTTTCAGAAAGGAAACTGAGGTGCAAACAGGTAAGGTAACTTGCCCCACACTATGCAGCTAGTAAATGGCAGCACTAGGATTCAAACCCAGGCAATCGAGTTCCAAAGTCAAGGCTCTTAAATGCACCACTCTACTCCTTCTTAAAAGAGAGGTTGTGGTGGAACTAAGGTTTAAGCCAGAGGATTCATCAAGTCGTCAGGAATACCCTAAGCCTCCTCCCCTCCCCACTGCCCCCAGGAGAGGCAATTTGTTGATACAGGTTAATTAATCTGGTGGGAATGCAGACAGTATTTGTAGGAAGCCTTGTCACCTTAGGAAATGTCCTTATAGTTGGATTTTTCCAGCTTAACCCACACTCTGGGTTTGAAATTATAACAGCCCATTGCAGTGACAGAGTTCAGCAGCTACATCCTCTCCATCCTGGAAGCAATTGTCCATCCTCCACTTCCCTAATCATCTCCCACCCTGCATATCCATGCCAGGCTCAGGGAGCCCCAGGTCCAATTCGCCCTGAAACATAATTGTTCTTATATATGTCCTCTCCACAAAGCCATGCCTAACTTCTCTCTCTCTCTCTCTGCCCCCCTCTTTCACTCCTCCCCACTTCTCTCTTAAGTTTCCCTGGTAACCAAGGACAATTCAGCACAGTGGAAAGAGCTCTGGATTTGGAGTACAGATGCTTGTATTATAAACAAGTTGCTACCATCAGCTAGCATTGGTAACTTGGAGGACACAAATGATGGAAGAAAGGAAGAAAGGAAGGAAGAATGGAGGGAAGAGGATGGGAGGGAGGTAAGAGAGAAACAAAAATGAAAAGAAAGTAGAAGATAGTGTGTACTTGAATATAAACTTTTTGTCAGGTATAATATGTTACTCTATTTAAACATTACAAAAATTCTTGAAGATAGGTAATCAATTTACAATGAGGAAACAAGCTCAGAGGAGTTAACTTGTTTAGGGTCACAAGTGTTGAGCTCCTGTCTGAATGAAAAATTCATTCTTTTTCTGACAACTCTCACTGCACTGTCTCCCAAGATACATTTATTTCACTTTTCCCTTCAGTAATGAGTCCAGGCATTGCCCAGTCCTTTATTCTCCTATTGACAAGGAAAAAGTGACACAAAACTCATTAAGTGGTCTTCATCCATGCTTACTTAAGAAGGAAAGCAATTAGAAGGCCTGGAGCAGTAGGAAGGCTCTAGGCAGTGGGGGGGGGGGGACTTACCTTCCTGTGAGCACTGAGGGTATCTCGGGTAGAGGAGAGTGAGCGCAAAAGTGACCCAAAGTGGTTTGTCTCCAAAAGTCTTATAAAGGAAGTCAGGCAGGGGCCAAGAGAGTCTTTGTCCTGGTGCCCTATCCTCTCAGGAGTTAACTAGCACCCAGGGGCCCTAAAAATTACTGCCTCAGTGAGTGTACAAGAAGCCAGACGCAGGCAAACAACCTCAGTCCTTAAAGTTTCTTTCATCTACTTGGTGTTTTGGATGCTATTAAAGAAATATTAGATTCATGACATCATCCCAACTCCCTAATATCTCCAAGAAAGGAGAAAAGATATGATCATCCTTTTACAGTTGGGGAAAAGTAAGATCCAGAGGGCTGAGGTGACTGGCCATGGCCAGGCAGTGTCTATGGCAGAGCTCAAACTGGTTCCCAGATAAACTGATTCTGGTACCCTCATTTATTTTTCACCTTGGGTTTTTTAAGGTATAATTTTTTAAAAGTCAGGTTTATTACAGTATAACTTTAATTATAAAATTTTATGAGTTTTGATAAAAATATATAGTCATGTATAGACAACCTCCATCAATATACAGAACATTTCAATCATTCCAAAAGTTCCCCTTATGCACTTTTGCAATCAGTCCCCTCCCTACATCCATAGCCCATGACATCCACTAATCTGATTTCTGTCCCTATGTTTTTGCCTTTTCCAGAATGTCATATAAATAGAATCACACAATATATAACCTCATGGCTGGATTCTTTCAACTAGCATAATGATTTTGAGATTCATACACATTGTGTGTATCAGTAGTCCATTCCTTTTTTTTTTTAATCACTGAATAGTATTCCATTGTATGGATGTAGCTCATTTTGTTTGGCTGTTCACCAGTTGATGAATATTTGGGTTGTTTTCAGATTTTAGCCATTTAAAAAAAAGCCATGTTACATGTGTGCATATAGTTATTTGTGTAGTTATATATCTTTATTTCTCCTGGGGAAATGCCTAGGAGTGTAGAGTGGGATGCTACATAAATGGATATTGAATTTTATAGGAAACTGACAAACTATTTTCCAAAGTGGTTGTACCATATTACACTCCTAGAAGCAATGCATGAGATTCCCAGTTGCTCCGCATCCTGACCAGAACTTAGTATCATTAGTCTTTAAAATTTTAACCCCTCTATTAGAAGTGTAGTAGTATCTCATTGTGTTTTTAATTTACCTTTCCCCAATGACTCATGCTATTGAACATCATTTCATGTGCTCATTTACCACTCACATATCTTCTTTGGTGAAGTGTTTGCTCAAATCTTTTTCCATTAAAAAATTGGGAAGTTTTTCTACTTCTTATTGAGTTGTAAGAGTTCTTTGTATAGTCTTTATTTAACCATTTGTCAGATATTATTTTTGGAAATATTTTCCCCAGTCCATGATTTGTATTTTCAATTCTTAACAGTGTCCTTCAAACAGCTGAAATTTTAAATTTTATTAATGCTCAATTTGTCATTTTTTTCTTTAATGATTCATGACTTTTGTGTCTTATCTAAGAAATCTTTGTCTAATCCACAGTCAGAAAAATGTTTCTCTATTTTTTTCTTATAGAAATTTTGTAGTTTACATTCTTACATTTAGATTTATGATTCATTTTGAATTAATTTTTTAAATGGTATGAGAAGGGTTGGGGTTTTTGACAAAAATCAATTGACTAAATATAGTGAGTGTATATCTAGACTGTATTCTATTCCACTGATCTATATATCTGTGCTTACATCAGTACATACTATCTTTATTATTAATATTAATAGCCTAATATCAATATCAATTAAACTTGATAGCTTAAAATTAAGTCTTGAAATCAGGCAGCTTAAGTCTGTTTTTCTTTTTAAAATTGTTTAGGATATTTTAGGTCCTTTCTTCTTCCATATAAAATTTAGAATCAGTTTGTCAATTTCTATAAAGTTCTAGAAATAAATCTGGGAAGAATTGACATCTCAACAATATCATGGAAATTCTGATCCATGAACATGACATCTCTCTCCATTTATTTAGGTCTTTTATATTTCTTTCAGCAATGTTTTGTAGATTATGGTGCATAGATCTTGTGTATATTTTGTTAAACATACCCCAATTTCATGTTTTAATGATATTGTAAATAGTATTGCTTTTAATATAATTTCTAACTGTTCATTTCCAATATATTGAAATGAAATGGACTTTTTTTATATTGATCTTGTCTATTTGGGCATTGCTAAACTCACTTATTAGTTCTAGTAGGTTTTTTCTTGGAAAAGAGAGTTTTCTGTCTATCCCTAAGTGGCTTACACCTTTTAGTTCACATGAGAAAAGAGCCCAGTTAGCAGGAGGGCTTTCATATTTGGGTAGTACTGAAGGAGGCTCTTTCAGCTTTCCGCCTTGCCAAAATCTTTCTCATGAGCACCTGATGGAGGTCTATGGAAAACTGCTGGTGAGTGTGGACTCTCTACGTCTGGAGCTCCCAAGGATTCTAATTTGTCATGCTAGCCCACATTGATCTTTTTTTTTTTTTATTAGAATTACAGTTTATTTAAATGAATGAGAACAATTTTTAATACAAATTTTCAAAGAGATACCAAGAAACAAAATCCGAATTTTTCTTCTTCTTTAACCAAAAGTGCATTTTGGGATTAATGTAAGTGAAACATTTTCTATTATTTTAACCTTCTGATTTCTTTGTCATGGTCACATTCATGTGTTCAATACCATCTTTGTGTCTAGTTCTGAATTCTTGACCACAGTTCATAAAAAAACTTAATTTGCATTGCAGTGGGTTTCCCAATGACCAATTTAAAGATTATTAGGTGTTATTTTTATTTGCAAAATGCATCTCCGTTTTCTTTTCTGAGAAATTACCTGTTGGTAATATTAGTCTCTTGTTTAAAATTTTTATTTGTAATTATTTTCATTTTTAAAACACTTTATCAAGAATACTTTTTTTTGTATTTATTTTTTATTTTTTTATCTTCATTTTATTGAGATATATTCACATACCACACAGTCATACAAAACAAATCGTACTTTCGATTGTTCACAGTACCATTACCACATTGATCTTTTAAGAATTAGTTAGCAGCCACCTATTTCTCCATATTCTGTCAAAAGTGAAACCATTTTTATGTCCTTTGTCTCCTTGGAGGGGTTTGTAAGCCTTTGGGATTCAGTTCATCTTATTATCTTGTTACCTCAGCTTTCTAATGAACTCAAAAAAAGTTATGATTTTGTAGATTATTCAGCTTTGTCTAGTTGTTAGTGTGAGGTGACATGTTCTTGTGGTTTTCTACACCCTAATTGGAATTGTCACCATTATTTTTTTAAACTCCTAGCTCATCTGTGGCATGGACTTATTTTCCAATGTTGGTCTTTTGGTTTCCCTAATTGTTTCTTCTACTTGATGGCCTCCAAACTGATAACTTTAACTATCACCAACATGCTGTTTGCATTCAAATCTCTAATTGCACTCAGATGTTGCTCCTGCAGTCCCAACTCTTATAACCATCTTCTCTTTGGACATTTCCACTTGGTATTCCACAGGCACCTTAATCTTAACATGACTTCTGCATCCTTTCCACCAAATTTCCTCTTCTTCCATATCTTGATCAATGAAGTCATCCTCCACTCCAGTACCCAATCAACTGTCTTTACGTATGTTTATGTGTGTGTGCATGCATGAGTATAACATATAAAACAATATTGAATTGTCCATATGATTTTGTCTAGTGCATCTTACATAATATTATACTTTTATTTATGTAAATATTCCCATCTCTCAACAAACACAATGCTTCATGGTATGAAGATATTAAACTTTAAAACCATTCCATAATCGTTGAAATTTTAGTTTGTATTTCCATTGTTTGATTTTATGAATAGCCAACTAATACTCACACCTGGGGCAGTATAACATAATGGTTAAAAGTGTGAGCTCTGCAATCAGATTGCATTGTTTGAATTCTGGTTTTCTTACTTGCTCACTGTTTACCGGGGACAGATTACTTAATATCTCAGTCTCAATTTACTTACTTGTAAAATGGGGATCATGCCTCATAAGGTTATTGTGAGACATAAAGTAATCTATTAAAAGCACTTAGAATAGTTCCTGGTACATTATGAGCCCACTAAGAAGTAGGTGTTATTTAAGTAGTGGTAATAATATTTATCATAGTAGCAATAATAATCAAAAGAGTAGTACTGGAAAAAGTAGTTTAGGGCTACTAATTTGTTTCCATTGATCTGTCTGTTAGTTCTATACCAGTAATATTCTGTGTTAATTTTTTGCAACTTTATATTACATTTCAATAAATATCCTCTTGTTAATCTTTCTCACAATAATTTTACCTAACCTTTCCTGTTCATTTGTATTAAATAAAAAACTATACAGTTTTCAAATAAAATGGTTTCTTTGAATTTAGACTGAAATTGAGTCAGACCTATTAATTATATTAGGAAAGAATTGATATTGTACAATATTCAGTCTTTCCATTCAATCTTTCTATCCATTTATTCAGTTCAAAAAGAAATTGTTTCAGTGAAGCCTTGTGATTTTCTTAGTACATAAGTCTTAGACTTTGTCTTGCATCTTAATACCTTACCCCAGACAGATCCTTCTCCCATTCATTTCTCTGTGTACCCTTATCACTTGCCATAGGCCCCAACTGCTCCTACCCACCCTTACTGTCCATTCACTCGCCAGATGGTCTTGCTTATGATTTCACAGAGATCAAGGAAACTAACAGTATTCTCTTATCTTCCTACCCTGTTCCCTAGTACAAACATATTTATATATGCTTTAGAGAGATGTGCTTTAAACAATAATCCCTGTATCTCTTTGTAACTTCAACCTCTCTTTTCATCTCAGTCTTTTCATGTCTCCCTTCATAAAAATTCCTTCCTTGACTCTGAATATCCCTCCAATATCTCTTCCAATATTTTCATAAAAAAGTGAAATGACCTTGCTGCCCCACCCCATCACCTCTTAAATGATTCTTAGTCCATTGCAGCCCTGCTTCCACCCTCATTGTCCAGTGGAACTCCTCTACTGAGAATCAATGAGGGATGAGTCCAAAGGGGCAGCAGTGGCACTGGTAAAATTCTGGAATCACTGGATAATTTTAATTTTCCAAGGCCGTCTCATTTCAGGTCAGTGGATATGCTGTTGGTATGATCCAGATTGCTTGATTAAGCAGATAATTAAACCAGCATTTAACTTTCTGTCTCAAAAAGTTGCTCAGTGCTGGCCTGGAGGTAAGGCTACTGCCACTGGCATGGAGCTGCTAGACCAGAGCCATGTGGGATGCCAGGTTTGGAGAGCATGTAGATGTATCATTTAGATAGGCTATGGCGCCCTGGAGCAAATGGCCAGCCATTCATAAAGTCATTGCATAGGAGTTGTTCAGTCTTGGGACAGTCAGAACTTATTTCTCAACTTCTTATGACTTCATGAAAATCAAAGAGTTTTCTCAAGGAAGGTAGAAGGACTTATAAACTTTTGTCTCAAGTTAAGGGAGCTGGAAAGCTTCTGGCTTATGGTCATAGAGGAGTGGTTCCTATTGGAAAAACTCTCCCATACATAGCAACTATATATCAATTCTCGGCAAAATACAGAACAATGACAACTATGAAAAAAAGAAACTTTCTTTGGGAGAACATAAGAGAATCTAGAAATTTTACAATGTATCATTCATAATGTCTGGGTATAATCCCAAATAACTTGACATATAAAGAAAGAGGAAGATGAAACTCATTCTCAAAAGGAAAAGTAATCAAAGGAGACCCAATCAAAGATGACCAAGAAAAGAGGACTAGCAATCAGGCTCCAGAAGGAATCATATCAAATTGTTAGGGTCACAGGTCGTAAGTGGTGTACACTGTAAGCAACTTTTCTGCTTCTTATTTGGGCACATCCTGTAGGCAATTTACTTATCACGATTTTGAAGCAGGATGAAAAGATGCAAAGGAGGTAGGAGAAATGAAAGTTTCAGGGATGTATTATTAGAAATGATGGCTGCACCAATAAGTGAAGTGTAGGGTTTGTCTGCACTAAGAAATGATATTCTAATGACTTTCCAGTTGGGGGAGATCAGGGACCACTGGGTAGAACTCTGGCTGCCTGATGAAGTTTCCCACACTCTAATTAGTGAGAAAGCCTCATGAGTCTTACCCACCAGCAGAGGGTGGCTAAATGGGGCTGCCTTGTGCCATGTTCATAACAAGGTATCCTAAACCTAATCCTGCTCCACACATTCTTCCTTCCTGAGGTTCCAAAGCACTTGGTTATTCCAGTCACTTTCTGGTCAACAGCTTGAGATTTCTGACCCATGTATACCAGTGTCTCACTGCAGTTCTTACACCCTGGTGTAAGGACTGAAGAACATGCCCCACAAAACAGCCAATAACTCTTTGTGGTCCTCTTGAAAAAGGGTCCTGGATGGCAGGGTGAGGCGAGTAGCTGAGGTTGGGCATCTCAAGGCCTGACCTAGAGCAGGGAAAGGACCTTGGGGTGGAAAGGCTCAGAGGAAAACTGCAGTTGGAGTTTTAGAGCTAGAGACCAAGGCTAAGAACAAATTTTAGGGACCAGAGGCAAGAGAGAGGAAGTTCAGAGCCAGAAAGTTTAGAGCTATGTGGAAATATGATTGGAGTGAGAACAGAGAGGGAATGAAAAAAGGTAAGTAATGGAATTCCAATTATTTGTGGAATCATTTTTATCATTTCAAAGATGCATGCTTCTTGGGAAGATCAATGATGCTGAAAGGTTCAAGGAAAGAATTATGTCATACCATTTTAATTCTTAGGTGACCAACTGATGGTGTACAGATTAACAGGTATGAGAAGAAAAGTTAGGTTGAGAAGATGAGTTTAACCATAATATATTTGGTTTGCAGTGCATATGGAAATGTTAAACTGATGAATATATACATCTGAAGTTTAGGAATGAGGAGTCATTGGGGCAGATAAAATCATTAAAGTGAAAGAGATAATTCCTAATGCCTCATTACATTAGCAATATTTCCCCAGGTACTGAAATGATAATGACTGCAATGGGCACTCATGATTCAGTCTTAAGTTTAGAGGGGATAGTTCTGGAGTTTTGTGTGGTTTTAGGTTTGAAATAGATGCTTCTTATTTAATTTAAAAAGAACATGATAATAGTTTTATAGTGCAAATTATTGCAAACAGTTGTAAAGCAGGTACATCACTTCATTCAAAATTACTTAAAATATTCCACTAGACCCTCCAAACATGGTCCAGATTTTGAGAGTATTAAGTTATAAGCTTTGTTCTGACACCTTCTAACTGTGTGAACTTGGGTAAACAACTGCATTACAGATTTTAATCTCCAAAGTGAGGAATAACAATGATGCTTACACTGTATGTCAGACAGGGTCTTGAAACTCAAATAACATGTTATATATGAAAGTGTTATTGTGAATTGTGAAGTACTACTTGCATGTAAGTAATTATTATTGTTTTATTTAGTGGCATTTGTATATGTTTAACCCCACACCATTTCTATATTTCTACAGTCGTCCGTCAAGTGAGAAATTAATACCTCTGACACTAACTCTGAGATAAATCTCAAATGAAAATACAACATAGTAGCAATTAAAAATTAATAACTAACATTGGAGCAGCATTTCCCACATCAGACTGAATTCCATGAGGGCAAAGATTGAGTTTTTCTCCCTTTTTGTTATCCTGTTGTCCAGAATAGTGTTGGACATTTAGTAGGACTTCAATACACAGATATCGAGTGAATAAATGAAAGAAAATAATTTTACATGCATTCATTAATTTAAAATTCATATGCATATTACAAAGTAATCAGGCCTGGTTTTTGATACTTGAAAACTCTGTAGAAGTGTCATCGTTAAACCTCTAGGCTCTTATAACAATATGTACATAACTCTATCATTGTAATCAATATATTTTATTATAATTTTCTGTATAGTAAGATTTTCTTGAAAGCAAGGATTGGGTATCTTCAGCACTAGTACTGACACATAACAGGCATTCAATATGTCTGTTGAATGAATGAATCAATTGTTAACAAAAGCAATTATTAGCAAAGGAAATGACTAGAAGGTAACAATTACCTAGTGTCTCATACTTAACTATTATAATCTACCATATTACCTTCAGTAAATTCTTCAATGTGTATTTTATCTTAAAAAATATCAAATAAACATCAATAATGCCAACATATGGAAAATCAATCATTTTTGTTACTGCTGTTTCATTCCCTCTCAGTCCTTTGTATCTCATTCCATCAGTTATCTTCTTTCCTCGTGGGCATCTTAACCATCTCTCTTTTGTTAATGTTTGCCAACTAGCATATAAACCTGTATCTTCAAACAAAAATAAAATGAAACCCAAAACTCCCTTAATCTTCTGTTTTTCCATTGTCTACCTTGGTACTGCCCTTCTTCCAGTCACAGCTGATCTTCGCCGAAGAGTTGTCTTCATCTGTGGTCTTCGTTTCGTGACTTTCTGTTCACTCTACGACTCCACTGCAACTATCTCCTACTCCCACCAGTGCTCTCAAAGGGCCCTGGAAGAGCTCACACTCTGCCTAGAATGACCTCCTCCCTTGTCAAATTGGCAAATGCACACTCACCTTTTAATACATGGTGCAAGCTCCATCTTTTCCATGAAGCCTTTTTTTCTGTTTCTTCATTCCCCTTAACTTCATTACATGTATTTTTGTCATTGGTCTGATAAGAAAATAATTTACCTCATCCCACATTTTTCTAAACAGTGCCTATTCCTTCAGTATTGAGTTTAAAAATTTGTTTCTTTTTAGTTTGATCATTTGCTGGAATTAGCTTCCAGTAATTCCCCCAACCTGTACCAGCTGCTCTGGGACAAACTGTAAATTTGTTAAAAGAACAAAAACTTCTTAATTCATATTTTCATATTATTTAAGTACTATTTTTTCTCACTATACTGATCTTCCTTCCCTTTCTTTCTTTTTCATGGCCCATGCTCTTATTCCATGTTCCAATCATCATTCTTCCTCGAAATGACTTATTACTCTTGCAAGGCAGTGGTTCAAGACATAGCTTGCCTAGGTTCAAATGCAAGCTCTGACATTTATTAGCTGTGTGATTTGGGGCAAGTTACTTAAACTCACTAAGGTTCAATTTCCTCATCTAACTGGTAACAATATTAATATTTACTTCACAGGGTTGTTACAAGGGTTAAATGAACCTACATGTCAATTACTTATAACAGTGTCTGGTACATGGCAATCATGATATATGTGATAGCTGTTATTCTATTGTACTCTCCTTCTTAAGCCAGTCTTGATCCCATGTCATCACACTCACACTCCACTTGCATTAATCACAGTAACTTCTGGAAGCAGAAAGTGGGGCCATGCCTATCCTTCAAGGCCAAAGGAAGCAGTCTCACTTTGGGGCCTGTCTTTCTGTGAGCCCCTGTTGCAGAGCACCTTGCACATCAGGGTTCCTAAAGCTGTAGATGGGTGGGTTCAGCACGGGGCTGATGACAGTGTTGAGGATGCCAATCCCCTTGTCCTTGTCTGAAGCCTCCACTGAACCTAGTCTCATGTAGCAGAAGACCCCTGTCCCACAGAAGATGCCCACCACAGTGAGGTGGGTGCTGCATGTTGAGAAGGCTTTCTTCCTGCCTTCAGCAGAGTGAATTCATAGCACAGCAGCCACCACTTGGGCATATGACAATGTGATGAGGACCAAGGGGGCCACACCCATGAAAGCTGCTTCTACGAAAAGCAACTGCTCATTTAGTTGGATACTAGAGCAGGAGAGCTGGAAGAGCTGTGGGAGGTCACAGTAGAAGTGATTGATCAAATTGGAACCACAGAATTTAAGAGTAGACAAGGCAACAGATTGGGTTAGTGCATTGGTGAAGGAAAAGACACATGACATTCCCACCAGGGCTTGCTGGATTCTCCAGCTCATGTGGGTACTGTACTGTAGGTGAGGGGCTTGCAGATGGCCAGGTAGTGGCCATAGGCCATGACGGTCAGCAGGAAGCAGTCCACCCCAGCCAGGAGGTGGAAAAAAAAAGCTGTGAGAGGCAGGCCCTATAAGGAATGTTTCTATCATTGGATATGAGATGCCTGAGCATGGCAGGGACAGTGACAGTGATGCATCCAACATCCAACAGTGACAGATTCCCCAGGAAGAAGTACATGGGGGTGTGGAGTTTGGGCTCAATGAGGATGGCAGCCAGGATACTGAAGTTTCCACCAATAGTAGCCACATAAGCAAGAAGGAAGAAGACAAAGAGGATGGGCTGAAGAAGTGGAGTTTCCGTTAAGCCCAGCAGAACAAACTCAGTTACAACGGAACCATTTCTTGAGGCTCCTAGATTCATGAGTCTCTCCTACCAGCATAGAATGGAACAAAGCTAGAAGTTTCCAATGATGATAAAAGGAGAATGAGATCCTTACAGCAACCACCAAGTGTGGCAATCTTCAGGAAATCTTCAGGAAAGAGCCAGGATGTAGGAACACATAGAATTTAAGAGGAAGAAAGTTAGAGATTGAGACATAATAGGAAGGGACTTGAGAAATTTGACTCTTAATGGATTAGGAGAAAGTGGCATTGGACAGATTCAGAGATAGGCAAAATGGCATAAAAAGGAGAACAAATGTAACCTTTGGAAGTTAATAGGAAAGATTATTTTCCTAAAGCTAAAGTTACTGGAAGGAAACTCCAAATCTACAGATGGTGGCTTGGCCATAGTTGACTAGAGAAGAGCACAGAGGTTGAAATGGGGGCTTCAGGGGAGGAAGGCAAAAGGCAAACTACCTCCCTACCTGTGTCACTTCAACCTCTACAAACACATGTCATCATATGTGATGGCAGAACTGAGATGTCTGCTTTTGCCCAGAATATTAAAAGATTAACTTGGATGCCATGAGACCTGGTCTGGAGTGTTTGGAAAGCAGTGAGTACAACCGCTATATGAGGGGACATCACTGAGGACATCTTCAGCTCCACAGCTCATTGCTACCAGATTTTTAAATAGTAAAATTATATTTCATTTTTTTATATAGAGTTTGGGACATTTGGGTCACAAAGTACTGAGTAAGAAAAATGTTAAAAGGGTTTTCATGCAGAGTCAAATTCAAGACAACCTCCCAGTGTGTGTTCAGTGAGTACCAAGCTGCCCTCATCTCTCACACAGGTGGAGCCTTAGGTGAGTAGACACCCAGATCATTAATCCCTTTCCAACTCCAATTCAGCTGCCACTTAGAATCTTTCTCATTGATTTCCTGACTGATTACACATCATTCAACATACACACTCTCATGAACCTTTTGAGTGGGTAAGCCCAAAGTCAGTTACAGCAGACTGCCTACACATCCTGTCACTTAGATAATGCCCTAAAGTGGACACATTAATAAATTTAAAATACACAGTGATCATCTCAACCTCTGGTGCTGGCAGAGGAATGGGTTATTAAGGTACTCACATGGAGTTGGCCTTGTGCAGGAAAAGGCCAGAGTTGTGGATTCCAGGGGACAATGGGCATGAGCAGAGGAAGATACTTCCTCATGATTAGACTGCATTTTGAGCATAATGTCCACAAGTCCACAATGGGTCAAATGCCATCGAACCATCTTATCCTTTCTGACTCACGTGTTGTTTTACTATTACCTCAAACTCAGTGTTTCTAAATCTGAACATGCCTTCTTCATTCTCAACCTGCTATTGATTTATCCTGCTAGTTAGCCAAGTTTGAAATCTCAGTCATCGCTGACCCTTCCCTCTCTCTAACATTTCACATTCAAGCACAAAAGTTCCACTGAGTGTTTTTTGAAGAAGAGAAAAAGCATTCCAGGGCCTAGAGGGTGAAATTCACTCAAATGGAAACTGAGGTGTAAAACTACAGTCACAGATCTTGGAGTGGCACTCACCCAGCCAAGGGAAAAAGCAGAAGGCAGGACAACCATGCCACCCAGTGGCCCCCAGAGAAGGGATAGCTTATAAAGGAAAGAGAGACAAAGAGGAAAAACTCACTGACATCATTTTCACATTGGGACATTTTTCCACCCCAGTGTTATCACTAGAGGCCTCATAAATTAGCACCTTCCAGGGGGAGCCAGACCCAGATAAACACCTGCCTTTGCCACAGACATAATGATTTCTAGTAGCTTTACAAAGTTTTGGATTTTCTCAAAATGTTTCCAACCTTCATAAATAGGCAAAATTCACTCATTTACTTAATAAAAATTTTTATTATTAATAAAAACAAAAATACTATGACCTGCACTCTGGTTATTAGCATTTATGAAGTTAAATGAACCTCAGAAAATCTTACAGTGCAGAAAGTCATAGAGAGTTGGGATTTTGGGGTTCTTGTTTAGTCCAGTCTATCATATTAGGAGTGAAAGGGAAAGAAGAGGAGCAGAGACTAGTGACTTTCCAGCCCTGCCTGCAGTATCAGGCAGGGGGAGGATGGAACTGGATCAGGATTCCCTCCCACATAATTCCTGGAGCATTGACCTCTCCATCACCTCAGGAGGTCACCTCACAACTCCCATCACAGCTCACCTTAACCATCCTGAAACCCTGCTTCTCTTCTAGTCTCAGTCAACTGCCTTACCTTTTCTCTGCTCCCAAAAAACAATCCAGACCTATAGTATCCTGAAATTAAACGTCATCCACCCTCACGGCCTGAATACCACAAAGGAAGATGAAGGTTTGGAGTATCTTCTGGATACTCCTGAAGGTGACTTAAGAGCTCAAACACAATTTTAACAATTCCTTGTTAATGAATAAAGCTTCCCCACTGGCTCTCAGTTAGTAGGTGATCCTTGCAGGATCAACTGAGGAGCCTCATTGTGGCTCAAGGCTGTCAGAGCCCAAGAAGGAGTTAGCAGATAACTTTGATGAGTTGGGTTTTTTGTTGATAGCTGTCCTTGAATGGAAACTCTAGGATACAGAGGGATCCAATCTTCCCACACATTCCACATATTTACAGGGATTGGGAGTAGTAGTGGAAACATCTAGGCAACTGCACAACAATCATTGCTTCCTCGATGAGGAAGTAACCATTGGAGCCCAGCCTCTGTTATCAGCCCTTCTTTCCTTAAGCTGCTGAATCCTTAAGCATCCAGGGCTTCTCATTCCCCAAACCAGATGCTCCTCCTTACCCTGTGTCATAGTTTGCCAGGGCTGCTGTAACAAAGTACCACAGACTGGTTGGCTTAAACAACAGTAGTTTATTGTCTCAGAGTTCTGGAGGCTAGAAGTCTGAAATCAAGGTGTCAGTAGGTCCATGCTTTCTCTTCAAGGGTAGAGTCCATTCCATGCCTCTGCCCATCTTCTGGTGGGTGGCCAGCATTCCATGATGTTCCTTGGCACATGGAGGCATAACTCAATCTCTCCTTCCATCACATGGCTGCCTCTTGGTCTTTCTGTATCCAAAATTTGTTTCCTTATAAGGACACCAGTCACATCGGTTTCAGACCCATCCTAATCCAGTTTAGCCTCATCGTGACTAATAATATCTTCAATGATCTTATTTCCAAAAAGGATCACATTTATGGAATTGGGAGTAAGGATTTGAACAAATCTTTTCTGGAGACCCAATTCAATCTATAAAACCCTGCTTAATGTAGGTGGGAATATGCCATTCATTTAATTAGAAAATTTAATTGAACAAAGTACTATTTGCCAGGCATTAACTCAATTAACTATGAAGGAAAGGAAAAAAGACATTCCCAAGGAAAATCTTGCTGCAGTGTCCAGAGCACAGCTCCAAAAAAGAGCTGAAAAGATCTGCAGTGTCTCTTTTTCTGCTTAATTTTACACAGCTCCAAAAAGAGCTGAAAAGGTCTACAGTGTCTCTCTTTCTGCTTGATCCCATTTGATTAATAGTATTTTGCCCCATTAGTTTGATTTTTAGTGCATTTCACAAATAAAATGCTAATATAACAATATTGCAAAGGTAATGATGGTGTCACCTTCAGAATGGAAGTTACTTCACCTTAGAATTCAGACAAATCAGCTGTGATAGGAGGGTCTCAGTGAGGTTACATTACATTTGGGCTATTAGAGCTTCATCAAAGAGAGGGGAGAGGGTTGATAGGCTAAGTACAATGACAATGGATAGAGTATTAGAGGGAAGCTCTGGTGTCTTTCGCCTTTATCCCCAACCCCACAATCACACTAGGTCCAAAGAAGAGAGAGCTTCAATAAAAAGGTAGTGAATACAAAGCTTACTTGATTGTTCCCTAATTGGTAGACATGTAGTTTCCTTAAAATTTACTCTTACTTTTGATGCTTACTATAAAGCCACAGTAGTAAAAACAGCATGATATTGGCACAAAGTTAGACATACTTATCAATGTAATTGAATTGAGAATTTGAAATAAACCCCCAAATCTACAGTCAACTGTTTTTGTTTCTGAAATCCACTGAACTGGGCCATAACAGTCTCTTCAACAAATGGGGCTGGGAGAACTGGATATCCATATCCAAAAGAATGAAAGCCCCTACCTCACACCCTATACAAAAATTAACTCAAAGTGGACCAAAAACCTCAATATAAGAAACAGTGCCATAAAACTCCTAGAATATGATGTAGGGGAACATCTTCAGGACCTAGTATTAGGAGGTCACATCTTAGACCTTACACACAAAGCACAAGCAATTAAAGAAAAAATAGATAAATGGGGACTCCTCAAAATTAAAAGCTTCTGTACTTCAAAGGAATTTGTCAAAAAGGGAAAGAGGCAGCCAATTCAAAATATTTGAAACTACTCAAAAATATTTGAAAACCATGTATCTGATAAGAGACTGATATCTTGCATATATAAAGAAATCCTACAGCTCAACAATAGTACAAATAGCCCAAGAATATGAAAAGTCTATATGAAAAGATATTTCTCCAAAGAAGAAATATAAATGGCCAAAAAACAATGAAAAAAATGTTCATCTTCACTAGCTATTAGGGAGTTACAAATCAAGACCACAATGAGCTACCATCTCACACCAATAAGAATGGTTGCTATTAAACAAACAGGAAACTACAAATGCTGGAGAAGATGTGGAGAAATTGAAACACTTATTTATTGCTGGTGGGACTGTATAATGGTACACACACTCTGGAAGACAGTTTGGTAGTTCCTCAGAAAACTAGATATCAAGTTACCGTATGATCCAGTAATTTCACTTCTTGGTATATACCCAGAATCTGAAAGCAGTGACAAACAGATACTTGCACACCGATGTTCACAGCAGCATTATTCACAATTGCCAAGAGAAGGAAACAATCCAAATGTCCTTCAACAGACAAGTGGATAACCAAAATGTATATACACATGATGGAATACTGTGTGGCAGTAAGAAGGAACGAGGTCGTGAAACATATGACAACATGGATGAACCTTGAAGACATAATGCTGACTGAAGTAAACCAGACACAAAAAGAGAGATATTGTATGTTACCACTAATGTGAACTCTGTGAAAAATGTAAAATAAATGTCTTATAAGGTAGAATATAGGGGACATAGAGATAGTCAGAAGCTAGTGAATGGAGAATGATAATCTAATACATACTGATATGATATTGAGGGTGATCTTAATGGTATGGGAATGGTCAGGGGTGACTATGGCTCGTTAATGGGATAATAAGTATGAATGACACCTTGATGGTGAACATGTTCATAAATGGTTGTTTAAAAGCATGTAACCCACAGAGTAGCACCACAAACCTAAATAAGCATTAAAATGGTATTCCTATAAGGTAGGACACTGGTGCAGAGGGTTAACAGCAGAGTGGTGTGGAAAAATTACCCATTACATATTAATGACTATATTTCATAGGAATACCTTACCAACTCTACACTAATACTAGGGATGAATAATTAGCAGGTGATAAGAACTCTGTGAAGTATTATGTTATGATAATTGTTCTAAGTTGAAAGTGATGACGATTGTACAACTAAGTGAAGATAATGTAAGAAACTGACCATTTATCTTGGGATAGAATATTTAAAAAATTTACTCTTATGATATGGCTGTTCTATGTTTAAAACAAAGATCTAAACATGGCTTCAATGATATATTTGATAGCGTGATGTTTTAACAGGTCCTCTGT